>NC_138176.1:67939882-68539882 GCF_964165515.1 Mesoplodon bidens
TTTTTTAGGGATTTATTCATTTCTTCTAGGTTATCTAATTTATTGGCATACAGTTGTCCACAATTGTAGTCCCTTATGGTCCTTTTTATTTCTGAAGCATCACTTGTAGTATCTCCTCTTTCATTTCTAATTTTATTTATTTGAGTTAAAATAACCAGAGTTGGCATTTAGTCCTTTGGATTCCTTGACATTCTCTGTCTACTTCTCTGTTTTTCTTTCTGTTGTCTACTCTGGTTTTTCCTTCATCCCAAACTATCTATCTGTGAAGTTCTCTCACCACAGATATTGTGTTTTACTTCAGAGATGACCCTGATGAGTAGACAATGAGATGGCCCTCTTTAGGTCTATACACTGAGTTGGATTTGGGGTACATTTCTGAGTGAGAGGTGCTGCAAATCTGTGAGGTGTTGTTGTGCAAGATGTCCATTCTTTTTTTTTTTTTTTTTTTTTTTTTTTTTTTTTGCTGTACGTGGGCCTCTCACTGTTGTGGCCTCTCCCGTTGCGGAGCACAGGCTCCGGACGCGCAGGCTCAACGGCCATGGCTCACGGGCCCAACCGCTCCGCGGCATGTGGGATCTTCCCAGACCGGGGCACGAACCCGTGTCCCCTGCATCGGCAGGCGGACTCTCAACCACTGCGCCACCAGGGAAGCCCTAGATGTCCATTCTTGGCAAACCTCTGTACCTTCAGCACATAGGCTACATGCTGGTATGTAATCTTTTCAAAACAAAAGACCCAGGGGATAACAAATGAAGTTCCTATGGGAGACACTTCTCCAGGCCCTACAGCTCAGTGTCCATTTGACACAATGTTTAGAGATTAGCTGGACAGTCAAGTAGGTTGAAGAATAAACAGTGGTCACATTGTTCCTATGTATTTTAGCCAAAGGTTATTGATATACTCCCTCCATTTTCCAAACGAATCTTAAGTATGAGTGAAGAAGTATGCTTGCATTGCGATGAGCCCCAGGTGCCAACAAGCACCCACACTCCAGGCAGAAGTTCTACCTGACTCTAAGGATGGAATACCAGCTAAAATTATCATAGTTTCCATTGAGAAGAATATTTGTATAGCCTCCTGATCTGCATACTTCTGCTCCACCCTCAATATTAATTTTGAGTTAACTGAAGTCTCAAGGAGCCCAGTGAGGGCAAAGATTCCAATATTTTGGGCCAAGGACATGATCTGTGGAGAGGGATGGAGGAATGTATAGGTCTCTGCTTTGTTGGTACCAGAAATCCTGGAGTGAGGAACAGGCCTCTAAAGAAGGCAAAATAAGTTTCTGGTCAGAATGACATATCAGAAAAGATTAAGAGCACATAAAAAACCCAGACTGTGAAGTGGGAAGAGGAGAAGAAGGAGACTTCTCAGAGAATGTTGTTTACTCTGCTCAGTAGCTCCACAAGGATAAATCTCCTGCCTTAGCCTTGCTGATATGGCAAAGGAGGCTCCGAAGAGTGAATTTATCTGTCCAGGCCATGCAGACAGCAAGACACAAAGGTAGACTTTGAACTCAAGTGTTTCTGTGCCATGGTTCTCTCCTAGGAAGGGCTATAATGTAAAAGGAATGTTCAGGAATGTAAATTAATTGGCCTTCTATGGGGGACACATAATAGGGGAGCCTCTCCCTAGAGCCCCTCTTTTCAGAATAAAAAGGCAAGGAGCTCAGTGAATGAGGGAGCTTGAAGTGCTTGGCTTTCCTCTGCCTGTGCAAATAGCTGAGGATTCGTGGGGTTTTCTGGTATGCCTGGGAATCTTCAACTTTAGGCATCCGGATAATTCTGGGTTGTTAAGCAACTTCCATTTCTCTAAACTCTTTGCTTTCCTATAAGTAATCCTTTACTAATCCTTCCCAATAGGAACTGTATTCACGAAGACTCTTCTTGTTGCAAGTGACAGAAGCAAAACTAGGAATTTTATTGGCTCGTGAAATAACAGAAAAATCCAGGCGGTTGACCTAGCTTCACATACAGCTGGATCCAAGTATTCAGTGTTGTCATTCGGAGGCAGACATTTTGTCTCTCTAGACCTATCTTCCTAAACACTAGTTTCCCTCTCAAGCAGCCATTTTAAAGGATATAATGGCTTCTGTGTCTCCAGGTTTGCCTTCTCAGTGAGCCCAGTCAAAAGAGAATATCTGTATCTCAGTAATACTAGCAAACTTTGGAAGTCTCTGATTTGTATGGCTTCTGTCACACAGCCCTTGTTAATATAACCAATATGGCACAGGGCTAGGGGGATAGAACATACTAGTTGGCCAAGCTTGAAGCACAAGTCCACATCTGGATCACTAGCCCACACTTGGACCATAAGCCTGTGCCTGAACTACAAGCTCACTCCTGAAGCACAAGACTACTCCTGGACCACAAACGCATGCCTGGAGCTGGGATGTGGGGAAGAATTAGACAGACCTCAGGACCCTGGACTGACAGTGTGTGGTGGGGAATGAGAGACCGGCCTGATGACAGAAGATGGAGGAAGGGATTCTGGAGAGAAGTACAAAAGATGGATTGATACATCGAAGCCCCCTGTGGGAACCATGTTATTCAAACCTTCAGGAACCTTTTCTAAATCTTAGTTATTCAAAGAGTGGTTTAGGGACCAGCCACGTCAGCATCACCTGGGAGCTGGTTGTAAATGAAGAATCACAGGTCTCACCAGGATCTACTGTGTCAGAATCTTCATTTTAAACAAGATCCTTCTGAGAGCTGTGTGCCTATTAAGCTTGAGAGGCACTGATCTAAACCTCTTCAATCATTATTTTTATCAATGAGCAAGTACTCCTTAGGTAGAAGAAAAAAAACTCAGTTTGGGAATGAGGAGAACTGGATTATGGAATCCAGGCTCTGCTACTAAGCTCAGGAATTCCGTGATGGTCCTTTCTTGATTTCTACCCTTTGTTTCTGTTTCCTCATCAGGAAAGTGAGGGATATGGACTAGTAAACCTTCAAGATTTCTGCCAGTTTCTGACCTTCCAAAATTCTGGATTTGTTAAGTCCCAAAAGGAGAGTTAATTTGAACATTACACCAACCATAATAAAGGGTTTTCTGCAACTGTCAAAGAAGAAAGATGCATCCAAAAATAATCTTTGGAATATAAAGTTTAGATTCTCCAATGTATAAATGAAGCAAAGATCTACACTGGTGGTTTTAAACTATGGGTCCAAAGAACCCTGCAATTCCAAGAAAGGGGGTGTTCAAAAGCTTGAAGATTCTGGATGAGTCACACGGTTCTAAGGAGAAGTTCTTCAGAAATTCAAAGAAGAGGGAGCAGTTAGCCTCTGCTACAAGAATCCAGACATCCATCCTGGAGGAGACAAGGTATAAATTATGCCTTGAAAACTACATAGGACTGGGTTCTGGGAAGCCTAGAGAAAGCTTTTAAAAGTTCAAGCCTCCCTCTCCTCACTCCGTTAATTACTTTTCAGAATATAAACTAAATTAAGTAACAACAGCTCCAATTAAATAATAGCAGCTACCACTTCCTGTGGTAATTAGGGAGATAGATCACATGTAATTAATCCAGAGCCCCCAGAAGCGACTTTCACCCTTCAGAAGTCAGCTCTCAGCCATTTTCTTTTCAATGGAAGGAACAGTGAGGATTTCTGGCTGCCTTTTATGTTCAGTGCATTATTACTACCCAAAATACCTCTGTGAAATACATTAATTGCCTGCCTGCCAGCTCACACCTGAATCTGAACACTTGGTCTATTGAAACCAAATCCGTCATCGTGCTTTGCTGGGTAACTGACCTCACCCATGGAACTTTAATGGAAGCCTTGATGAATTTGATGCACACTGTTCATCGCAAACAGAATATTTGTCAGTACAATCATTGCCTTTAAGAAGAAAAATACATTTTAAAAGAGAAAGCAGACAAAAGCATGGCTGCATTCCATTTGCCAGTGCTACTTGCTTGTGAGCTAGCATTCTGGGGAGAAAATTAAGGAGATAATGACTTTGGTAAAACTCGACTTGAAATGGCAGTTTGGAAGGGGAATACTGCTAACAGCTTGTCACTGCCTTTGTAAGAGGAGCTGAGGGGAAGACAGAAGAGGGAGGAAGCCAGTGTGCTCGTTGCCTGGCCAGAGAAAAAGCATGGAGCTCTGTTACAAGTAACTCTTAAAGGTTCAGGAAAATTTTCCCAGGATGAGCTAACCTAGTGCTGTGACTTGCAGGACAATTTATAAACACATGATCCTCCAACCTTGAACTCCAGGCTTCTCCCTTGCTCTAACTCCTCTGAGTGTCTGTTGGTCTTTCCAGTTCACTCTTGTATCACTCAGGGACCTGGCAGCAAAGAGTTGGCATATGATGACCAAACAAATTAAAATTCAGGTTACCTAAGCGTTCCTCTTTTTTTTTTTCTTTTTTAATAAAAGGACAAAGGTATAGGCAGGGTTCAGGAAAACCAACAAACGGCTTGGATGTACTTACATCCTAGTCCTGAAAGGGTAAGAAGAGAATAGAGAGGTTACATGTGATGGTGGAGAGAGTAGCTGAGGACAGGACCTCCAGCAGGAGCTATGGCCTTTGGAAGGGGGATGGAGTCTGCCATTGCAGGCCATACATGCAGGGAGCCAGGGCCATGCACACTCTGCTTGCACTCTCCCTCCACTTCCTGCTATTCTGGAGCTTTCTATTGGAGAAAAAAAAAACTGGAAGAGAGAGGGCAAGAAGGCCCATTGAAGCACTGTCAGCCTTCCAGGGTACAGAGCTTGATGGAAGTAAGGGAGAGTCATTGGGAGGATCAAATGGAATACATTCAACACGGCTTGCTAGTGGGTATTTCAAACCTACAAAGCCCCAAACTGAACTCTAGATTTCTTCTTACTCTGTCCCAAACCTTCACCATTCCAGTCTCCACCACCATAAGAAAAGTACTGTTAACTACCTAGTGAGCCCAAACCTCAAACCTAGGAGCTGCTCTTGAGTCTTCCCCTTTACCCAAGCCCCAACCTGCATTCTCTTAGCAAATCCTATAGATAAAGTTTCCAAATGCATCCTTATATCTTGTCGCCATCTCTACTGCTTCCATTCTGGACCAAGACACTTTTATCTCTCCAGTGGATCATTACAATGGTTTTCTAGTTTGTCTCCTTGCTTCTGCTCCTTCTCCTCTAAAATTTATTACCGACACTTAGAATAAAACCCAAACTCCTTATTCATCATTACAAAGGTCTGTGTTGTGGTTCCTGCCTGTCTTTCCACTATTATTCTTTATCCCTCTTTGCCTTAGACACTCTCTTCCACCTTATACTCATCTCGCCCTGTCTCTCAAGTAGGTCAAATATATTCCTGCGTTAGCACCTTTTTTCTCTTGTTTGTCTAGGAGAATAATAGGGACTCAGAAAGATATTTCTGACTGAATGCTTGAGAGCAGTTAACATCAATATATTTTTTTTAAATTATCCAGAAGGAGAGACAAAAGGAAACATTTTGACTTTTGAACAGAGACAACCTGAATTTAAATCTGGGTTATACCACTTACGAGATCTGAGAAACTATGGGGAGATTTCTGTGTTTTTATGCCTCATCCTTTTCATCTGTCAATTGAGATCACAATATTACTTACTTCACAGGTTTCTGAGAGGAGTAAATTGAAGGATGAATGTAAAGTACCCAGCAAATTGAAGGATGAGAGGGTTATACCCTATCAATATGAGCTGTAATTTTATTTAAAACAAAATTAATAGTGTTATTAGGGTAGGAAATGAAAACAATTTATGAAGAAAAACTAAGAATGCTCTATATATTTCAATTTATTTGACAAGTGAACTTCATTCAGACTATGCCTGTTTTACTCACCACTGTAGAACTGGAGTATCAGACACATTATAGATGCTCACTTGTGAATGAATGAATGAATGAATGAATGAACAAATGGGTAGTGTAACAGAGTGATAAACAATGCAATAGAATGGAAAGGAGCTTTGTAATACAAACCATATTAATGTGTTCATTCAAAAATGCTTATTGAGCACTAGCTGCGTGCTGGTGATTGTTCTAAGTCATGGAGAGACAGCAGGGAAGAAAAAAGCTTGCTTCATGAAGCTTACACTGAAAAAAGTAATTCAGGAAAAAGAGATAGAGTTATAGTTTTAGAGAAGTGTCACTGGAGGCCTCATTGCAAAGGTCACATTTAAGAAAATACCTGTAGGAAGTGAGGGATCCAGCTGGGCAGGTGTCTGGAGAGCAATCTTCCTGCTAGAGAGGAAGCACATGCAAAGTCCTGAAGTCCAAGTATGCAGACAGGAGTCTGCTAGTTGGGGTGTTGGAGCAGGTAAGACAGTATAGGGAATAGGGCAGAGATCAATGTGGGCAGAGAATACAGGACCGCCAGGACCATCATAAGGAATTTGGCTTCTACTGCATGCAGGCAAGAAATCCTCGGAGGGTGACTACTGGAGGGATAGAATCTGACTGCCTTTAGCAGGAGCACTCTGGATACTCTGATGAGAACCGATGGAAGGGATAAAGGTGGAAGCTGAGACACCAGTTAGAAAAATCTGGACCAGGATGAGAGAAAGGACAGTGGTAAAAAGTGGTCATGTTTAGAATTTTCTGGGAGATGGGATGTGATTTTGAGAGAAAGAGATAAGTTGAAGAAAATTCCAGGGTAAAAAGGCACATTAGGAGTGTGTATATGTTAATCCCAAATTGCTAAATAATCTCTCCCTGTCTCTCCCACTACCCCCTCTTGTAACTGTAAGTTTGTTTCTATGTCTGTCAATCTCTCCCACTACGCCCTCTGGTAACTGTAAGTTTGTTTCTATGTCTGTCAGTCTACTTCTGTTTTGTAAATAAGTTCATTTGTATCATTTTTTCCAGATTCCACATATAAGTGATATCATATGATATTTGTCTTTGTCTGACTTACTTCATTTAATATGATAATCTCTAGGTCGCTACATAAGCTCTCATTTGGCGATGTGTCCATATCTACTTTTCCTTTCAAAGATGTTATCTTTTGATTTTAGTTACTATAAAATTGTTGAAAACTAAATTCTGCAAGAGAATCAGAATGAATATAATATGACTCCAAGTGCTCTAGCATGTCTGGACAGGATGGCAGTTATTCCTCAAAGTTTTTCCCTGTAACATCTTCCCCATGAAATTTTAATGAATGTTATAAAAAAAAAAGTCAAGTAAGTTTACTAAACGACAAAGATAAATAATATATTTGCTAACAGATTGATCAGAGCCTCTAATATATTACTCTGCACTGTGAGTCTTCAAGGTCACAGTATCACAAGAATGTACCAGGATGAATTGTGTCCTCTCCCAAATCCATATGTTGAAGTCCTAATCTCCAATTTCTTTTCATGTGACTATATTTGGAGATAGGCTCTCTAAAGAGGAGATTAAGTTAAAACAAAGTCACATGGGGACTTCCGGGTAAGATGGCGGAAGAGTAAGATGCGGAGATCACCGTCCTCCCCACGGATACACCAGAAATACAGCTACACGTGGAACAACTCCTACAGAACACCTACTGAACGCTGGCAGAAGACCCCAGACCTCCCAAAAGGCAAGAAACTCCCCACATACCTGGGTAGGGCAAAGCAGAGAGATTCCCGCACAGAGGATCAGTGCCGAGCGGCACTCACCAGCCCGAGAGGCTTCTCTGCTCGCCCCGGCGGCGCTGGAAGCTGAGGCTCGGGCTTCGGTCAGAGCGCAGGGAGAGGACTGGGGCTGGCGGCGAGAACTCAGCCGGAAGGGGGCTAATGAGCCACAGCTAGCCAGGAGGGAGTCCGGGAAAACTCTGGAGCTGCCGAAGAGGCAAGAGACTATTGGTTTCCTGGTGTGCGAGGAGAGGGGATTAAGAGCGCTGCTTAAAGGGGCTCCACAGACGGGCGCGAGTCACGACTGAAAGCGCGGAGCCCAGTGACGGGCGTGGGACGCTGGGGCTGCTGTTGCCGCCGCCAAGAAGCCTGTGTGCGAGCGGAGGTTACTGTCCACACCGCCCTTCCGGGAGCCTGTGCAGCCCGCCACTGCTGGGGTCCCGGGATCCAGGGGCGGCTTCCCTGGGAGAACGCACGGCGCGCCTCGGGCTGGTGCAACGTCACGCCGACCTCTGCCACTGCAGGCTCGCCCCGCACTCCGTGCCCCTCCCTCCCGCCTGGCCTGAGTGTGCCAGAGTCCCCGAAGAGGCTGCTCCTTTAACCCTGTCCTGTCTGAGCAAAGAACAGACGACCTCCGGTGACCTACACGCAGAGGCGGGGCCAAATCCAAAGCTGAGACCCAGGAGCTGTGAGAACAAAGAAGAGAAAGGGAAACCTCTCCCAGCAGCCTCAGAAGCAGCGGATTAAAGCTCCACAATCAACTTGATGTACCCTGCATCTGTGGAATACATGAATGGACAACAAATCATCCCAAATTGAGGAGCCAGGAGTCAGTGCTGTGCCTCTGAGGTGGGAGAGCCAACTTCAGGACACTGGTCCACAAGAGACCTCCCAGCTCCACATAATATCAAACGGCGAAAATCTTCCAGAGATCTCCATCTCAACACCAGCACCCAGCTTCACTCAACGACCAGCAAGCTACAGTGCTGGACACCCTATGCCAAACAACTAGCAAGACAGGAGCACAACGCCACCCATTAGCAGAGAGGCGGCCTAAAATCATAAAAAGTCCGCAGACACCCCAAAACACACCACCAGACGTGGACCTGCCCACCAGAAAGACAAGATCCAGCCTCATCCACCAGAACACAGGCACTAGTCCCCTCCACCAGGAAGCCTACACAACGCACTAAACCAACCTTAGCCACTGGGGACAGACACCAAAAACAACGGGAACTACGAACCTGCAGCCTGCAAAAAGGAGACCCCAAACACACTAACATAAGCAAAATGAGAAGACAGAAAAACACACAGCGGGAGAAGGAGCAAGATAAAAACCCACCAGACCTAACAAATGAAGAGGTAATAGGCAGTCTACCTGAAAAAGAATTCAGAATAATGATAGTAAAGATGATCCAAGATTCTATTTCCCAGATCCAAAATCTTAGAAATAGAATAGACAAAATGCAAGAAACAGTTAACAAGGACCTAGAAGAACTAAAGATGAATCAAGCATCGATTAAAAACACAATAAATGAAATGAAAAATACTCTAGATGGGATCAATAGCAGAATAACTGAGGCAGAAGAACGGATAAGTGAGGTGGAAGATAAAATAGTGGAAATAACTGCTGCAGAGCAAAATAAAGAAAAAAGAATGAAAAGAACAGAGGACAGTCTCAGAGACCTCTGGGACAACATTAAATGCACCAACATTCGAATTATAGGGGTTCCAGAAGAAGAAGAGAAAAAGAAAGGGACTGAGAAAATATTTGAAGAGATTATAGTTGAAAACTTCCCCAATATGGGAAAGGAAATAATTAATGAAGTCCAGGAGGCACAGAGAGTCCCATACAGAATAAATCCAAGGAGAAATACGCCAAGACACATATTAATCAAACTGTCAAAAATTAAACACAAAGAAATCATATTAAAAGCAGCAAGGGAAAAACAAAAAATAACACAGAAGGGAATCCCCATCAGGATAACAGCTGATCTCCCAGCAGAAACTCTACCAGCCAGAAGGGAGTGGCAGGACATAATTAAAGTGATGAAGGAGAAAAACCTGCAACCAAGATTACTCTACCCAGCAAGAATCTCATTCAGATTTGATGGAGAAATTAAAACGTTTACAGACAAGCAAAAGCTGAGAGAGTTCAGCACCACCAAACCAGCTTTACAACAAATGCTAAAGGAACTTCTCTGGGCAAGAAACACAACAGAAGGAAAAGACCTACAATAACGAACCCAAAACAATTAAGAAAATGGGAATAGGAACATACATATCTCGATAATTACCTTAAATGTAAATGGACTAAATGCTCCCACCAAAAGACACAGATTGGCTGAATGGATACAAAAACAAGACCCATATATATGCTGTCTACAAGAGACCCACTTCAGACCTAGAGACACATACAGACTGAAAGTAAGGGGTTGGAAAGATATTCCATGCAAATGGAAATCAAAAGAAAGCTGGAGTAGCAATTCTCATATCAGACAAAATAGACTTTAAAATAAAGACTACTAGAAGAGACAAAGAAGGACACTACATAATGATCAAGGGATTGATCCAAGAAGAAGATATAACAATTGTAAATATTTATGCACCAAATATATGAGCACCTCAATACATAAGGCAAATACTAACAGCCATAAAAGGAGAAATCGACAGTAACACATTCATAGTAGGGGACTTTAACACCCCACTTTCACCAATGGACAGATCATCCAAAATGAAAATAAATAAGGAAACACAAGCTTTAAATGATACATTAAACAAGATGGACTTAATTGATATTTATAGGACATTCCATCCAAAAACAACAGAATACACATTTTTCTCAAGTGCTCATGGAACATTCTCCAGCATAGATCATATCTTGGGTCACAAATCAAGCCTTGGTAAATTTAAGAAAATTGAAATTGTATCAAGTATCTTTTCCGACCACAATGCTATGAGACTAGATATCAATTACAGGAAAAGAGCTGTAAAAAATACAAACACATGGAGGCTAAACAATACACTACTTAATAACAAAGTGATCACTGAAGAAATCAAAGGGGAAATTAAAAAATACCTAGAAACAAATGACAATGGAGACACGATGACCCAAAACCTATGGGACGCAGCAAAAGCAGTTCTAAGAGGGAAGTTTATAGCAATACAATCCCACCTTAAGAAACAGGAAACATCTCGAATAAACAACCTAACCTTGCACCTAAAGCAATTAGAGAAAGAAGAACAAAAACATCCCAACGTTAGCAGAAGGAAAGAAATCATAAAAATCAGATCAGAAATAAATGAAAAAGAAATGAAGGAAACGATAGCAAAGATCAATAAAACTAAAAGCTGGTTCTTTGAGAAGATAAACAAAATTGATAAATCATTAGCCAGACTCATCAAGAAAAAAAGGGAGAAGACTCAAATCAATAGTATTAGAAACGAAAAAGGAGAAGTAACAACTGACACTGCAGAAATACAAAAGATCATGAGAGATTACTACAAGCAACTCTATGCCAATAAAATGGATAACCTGGAAGAAATGGGCAAATTCTTAGAAATGCACAACCTGCCAAGACTGAATCAGGAAGAAATAGAAAATATGAACAGACCAATCACAAGCAGTGAAATTGAAACTGTGATAAAAAATCTTCCAACAAACAAAAGCCCAGGACCAGATGGCTTCACAGGCGAATTCTATCAAGCATTTAGAGAAGAGCTAACACCTATCCTTCTCAAACTCTTCCAAAATATAGCAGAGGGAGGAACACTCCCAAACTCATTCTACGAGGCCACCATCACCTTGATACCAAAACCAGACAAGGATGTCACAAAGAAAGAAAACTACAGGCCAATATCACTGAAGAACATAGATGCAAAAATCCTCAACAAAATACTAGCAAACAGAATCCAACAGCACATTAAAAGGATCATACACCATGATCAAGTGGGGTTTATTCCAGGAATGCAAGGATTCTTCAATATACGCAAATCAATCAACGTGATACACCATATTAACAAACTGAAGGAGAAAAACCATATGAACATCTCAATAGGTGCAGAGAAAGCTTTTGACAAAATTCAACACCCATTTATGATAAAAACCCTGCAGAAAGTAGGCATAGAGGGAACTTTCCTCAACATAATAAAGGCCATATATGACAAACCCACAGCCAGCATTGTCCTCAATGGTGAAAAACTGAAAGCATTTCCACTAAGATCAGGAACAAGACAAGGTTGCCCACTCTCACCACTCTTATTCAACCTAGTTTTGGAAGTTTTAGCCACAGCAATCAGAGAAGAAAAGGAAATAAAAGGAATCCAAATCGGAAAAGAAGAAGTAAAGCTGTCACTGTTTGCAGATGACATGATACTATACATAGAGAATCCTAAAGATGCTACCGGAAAACTAATAGAGCTAATCAATGAATTTGGTAAAGTAGCAAGATACAAAATTAATGCACACAAATATCTTGCAGTCCTATATACTAATGATGAAAAATCTGAAATTGAAATCAAGAAAACACTCCCATTTACCATTGCAACAAAAAGAATAAAATATCTAGGAATAAACCTACCTAAGGAGACAAAAGACCTGTATGCAGAAAATTATAAGACACTGATGAAAGAAATTAAAGATGATACAAATAGATGGAGAGATGTACCATGTTCTTGGATTGGAAGAATCAATATTGTGAAAATGACTCTACTACCCAAAGCAATCTACAGATTCAATGCAATCCCTATCAAACTACCACTGGCATTTTTCACAGAACTAGAGCAAAAAATTTCACAATTTGTATGGAAACACAAAAGACCCCGAATAGCCAAAGCAATCTTGAGAACGAAAAATGGAGCTGGAGCAATCAGGCTCCCTGACTTCAGACTATACTACAAAGCTACAGTAATCAAGACAGTATGGTACTGGCACAAAAACAGAAAGATAGATCAATGGAACAGCAATAGAAAGCCCAGATATAAACCCACGCACATATGGTCACCTTATCTTTGATAAAGGAGGCAGGAATGTACAGTAGAGAAAGGACAGCCTCTTCAATAAGTGGTGCTGGGAAAACTGGATAGGGACATGTAAAAGTATGAGATTAGATCACTCCCTAACACCATACACAAAAATAAGCTCAAAATGGATTAAAGACCTAAATGTAAGGCCAGACACTATCAAACTCTTAGAGGAAAACATAGGCAGAACACTCTATGACATAAATCACAGCAAGATCCTTTTTGACCCACCTCCTAGAGAAATGGAAATAAAGACAAAAATGAACACATGGGACCTAATGAAACTTCAAAGCTTTTGCACAGCAAAGGAAACCATAAACAAGACCAAAAGACAACCCTCAGAATGGGGTAAATATTTGTAAATGAAGCAACTGACAAAGGATTAATCTCCAAAATTTATAAGCAGCTCATGCAGCTGAATAGCAAAAAAACAAACAACCCAATCCAAAAATGGGCAGAAGACCTAAATAGACATTTCTCCACAGAAGATATACAGACTGCCAACAAACACATGAAAGGATGCTCAACATCTTTGCTCATTAGAGAAATGCAAATCAAAACTACAATGAGATATCATCTCACACCAGTCAGAATTGCCATCATCAAGAAATCTAGAAACAATAAATGCTGGAGAGGGTGTGGAGAAAAGGGAACACTCTTGCACTGCTGGTGGGAATGTGAATTGGTACAGCCGCTATGGAGAACAGTATGGAGGTTCCTTAAAAAACTACAAATAGAACTACCATATGACCCAGCAATCCCACTACTGGGCATATACCCTGAGAAAACCATAATTCAAAAAGAGACATGTACCAAAATGTTCATAGCAGCCCTATTTACAATAGCCCGGAGATGGAAACAACCTAAGTGTCCATCATCAGATGAATGGGTAAAGAAGATGTGGCACATATATACAATGGAATATTACTCAGCCATAAAAAGAAATGAAATTGAGCTATTTGTAATGAGGTGGATGGACCTAGAGTCTGTCATACAGAGTGAAGTAAGTCAGAAAGAGAAAGACAAATACTGTATGCTGACACATATATATGGAATTTAAGAAAAAAAAATGTCATGAAGAACATAGGGGTAAGACAGGAATAAAGACACAGACCTACTAGAGAATGGACTTGAGGATATGGGGAGGGGGAAGGGTAAGCTGTGACAAAGTGAAAGAGTGGCATGGACATATATACACTACCAAACGTAAGGTAGATAGCTAGTGGGAAGCAGCCGCAGAGCACAGGGAGATCAGCTCTGTGCTTTGTGACCGCCTGGAGGGGTGGGATAGGGAGGGTGGGAGGGAGACGCAAAAGGGAGGGGATATGGGAACATATGTATATGTATAACTGATTAAAGTTGTTATAAAGCAAAAAATAAAATAAAAAAAAGAATAACTATAGAACAGAAGCATAGTTATAAAGAAATACCTTCTGTTTCCCTTTTAGCTCTGTTTATTTTTTAAACGTAATAAATATTTAAGAAAAAATAAAAAATAAAAATAAAGATGCTATGATGATCCATGTTAAAAAAAAAAAAACAATAGGATTTAATGTTCTGGTTACAAAACGACTTTAGACATTTTTCTGACTATTATCATTGCTTCTGCTTAATATTATATCGGAATAAGTGTATTTACATATTTTGTACACTGCTCAATAAAAACCTCACTTTTCCTCATGACCATTACATTGGTAAGTTACAATTATGTCTAAATTCCCTGGGGGAACTGATACTATTGATAAATCAGCTGATATCTACAGTGAGAGCTTTAGTCTCTTTTAGATAAATTCTCTAGTCTTTAATCTTCTGTTTAGACTATTTAACTTTATTTCTCCAGATAGTACAAATTTATTTTCTCAGTAGACCTTTAAGCTATTTGAGAACTATTTTACAAATAAAGATATTGAATATTTTGTACAAAAAAAAGTCACATGGATGAGTCTTAATCCAATTTTATTGGTGTCCTTATAAGAAGAGTAAATTAGGACAGAGACACACAGAGAGCAAAGACCATGTGAGGACACGGGGAGAAGACGTCCACTGACAAACCAAAGAGAGAGGCCACAGAAGAAAGCAACCTGTCCACACCTTGATGTCAGACTTCTAGCCTCCAGAATTGAGAACATACATTTCTCTTGAGGAAGCAGCTTAGTCTGTAGTATTTAGTTATGCAGCCCTAGGAAACTAATACACCATGTATTTGTCCCTTTCACTGAACTTACCAAAGACAGTGCAGCACTGTGCATCAGCACTAATAGGAGCTCAAAACTGCTCAGGAAGTATCTGGGGTGAAAGGTTGGTGACTGAATAGGAGGGAAGTCCCTGAATGATAACAGAAGTGACTATATGGTTGCTAATGGTAAAAATCCATCAAGAAGGAGAACATGAAAGCATATTAAGGGGGGAACATGAAATTTCACATAAAGTACACACAAGAGGCCTTGCTTAATTACTCTGAGGACAAGAAATATGATGAGGATTTTAAATTACTGCAAGGAGACCACACCCAGCTGAAGATGCACCATGGATCTTGAGATACCCAGAGATGATGCTACACCATGATCCAATAAGTGGATTTCTCTATTTAGCTCCTGGGAATAGGAAGAAGGACTGATTGAAATTTGGAAAGAATGGGGAATTACAGAAGCAATTTTTATTTGGTAACCTAGCACTTAACATGCTTATGATATGCTCTGTCCTGTTAATTGCATTTTATTTTGAAATTCTCTTGAGATAGGGCTGCTAGCAAAATTCTGAAAAGGTGTGCATGCATGTATGTGCATGGGTGACTCTTCTTAGTAGGGTTGCTATGGTTTTAGTTGATGCTCTACATTTTGACATCCTTAGATTTTGAGTGGTCTGCCCTTAAATCTAATTTTCTCATAAATCTGTTAGGCTTTTCTGGTAATACATTTAACACTATAGCAGAAATGTCTATGCTTAGAAATATGGAGATAAATGCCAGAAGAAAGAGTTAAAATAGATGAATTTATTGCCTTCAGAGAGCAGCAATTGAGGGAAGTATGAGAACATGGCCATTCTCTTTATAAAATTACTATGTATAACATTGATAAAAATAAACTTTGGGCTTCCCAGGTGGCGCAGTGGTTGAGGGTCTGCCTGCCGATGCAGGGGAAACGGGTTCATGCCCCGGTATGGGAAGATCCCACATGCCGCAGAGTGGCTGGGCCCGTGAGCCATGGCCGCTGATCCTGCGCGTCCGGAGCCTGTGCTCCACAACGGGAGAGGCCACAACAGTGAGAGGCCCACGTACCGCAAAAAAAATAAAATAAAAATAAATAAATAAAAATAAACTTTAAACACATTAATAATTTTCAATGAAAAGATTTAAGCAAATGCATATGTCTAGCAATATAACAGATTAGATAAACTTACATCCTCTTATTACAAACCACTCAAAAATATTGGGCTTCCCTGGTGGCGCAGTGGTTGAGAGTCCGCCTGCCGATGCAGGGGACACGGGTTCGTGCCCCTATCCCGGAAGATCCCACATGCCGCGCAGCGGCTGGGCCCGCGAGCCATGGCCGCGGAGCCTGTGTGTCCGGAGCCTGTGCTCCGCAACGGGAGAGGCCACAGCAGTGAGAGGCCCGCGTACAGCAAAAAAAAAAAAAAAAAAATACTGGTTACATCATAACAAGCAGCCTTTGAACACATAGTTGAGTGCTCAAGAAAGTAAATCAGGCACTAAAAATAGATAAGGAATTAAAAATCAAGGTGGCAGATGTGAGCTCCGGAGGGAGGTGAAGAGTTGATTAGGGGTCTCAGTAAGTAGAGACGTTGAGATTGAGATCCACACATAAAGCTGAAAAACTCAACTGGCTCTATCCACAATTTTATATATATTCTCCTCTCAACACAGGAGAATTATTACAAAGCTTGCCTGTCTTTGACTGGATGCTACATGAGAAAAAAATCTCTCGAAATTTTATCACAGCTCTCATGAGAGTTTGAAAGTTACATTCAGACTCATAGCTGGTTAATTAAACTAAAATGTGGTCCTGGGCTGGGGACATCCTGGGGTGCTTGGATAAAGCAAACACAAAGCACATTCTTAACTGGGCCACTCAAGCTATACACGTATAAAACATATATACACTACCAAATGTAAAATAGATAGCTAGTGCGAAGCAGCCACACGGCACAGGGAGATCAGCTCGGTGCTTTGTGAGCAGCTAGAAGGGTGGGATAGGGAGGGTGGGAGGGAGGGCGATGCAAGAGGGAAGAGCTATGGGGGTATATGTATATGTATATGTATAACTGATTCACTTTGTTATAAAGCAGAAACTAACACACCATTGTAAAGCAATTATACTCCAATAGAGATGTTAAAAAAAAAAAAGTAGCTGAACTTGAGCTCACAGACCAATTTACAAAGCCCACAAAGAAAAAATCCACCGTTTAGCAGTTCATCATATATATATCAAGACCAATTGTATGCCCGGCATTGATCCAGGCACTGGGAATACAGCAAGGAAAAAAATGTTCCCAAAGGAACTTTCATTCAAGTGAAGGAGACAAAGTGCAAACCCACCAAAAGTCCCAGCAGCATTCAATTTCCCAAAATTCATACAGAACAATTGAGTAGGCTTTAGTGTGCAAACATTGCTAAGACGACTAAAATCAAGAGAACACCAGGATCATATGATAAAATTACTAAATAGAAACCAAAATGAAAAATACAGTCACTGGGAAAAAAAAAAAAAAAAAAAAAACAAACCTCAACCCATGGCTTGAACAGCTGATTCCACAGAGCTGAAGAATTAATGAATTAACAGATAAATATGAAAAAAATTACTCAGAATGCAATAAAGATAAAAAAGTGAGAAAACTACAAGAGTTTGAAATTTGGAAAAGGTAATAAAAAAGTCCAATTACTGTAGAAAGAATGAGAAACAGGCAATGTTCAAGAAATAATGGGGTGTTGATAATATTTCAGAATTTATGATGTTTCACGTTAGGAATAAACTCTGACATTTCCTCTCTGAGTCGATAAGTCTATAGCATTTTGTGCATTATCATACCAATGCAATTTTTATATTCTATTATAACTTTTTTTTCGCTATCACATTTCTCCCTCCCTCCCTTCCTCCCTTCCCTCCTTCCTTCATTCCTTCCTTCCTCCTTCCCTCCCTTCCTCCTTCCTTCCAACTTTTCCTGAGTATCTGCCACTCCTGGTCACTATGAAGAATGCAGAGCTCTGGAGGATTGTCTCTTCCAGTGGAGAAGAGCTGCCATGTACGTTAGTAAGTTCTGGAGAGGGAAGCTGATGAAAACATTGGTTCCTGGAGTCACGCAGACCTAAGTTCAAATCCTGATGCATGTTAGGACTCTGTGATATTGGGCCAGTGAACTTCTATTTCCTCATCATAAAGCCAGGATAATAAAGTCTTATCAGTGTCAGTGAGGGTTCAGGCAGGAGACAGAAACCACACTAGTGAATTTAACAGAGAAAAAATAATATAAAGAATTATTAACTAGGTATTAAGTAAGTGAAATGAAAAAAGGAAAATGATGAGTTATGGAGGTTGAGAAAAAAAGAGAAGAGGTTGGAGTTATGTAATGCAGAAGCTTGCAGTAGGGCTCTTGCAGAATGGAAGTTCCTTGGTTCCTCGGGAAGGGGCACTGTCTGGTCCTGGCATCTTTGAAGTTCAGGGAGGGTCTGCGAATCTAATATTCAGGCTTGTTTCTTTGTGTGTGTATGTGTAGATGGAGGAGGGTAGGGAGGAGGCAAAGAAGGGGATTTTACTACTGTTTGGAAAACTACAAACTAGAAAACCAGAACCAACTGCTGCTGTGAGAACAAACTAGTGGAACAAATTACTGCTGTCAAAGTGAAGAAATTGTGTTAGGGTGACGCTGACCGGAGCAGGAAACCCCATGAAGGAGCAAATCTCTCCTTCTTTCATCTTCCCATCTGCCTTAGTACCTTCCACTACCAAAATGGGAATGTAGCTTGAAGAGTTCCAGTCCCACTGTCCAGACCATGAAGTCATGGACCAGAAGGATCAGCTTGAAGTTGAAAGGTGGTAGCTTAATCATTGGTCCAGTTTAGCCCTTTGGCTAATCCAGCATCCATCCATACATATATACTCATATATTTTTTTTAAATTAATTAATTAATTAATTAATTATTATTATTTTTTGGCTGTGTTGGGTCTTCGTTTTGTGCTAGGGCTTTCTCTAGTTGTGGCAAGCGGGGGCCACTCTTCATCGCGGTGCGTGGGCCTCTCACTATCGCGGCCTCTCTTGTTGCGGAGCACAGGCTCCAGATGCGCAGGCTCAGTGGTTGTGGCTCACGGGCCTAGTTGTTCCGCAGCATGTGGGATCTTCCCAGACCAGGGCTCGAACCCGTTCCCGCTGCATTGGCAGGCAGATTCTCAACCACTGCGCCACCAGGGAAGCCCCTATACTCATATTTATAATGTATATGATGACAAAAACAAAGCTATGCTTCTCCTAACAATATGCTATTATTTTATGTACAAATAAACACATTTCCACCTTCTCCCCTAAATGAGGAAATAGAAAATTCTATCAGTCATTGTATCCATTTCTGGGGAACGGTGACAGCTATCCCTCTCTGGACTATGTTAATTATGTCGCAAATTCAGTCGTAGTCTCACCTGAATATTTGGTTACCTGAAGAGTCAATTGTGTTAGCCTCTAATAAGGTTGTTTAACAAATAAAATAATACATTTAAACTCCAATAAAATGTGTATAAAGTAATAAGGTAAAAGAGGAGAGAGAAGAAAAAAATTAGGTTAATATATATATGTATACGTATGTATGTGTATACACTTAAATTTGTACACACACTCTCATGTACACACACACTTAGCTTCTAAAACCCTTGCTTCCATAACTGGTCACAAAGTCATAGTTAATATTTATAATTTTTTTTTTTATTCCATTACCCATTCTGAATTTCCCTTGACCTCAGCCAGCAACTTAGCTGGTCAGCATTTTTTACCTTGTAGAGTGATACAAACTTTCATTACTGAAGGGTCTGAATCCTCAGTGCTCCCGACTTTTTTTTTTTTTCTTTTGATTGCTGTACTTTTCCACTAACTTTTACTACTGGACATGTAAGTATGAAGGGGAGCCCCCAAGAATTCCTCATGGGTCTAGACATAGCCTATTTACCCCCACTTCTCCTTGCTAATTGGGATCAGTCATTCCAGGCAGTAGGTTAATCCCTGGCTTTTCCTAACCTACCTTATTAAAACACAATAAGGATCAGTGTAGATGACCTCTGTACACCAACTGTCAGATAGGTAGCAAGGTCTCTGCACATGTAAGTTCTGCCCTTTGAGTCTTCCTACAGAAGACATTCATTTTTACTGAAGTTATTGTTGGGGGTCTTTTGGAAGGGATCTCCAATAATATCCCTCTTTCTTGACTGAGCTCTGAACAGTTTGGGAAATAATAATAATTTTTTTTCAAAATGGAGATGAAATGATCACCTCTATTAACTTTTGAAGCCAAACTAAAGGATGTAACTCAATCTACCTTCTGAGCTCCAGGAAGTGGTGGCAGATTTACCCATCAGCCTCTGAAGCAGAGGGGAGCACCTGGGTCAGGTAAGACTTGTAGCATAAGGAACAGAAAGGATCATGTGCTCCTGTGGGCAGCTGGCTCCCAAAAGAAAAGCAGAGTTCAGAGCCAGGCATGGCCACCAAGTCTTCCCAAATTCACCAAGTAGGCAATTTAGTTCACTACCCTCTTCCCCCTCCCACCGGAGAACTGGGAAAGGAAAGGCTAGAGGCAGTGGTGATATTTACTTAGGGGAAAAACACGCTCTACAGGGACACTGGAGAGGAACAGATTTACACACTCTAACAATCATCATAAGTATATTAGGATGGGCCAGACCTGTTCACCCCTCCTGAGTTTGCAGGAGTAAATGCAATACATCCAACTTGTCAGTAAGACACAGCCAGTCTGCCTTCCTGAGAGGAGAGGCATGAGGAACCCCAAATAAGGGTGAAGATGCCAAGTCTGCGGTACTCCAGAGTCTGGAATCCTACTGAATGGGAATTTTAGTGCCTTTCAACATTGTTTAACCAAAGATCAGATGAATTGTCTGTTCAATACTGTTTTCTGAAAACTTCATACATGATGCACACAGCATTCTGTTGGGATAGAGTTCAACTCTGGAGAGAATTAAGATAAAACATAGATTAAATTATATTTTTAGTCATTTGATAGGAAAACTATACATGTACTATTTTATGTGTCCATACCCAGAAAGAGTTTGGATACTTCGAATGTTAGGAAAAAAACAAACAAACTATGCTGATGTCCTTTCTTTAAATCCTTAAATCACTGTATTTCTGCCAGGTGTAACAGTGCTTTGTATTTCAGCAATGAATACACAGTGGCACCGCTTCTAAGAAATCTTAGACCAAAGACAGAGTTATCTCCCCAGCTATCCATTTCTGCAAACTGTCTCTCATTCTCAAATTTCCCCTCCCTTCCACTCATCTCAAATGTGACCCATGCTGTTTTCCCAGGGCACCACGGTTGGAGAACTACCTCCTTTTCACAGTCTGAGGGCCTATTTTCAGTGACAATTGTGCTGTGTCCCCTGAAGGAGGCCATCTGTTCACCCTGGCCTGGCAATGTGAGTGTTTCATTACCTGTCAAGATTTCTAACCTGGATCCTGTTACTGGATTAGATTCCACACCTTTTGATTTTTCAGCTCAGGTCCTGTTGGTGCCAGAATCTCCTTCTGGGGCTGGGAAGATGGTTTCACAGGCTCTCTGGGCCCCTCAGAAGATATTTGTTCAGGGTCCTAATTGCTTGGACATTGTTCTTCTGAATCATCAGCAGTCAACTCCTCACCAGCCCCACATGGTGGATAAGCTGTAAATCACGGAATGTCAATGCCATTTCCCAATCATTCACTGTTTTCCAAATAATGCAGAGGGCAAAATAATGAAAGGAACAGGGTGAGCTCAAGTTACCAAAGACTCTGCTAAATAAGCTCATCATCTGCAACCCAAATTAACTTTACCATAGATCATATGTTGCCAGGTTAGTTAGCAACATAAACAGATTCACCTAACTGTTCTGAACTCAGTACCCTGATTGAAATAAGAAATAGAAGATAATTGTAAATCATCCAATGTCCTTATTTATCCTCACAAGTCTAACGATTGCCCTTTCTCCCCCAGACTGAGAAAACATGTTATGAAGTAGCTAAATCACTTTTCATATCTCCAGAACAAACCAACCTAAGCCAGTTTGCCAGGGAATAACATTAACTGGGGAAAGACCAAGGGGAGAAAAATAGGAGAGGGGCAATATATGAGTGGGGGATTAAGAAGTACAAACTATTAGGTACAAAATAAGCTACAAGGATATATTGTATAACATGGGGAATATAGCCAATATTTTATAATAACTATAAATGGTGTATAACCTTTAAACATTGTGAATCACTATATTGTACACCTGTAACTTACATAATATTGTACAGCAACTATACTTCAATTAAAGAAAAAGGTGACAGAATTAGCATTTATTAGAAAGCCATTATAAATCAGTCATTTTAGTTTCCTTCTTGGTTTCTCTTTTAATCTCCACAGCCACCTAGAGAGGCAAAGTTTAAAAATTATAATTATAGATGATGAGAGGGGAGCTTGGAGAAGTTAACTAACAAACCCGAAGTTACCCTGCTCAAAAATTTGCAGAGTGTAAGTTTCAGGTGCTTTCACCACACACACACACACGCACACACACACACACACACACACACACACACAAGCATAGTAGTCTTTTAAGAGTGAGAATTCACGAATTTGTGTTTTTTTAATTTAATTTTTTTATTTTATATTGGAGTATAGCTAATTTACAATGGTGTGTTAGTTTCAGTTGTACAGCAAAGTGACTCAGTTATACATATATTTAACACATATTAAGCTCCTACGATGTGTCATGCACTCTACAAACCTTGGGAATATAGCTCTAACAAAATTCTTGCTTTCATGGAGCCTCTGTTCCAGCAGGGAAAGTAAACATAGAAACAATAAGCAGGGGAATATAGTTAGGCTTCTAGTTTTTGGTCTGACATGACTTGGAAGTCTTAACTCCTGTCCTTATAACAACAACAAAGAAAGGCCAAACCAGGTAAAAATTTACAACTCTTCTTAGATCCATCAGATAGATGATCAAGCTAGAAGGGAAAACCATCACACCAGAAACTGGAGAGACAGGCACATGCAGACTCCCAGCTTACCAGGAGCAGAAGCTGCTTCTATAGCCTGGTAGGAACAGTGTAAACCTTAATTGAGGAATTGCTGGACATCAAGGATGCACCAACTCAAGAAACAACATTCTTAGAGGTTTCCATACTTCTGTGAGTTTTATCTCCAGGAGAAGGGACCTACCCTGCTCCAGCTCCCTTTAGCTTTCATGCCTCACCTATGGGGAAAAAAGAACTGAGAAGTACTTTTGAAGATCACAGCCCAGAGACATAGGCTCTTGAAAGGACTGAGACCTAATTGTAGGACCACAGATCTTCCTCAACTTACAATGGGGTTATCTCTCAATAAACCCATCAGAAGTTGAAATTCTCATAAGCTGAAAATGCTTTTAATACACCTAACCTATCAATTATCATAGCTTAACCTAGCCTGACTGAAACGTACTCAGAACAGTTACCTTAGCCTACAATTGGGAAAATCATCTAACACAAAGCCTATTTCATAATATATTGGTTGTTTACTTTCATGATCGCATGGCCAACTGGGAGCTTCAGCATCCTGCTGCACAGCTCAGCATCACAAGAGAAAAGACTGACATTCAAAATCTGAAGTTTGGATTTATACTGAATGTGTACAATTTTTGCACCATTGTAAAGGTGAAAAAAATTGTTATTCAGGGACCATCTATATAGAAAGTTTCCCCATCGTTCACACTTTACTACCCCATCAATAAGGTTCTTGTATAAATTACAGGGGATTGTAGCTGACATATAATTAAAATCACATAGCCCCAACTATCACTGAAATACTTTCCAAATCTATCCATCTCCTCCTTTCCTTTCCTGCTACTATAACTTCTTACCACCTCTTACCTAAACTAGTGAAATACTCCTTGACCCTGTACCTCCAGTCTATTCTTTAAAGCATCCCAGTAGAAGTCCCTTTAAATAGTGGACCTGGTCACTGAGGTGCTAGAGATGAGACAATCATTCTTTGAGCCAATCAAACCACCTAGAATATGATGAGGAAATATAGAGGATATGAACTTGTCATTCATAGAAGGAAAAATAAGTAGGCAAAACCTGATATGGGAGACAGGAGAGTGAGACACCAGCACAGCCACAGGTAACAGCAAAGCTTCTGCTGCATCTTCTCACCAACCCCTGTGAATTAAGGTCTTCAAGAAGGCATCTGGTCCACAACAGGCCAAAGGCTCTAAACACAGTTCAGAGAAAGTGCTATAGAGAAAAGTGAGTACATACAGCTCAGTGACTGTGCAGGGTCAGAAAGTCCTGGATCAGGTCCAGGGGCTGCAAATTACAAACTGTGGATGAGGGAAAGTTACTTAAACTTCCATGAGCCTTGCTTTTTCATGTCTAAAATGCAGATCATAATGGTATTAACCACATATGATTCTTGTGAGAATTAAAAGAGATGTTGGATATAAAGTGCTCAGCAAAGTTCCCAGTGTGTGTTGAAAACTCAGTAAATCCATCATTATTATCAGAGCTCAGAGTCAGGAGAAAGCATTGGCTGGGATAGTCAGGGGAGACCTGGTGAAGCCTCATTTGCATGAGCATTTAAAAGGATTAGTGCTCTTTTAAAAGAGACCCCAGAGAGCTCCCTCGGCCCTTCTGACATATGAGGACACAGTGACAATATCGGGGTGTCTACAAACCAGGAAGCAGGCTCTCACCAGACCCTGAATCAACCCTTGGCTTGATCTTGGACTTCCCAGCCTCTAGAACTATAAAAAATAAATTTGTGTTGGTTCAGACACCCAATCTATGGTATTTATTTTCATTATACCAGCCCAAACAAATTAAGACATCTCCCTATATTTGTCTACTCTGGCATCCTGAGCAGATTGCCAAGTCTTGTTCCCCTTTAACTTAGAAAAAGATGTGAAGCAAGACATAGGCATAAGCTGACTCAGGCAACCCCACATCTTGATGTTTATTTTCCAAAAGGCTGGTTAAGTTCCTGAAGGAAAAGACAGAAGAAGAGAGGATAAAACTTTGGCTGAGATTTCCTTTAAGGCTGGGAAGGTAGTAGTTATAGACAGACATAGATATGTCAGATCTATGAAGTTAGAGTCACAGGAAATGGCAAGACCTTGAACAGAAAATGGCTGTGAGATGCATTAAGGGAGTCTGGACCAGCAAGAATTTATGTGTCCCACTGAACCACACACTCCTTGCTTTAAGGATTTTGTAGCTGGGACTCTGAGGATATCATTAGCAATCATAATTAGAACATTTTCTGGGCACCAAGTAAGCCTCCAGAATTCTTTTAAAACTTAAAAAAGAAAAAAAAAAAGAATAAGTACTAGTAATAAAGAAAACAATTTTCCACCAGTCTAGTGAATGAATAGAGGCTAGAATAAAGATTTAATATAAGGTAAAGGAAAAATAAATGTGATATTATTGTAGTCTTGAAACTGTGTAATAAGATACATCAACCACATGAAAAAATGCTGTTAGAGTCAGAACAATGTGTAGATTCTTTTGGCTGAAGCAGAGGATGCAAAGAGGGTTGGGGAAAAGAGGGAGGGGATATGTTTGTTTCAACAGACTGATTGGAATACTGTTGTGTCAAAGTCCATTCTTAGCATTCAACCAGCCCTGAGGAGAAGTTCTCTAATCAGCCCCACTTTATAACTTCGCTCTTGGCTCTATCCCCAGATCTGTTGTGCACAATCTGGACTTGACATTTAATGGTTGGTCCAGCCTGGATGGGATGTGGATGAAGCCATTCTACAGATAGGATGAGATTCCTAGATCATATCCAATTTCTGCTGATGGGCATAGCTCTCCTTCTGAAGACCTGTACAGACAATGTGTCAACTGTAAACAGTAGATATCAGATGATGTTATATCTTCTATAAATGGCATCAATGATTATCATTAAACCTGTTTAAACAGTGTAAATAAAATAATAGCAATAGTCACAAAATGTTTACTAATGCCCAAAATATATTATGTTCTAAAAGTTTTACACATTTTAACTCATGTTATCCCCACATGAACCTTATATGGAAGGTGTTCTTATTATCCCCATTTTACAGAAGAGGAAACTGAGGTACAGGGAAGTTAGATGATTCATCCTAGGTCACACAACTTATAATTGGTAGAACTATAATTTAAATTGGTTTGTCTGGTCTTAGAGTTCTTAGCTTTACCACTGGGCTATGCTTCTTGTCTGAATTCTTGTTTCTAAGTGTGCTCCCAACTTACTGTGCTTTCACTTCTTTTTTTTTTTTTTTTTTGCAGTATGCGGGCCTCTCACTGTTGTGGCCTCTCCCGTTGCAGAGCACAGGCTCTGGATGCGCAGGCTCAGCGGCCATGGCTCATGGGCCCAGCCGCTCCGCCGCATGTGGGATCTTCCCAGACCGGGGCACGAACCCGTATCCTCTGCATCGGCAGGTGGACTCTCAACCACTGCGCCACCAGGGAAGCCCTCACTTCTTTTTGATGTATGTACACACATCTTCCCAAACACAATTTATTGTACATCTTTTGGGTGCATGGCGCAGGTCAAAGCTCTGTGCACTCAGTGTGGTAGTGATGATGAGACATGCATGTTTTCTCAAATGTTTTCCAAATTTCTTATAGGTGTGAAAGGATTCAATCAAAGTGGACACAATTTTACATATATGTGATGGTTAATTTTATGTGTCAACTTACCTGCACCTTGTTGCCCAGATGTTCTGTCAAAAAGTATTCTAGATATGTCTGTGAAGGCATTTTTAGATGACATTAATATTTAAGAAGAGGGAACAATCAAGATGAAAGAGTAGGAAGATCCTGAATTTATCTCCTCCCATGGACACACTGAAACTTCAACTACATATAGAACAACTTTCTCTGAGAACCACCTGAAGATTAATTAAACAGCTCTCCTACAATTAAGCATATAAAGAAAAAACACATTGAGATGGATAGGAGGGGATAAGGTGTAATTTATTCAGGGCACAAGACAGAGAGAATATCACAAACTCAGAGGTGCTCCCTAAGGAGTTTAAGCTTTGCACTGAGCCTGTGGATGGGTACTGGGAATATGAGCCCACATAGCTGGTTTTGAAAACCAGTAGGGTTTATGTCCAGGAGAGCTGGAGGACTATAGGAATCCAACACTCCACTCTTAAAGGAGTCATACAATAACACACCCATTCCAAGTGACAGTGAGGGGCAACAGTTTGAAAAGCACTTAACACTCCAACTGACCTGCCAAGATCACTCCAGTACACCAGCTGGTCCATACCCTCTCTAGCTCTAGGCAACCTGCCAAGGTGGTGGCCCCCAGCTCACACCCAGGACAAGCTACAGCAGTGCCAACTCCAGATCGAGCTGTCCTGCCAAAAATGTGTGGCACACAGTCTACATAGGAGATGTAGAATCCTATACAAGGTCATGACTTCAAGACTGGGTCAGGTAACTGTTTCACCTAATTCACAGGAAAAAACACAGAAAACCAAACAAATGAGGGGATAGAGAAATTTGTTCCAAAAGAAAAAACAAGATAAAATCAATAGGGAAAATACCCTAATGAAATGGAGATAAGTAATTTAGCTGGTATAAAAAGTTCAAAACAATGGTCATAAATAAGCTCACTGAATTCAGAAGAAGAATAAAGAAACACAGTGAGAACTTTATCAAAGAGTTAGAAAATAGAAATAAAAAGAACCAATCATGGCTGAAGAATACAATAACTAAAATGAAAAATAAAATACACTAGAGGAAATCAACAGCAGATTAAATAATATAGAAGAACGAATAAGCAACCTGGAAGACAGTATAATGGAATCACTCAATAAGGACAGCAAAAAGGAAAAAAGGCTTTTAAAAAATGAGGATAGTTTAAGGGAGATCTAGGACAAGCAAGCCAGCTTTTTTATTATAAAGGTCACAGAAGGAGAAGAGAGAGACAAAGGAGCAGAAAATGTATTTGATGAAATTATGGCTGAAAACTTTCTCAACCTGGGGAAAGAAACAGATATCCAGGTCCAGAAATCCCAGAGAGTCCCAAACAAGATGAACCCAAAGGGATCCACACCAGTATGTATCATAATTAAAATGGAAAAATTTTTAAATAAAAAGGGAATTTTAAAAACAGCAAGAGAAAATGAGTCACACACAATGGAACTCCCATAAGGCTATTGGCTGATTTTTCAGCAGAAATTCTGCAGACTAGAAGGGAGTAGCAAGGTATATTTAAAGTGATAAAAGAAAAAACCCTACAACCAAGAATACTTTACCTGGCAAAGTTATCATTTAGAATTGAAAGAGAGGTAAATATTTTCACAGACAAGCAAAAACTAAAAGAGCTCATCACCACTAGCCTATCCTTACAAGAAATGTTAAAGTGTCTTCTTTAAGCAAAAAAGAAAAGGCCATAACTAGAAATAAGAAAATGTATGAAAGAAAAAAATCTAACTGGTAAAGGCAAATATACAGTTAAGGCAGTGGATCAATCACATGAAAAACTAGTATGATGGCTAAAAGACAAAAGATTTAAAATCAACTATAACTACAGTAAATAGCTAAGGAAGACATAAAATAAAAAGATGTAAAATATGATGTCAAAAATATAAAATGTGGGGACTTCCCTGGTGGTGCAGTGGTTAAGAATCCACCTGTCAATGCAGGGGACACAGGTCAAGCCCTGGTCTGGGAAGATCCCGCATGCCGCAGAGCAACTAAGCCTGTGTGCCACACCTACTGAGCCTGCGCTCTAGAGGCTGAGAGGCACAACTGTTGAGCCCATGTGCCACAACTACTGAAGCCCACATGCCAAGAGCCTGTGCTCCACAACAAAAGAAGCCACCACAATGAGAAGCCCCCACACTGTAACGAAGAGTAGCCCCGGCTCACCGCAATTAGAGAAAGCCCGTGCTCAGCAACAAAGACCTAATGCAGCCAAATAAATAAATAAACAAATAAATAAATTTATTAACAAAATATATAAAATGTGGGAGGAGGAGTAAGAATGTTGGGTTTTTAGAATATGTTCAAACTTAAGTGACTATTAGCTCAAAACAAGTATATATATACATATATATATGTATATATATATATATATATATGTATATATATATATATATATATACATATATATATGTATATATATATATATATATATATATATTTCAAGGTAACCACAAACATGAAACCTACAATAGACACACAAAAAATAAAGAGAAAGGAACCCAAATATAACACTAAAGAAAACAATTAAACCACAAAGGAGGGAACAGACTAAACAAAGAAAGGAACTGAGAAGAACCACAAAAACAACCAGAAAACAATTAAGAAATTAACAATAAGTACATGCCTATCAATAATCACTTTAAATTTCAATGGAGTAAATATTCCAATCAAAAGACATAGGATGGCCAGATGAAAAAAACACCAAACAACAACAACAACAACAAAATAAGACCCATATATATGGTGCCCATAAGAGACTCACTTCAAATCTAAATACACACAGAGACTGAAAGTGATGGAAAAAAAATATTCTATGCAAATGGAAACAAAAAGAAATACAAACAGAAATACTCATATCAGACAAAATAGACTGTAAAATAAAGACTTTAACAAAAGACAAAGAAGGGCATTACATAATTATGAAGAGGTCAATCAAGAAGAGGATACAACATTTGTAAATATTTATGCAACTAACATAGAAGCAACTAAATATATAAAGCAATTATGAACAGACTTTAAATGAGAAATTGACAGTTATACAATATTAGTAGGGGCCTTTAATATCCCACTTACATCAATGAATAAATCATTCAAACAGAAAATCAATGACAAAACATTAGCCTTTATACATAACATTGAACCAGATAGACTTAATAGATATATACAAAGCATTCCATCTAAGCACTGCAAAATAAACATTCTTTTCAAGTTCACATGGAATATTATCCAGGGTAAATCACATGTTAGGACACAAAACAAGTCTCAATAAATTTATGAAAATTGAAATAATATAAAGCATCTTTTTGGACCACAATGGTATGAAACTAGAAATCAATTATAGAAAGAAAACTGGGAAAAAACCACAAACATGTTATGACTAAATATTATCCTACTAAAAACACAATGGGTCAATGAAGAAATCAAAGGGGAGATCAAAAAATATCTTGAGACAAATGAAAATAGAAACACAACTTTCCAAAAGCTATGGGAATTAGTAAAATCTTTCTAAGAGGGATGTTCATAGAGATACAGGCCTACCTCAAGACACAAGAAAAATCTCAAATAAAAACCAAGTTTACACATAAAAGTGAGAAAAGAAGAAAAAACAAAGCCCAAAATTAGTAGAAGGAAGGAAATAATAAAGATCAGAGAGGAAATAAATGAAATAAAGCTAAAAATATATGTACAGGACTTCCCTGGTGGCGCAGTGGTTGAGAGTCCGCCTGCCGATGCAGGAGACACGGGTTCGTGCCCCGGTCCGGGAGGATCCCACATGCCGCGGAGTGGCTGGGCCCATGAGCCATGGCCGCAGAGCCTGCGCATCCGGAGCCTGTGCTCCACAACGGGAGAGGCCACAACAGTGAGAGGCCCGCGTACCGCAAAAAAAGAAAAAAAAAAAAAAAATAAATAAAAAATATATGTACAAAAAAAAATCAATGAAACTAAAAGTTGGTTCTTTGAAAAGATAAACAAAACTTACAAACTTTTAGCCAGACTCATCAAAAAAGAAAGCAAACCCAAATAAATAAAATTAGAAAGGAGAAAGGAGAAGTTACAACCAATATCATAGAAATACAAGCAATCATAAGAGACTACCATGAACAATTATATGCCAACAAATTGGACAACCTAGAAGAGATGGATAAATTCCTAAAAACATACAACCTTCCACTACTGAATCAGGAAGAAATAGAAAATCTGAACAGACTGATTACTAGTATGAAGTAGAGTCAGTGATCAAAAAACTCCCAACAAACAAAAAGTACAGGACCAGGTGGCTTCATAGGGGAATTCTACTAACAACACTTAAAAGACAGTTAACACCTATCATTCTAAAACTATTTCAAAAAAATAAAGAGGAAAGAACATTTCAAACTCATTCTATGAGACTAACATTACCCTGATACAAAAAACAAAAACCAAAAAAAAAAAAAACAAAGGCACTACAAAAAAAAAAATCACAGGACCATATCACAGATAAATATAGATGCAAAATATCTCGGCAAAATACTATCAAACCAAACTCAACAATATATTTAAAGGATCATACATCATGATCAAGTGGGATTTATTCCAGGGATGCAAGGATGGTGCAATAACCACAAATAGATCAATGTGATACACCACATGAACAAAACAAAGGATAACAATCATATATATATAAGTTAGTCTAAAGCATTCATTTGTTTTTCTTTTGCACTGTTAAGAAAAAAAAGTCTGTTTCAAATCTTATTTGTCCCTTATCTCTGTTTGTTCAGTTGTTTTTAATATCACATACTGAAAGAATTTCAGTAGCAGTTTCACCATGAAGTTATTTGTTATCATTCAGCAGGCTTTTGCCTACTGAATTGTAAAGGAGTTATATTTGCATCCTCCAGATGGAGTGGCATATAAATGCTCCCAGATATATCTGGTAAGTAAGAAAAAATATCTTATTTGTCCTTTCTGTGAATAAATAAGAGAACGTCAAATTTTATAGACTAATAAATTTGTATGCTGGCAGTGACATTGAATCACTCTCATGGCCTACAGTGTCACAGACCCTGAGAAACACCATTCTTTTTTTGTTTGTTTGCTTCAAATGGATACTAAGTCAAATAGAAGCTCAATAAAAAGCCAGAATTTAACAAAAAAAATAATTTGACAAAAATGTATCATCCATTAATGACAAAAACTCTCAATAAAGTGGACATAGAGGGAACATACTTAAACATAATAAAGGCCATATGCAACAATCCCACAGATAATATCACACTGAACAGTAAAGAGCTGAAAGCCTTTCCTCTAAGATCCTCTAAGACAAGGATGCTTACCTGCCAATTTTATCCAACACAGTATTGAAAGTCCTAGCCACATCAATCAGACAAAAAAGAGATAAAAGACATCCAAATTGGAAGGGAAAATTAAAGCTGCCACTATTTGCATATGATATGGTACTCTATATAGAAAACTCTAAAGACTCCACTAAAAACTATTAGAAGTAACAAATTCAGTAAAGTTAGAGGATACAAAATTAACATACAGAAATCCATTGTATTTTTATACCCTAATAACAAACTGTCAGAAAGAGAAATTAAAGAAAAATATTCCCCTTTACAACTCCCTCAAAAAGAATAAGATACCTAGGAATACATTTCATTAAGGAAGTGAACAACTTGTACTCTCAAAGCTATATTAATGAGAGAAATTGAAGACAACACAAACAAAAGGAGAGCTATACCATGCTCGTGGGTTGAAAGAATTTTCATCCAATTAGTTGAAAACGTAATAGACCCAAAGACGGAAACTCTCTGAGTGTGAAGGAATTCTGTAATTAGATGATCTCTGGGCTCAATTCACAATTCTATTCTGCTCTTCAGATTTTGGGTTACCAAACTCTGCAAGCACACGAGCCAATTCTTTAAAATTTCTCTTGATAGATAGATAGATAGATAGATGGATGGATGGGTGAATGGATTGAGAGTTTCTGCCTGTATCCTGTAGGTTCTGTTTCTCTGGAAAACCCTGATTAAGATAATATGGCATTTGTGTAACTGAAGACCTACACAGAGTTTCCTTTGATTCTGGTACAGTAAACAAAATGGGCAGAGACATGACATTTGCAGATTTTTGCTTCCACTCAGAAGAAGCATTCATCCAAAGATTCCTCATCCCAGGCACAGCTATAAAATGTGGATGTTTATTAACTGGACTCCTTTCTTGCTGGTGCAGAGCAGAGAATGACAAATAAACAAACAAACAAAACAATAAAAACAATGAGGCTTGTGAGGTTGGGATGACTTAATTTGGAGATGTCAGATGTTTAATGCCTAGAGCTTCAGTGGTAGTAAAGGCAGTTGGCCCTTCCTTCTGCCAGCATCAGCACCCTGAAGATGCCTAAAAGCTCAGTTCCCATATTTACCAATTCAGATTCCTATTGGACTTCTGGTATGAACAAACAAGGGCCACATGAGGGGAGCTGCAGCCAAGGATGTACCAATAGCAAAACAGGGTAATTTCTAGTAAGTCAAGAAATGTTCACTGAGCACCCTCTTCCCTCCTGTTTGTGCTCCTGAAAGGTTTGTTCATCCCTGAGGTTCATCCTGGACACAGTGCAGAATGATGACAAAACAGGAATGTGGGTGTCAGGGAACAAGGTACAAGATGGCATCAGGAAGTGGGGAGCGGTGGTAAACACATGTGACCTGTGGCAGAATATGGAAATCTTCCCTCCAACTTAGCAATAGGTGACCCTAAAGGAAGCAGAGCCAGTTACCTGGAAGCTGGACCAACCTTGATTGCAGAAGGTTGAAAAAGAAATGGGAGATGAGAGAAGAAAATACAGTTAGGTCTTTCGATAAACTCAGCAAGAGAAGAACATAAAGGTTTCTGTCTCTGCTACTCCCACCCACCCCACCTCCCTTCCTTCTCTCTTTCTTTTCTTTAGTTTTAAACATGGAAGGGCTCCTTGAGCATGTAAATATCCTGAGAAGAAAAAGGCAGCAGAGATGGGAAAGTTGAAGTAAAGGAATAATTGATGGAACAGTTTTTAAGGAGGTCAGAGGTGATAGCATTTAGAGCAGAGCTGGAACAATTGTGAACCAAGTGCTTTGCCTGGCACTGGGCAATCTAACCAGCTGCATCATGCCTGCGCCTCTCATCAGTCAGTTGTCAAATGTCGGGAAAGGAATTTGTAGCAGACAGTATCAGTGTTTCCCCCAGATCCCCTCAAATTCCTTTTATATTTACATATTTGTTTATTAATTGGTTTGTTTGCTTATTTATTTAGTACACCCTTCAAATTCCTCCAGTCTTCTTCGGCTTCTCACACAAGTACCTATAGCTTTTCTTAGGATGGTTGCCTTCAAGCTACCTGTAGGAACAGATAACAGGAAGTACCTGGGAATGTATTCCTCCCTGGATAACCTTTGACCAATAACAGACAGATGCAGAGGTGCAAGTCAGCCCAATTATCTTGCTTCGATAGGAACAAGTCAGAAGCATCCTTTATAATGAAGAGTTTACCTCTGGGACAAGGTTGAAGCCAGTTCTCTGGGAGATGCTTCCTGAGTTCTTGGTCTTGTTTGGCTTCCTCTTCTTCCCTTTCCTGCTTCCTCCACTCCCTAAAGTTCTCTACCTGGAGATCTTCCTTAATAAATCACTTGCAAAAAAAATCCTCACTTCAGGGTCTACTTCTGGAGACCCTCACTTCAAACAGAAGCTTTTAAGCAGAGCCGAACTGCATGATGAACTCAAACAGAGAAGCTGGGAAAGAAGATTCTAGGCAGAGTAATCAGCAAGATCGAGGGCCCAGAAGTGGAAAAGTACCTGGGGAGAAAGGGAGAAGAGACATCTATGGCCAGCTGTGATGGGGTCAACAACCTTGAGAGGCATCCATCCTACTGGAAAAGACAGACCTGGCAATGGGTGAATCAAAGTTCCAAAACTTCTCTTGTCTTTTCCTTTTGAGAAAAAAGTATGGGAAGAGGGATTGGATTTGGGGAGGTCGATGGGCAGAATTTCCTCTGGTCTATCTCTGTAGTCCAGCATCACAGGGCAAGTCTGGGTCTGTTATCACGGAGCTGTTTACTTGAGTACCTGCCTGATGTGGACAGGATGCTGTAGTGTGTATCTAGGGCAGATGGCATAGATTGTTTTCCAGGAGCTCACACCCTGCTGGAAAGTAAGTCACAATAGAGTATGGTAAGGTATCCATCAGCTGCGGGGTTTAAAGGAGGGGTAACCAACTGCCTGAGGACTTGGAGAAACTTCTCTCTTCTCTGAGGGGCGACCTGAGCACTAAATCTCCAGTGGGCATTTTAGATGCAGAGTAAAGGGTTTGGGGAAGGACAGGGGATAAGGCATCCTGGATGCAGCAAACAAGACCAGGCAAGAGTATGTCTGTCCAGAGAAGAATAAGTGAGTCCAGAATGGCCCCAAACACTCTGTGTGTGGTGCATGGTGCCCAAAGAGGCACCGAGTGGTACATTTGTCCATGTTAATGGATTTGAACTTTATTCATTAGAATATACTGAATCAATGGATCTTAAGAAAAGGAATGTTAGGGTCAGTTCTTCATCTTAAGCAAGTGATTGACAACAATGGAGACAAGGAAGGTAATTTTTGGCCCTGTTGTCACCAGCATGATGTGAACTTCCTTCTTGCCTTCTACCTCTGGGCTAGGAATTCATAGCAGTAACTTACTTCTGATAAAATAAATTCTGCATTTCTGTGCTTTCATTTCTAGGCAACCATGACAACTATGTTCCTTGAAAGTATTCATGTACAGTTTGTTTTTTACATCTTTTAATTTACTAAATTGCCCTGTGAGACTGACACATATACTCATATGGTGTCTTTCTTTATTGCTGTTACTTTGCTATTTCTTTGGGTAAACTGCTTTGCAGAACTAATAATTAGCATACAGGTAAATACAAAGCAATCAACCCAGAAAGATGCCTCCTATAATTTGCTGCAATCTTGCCCAGGCGCTGCATCCCTTTTACTGTTTGATAACTTAAGCCAGGGTAGCAAAACATTCAATTACAAGCAGTCTCAATATTGAACAAGTACCTGGATGCCATGCAAAATCAAACAAATCAGGGTTTTGTTTTTCCTTTGTAGCCTGCAGAGATGGGGCCTCAGCAGGTGGCAAAATGCACACATTGACCTGAGGTCCGCTAGAGTCACTAATGACAGCAAACCTAGCCAAGCAACCTTGGAAGTGAGAGAGGGGAGCTTTTTGTCACAGCTTCCTTTGCTTTTTCTGGCTTAAGAGAAATATGCTGTATTTCCAAACCAGGTTAGTGCAACAAACATGGGTCCAAGGGCAACACTAATCATTTGGTAAAAGAGGCAGCCAGGAGCCCTTTGCTGAAGTTTGTTCTGTGCCAAGAACGGTATGAATAGTGCTGTGAATTCACACAATAATCCTGCCAGTGAGTCTATGATCCTCATTACAGGCTTGGGAAAACTAAGACTCAGGAAATTTAGTAGAAACTTATTGCAGTGAGTGGGTCATGTAAGAAAAAGATATTTTAGACTTTCCAGGGAAGGACATACAGTGTGGGAAGAGACATATTCATTATTACAACAAGATATGATGTTTTGCAAACTAAAAAAAATGTTTCAATGCAAATAGGAAAAAGCAAAACTGAGCCCAATCTGCCCATCCTGCAGGACTAACTGAAGATAGATTTTGTATTTGTTGGATCAGAGTTGACTGAGGGGCAGAGGGAATCTCTGCATGAATCCTATACCAGGACAGATGTAAATAGAATCCCTTGTACTCCCAATAATGTTCAAGTTTACCAAATTGGTGCATGGCTTAAAAGAGACTCAGAAACATTGCCTTACACCACCTTACCCTTGCACAAGGATGTAATAACAGGAATACATCTATCAATCATCAATGAAACATAAAGTCATTTACTCTTTATTGAGCAACTATTATGTGCCAGGCATTGTACTACATGTTGAGGCACAATAGAGGGCAAAACAGAGTCCCCTCCTCAGTTACCTTCTATTGGGGAAGAGACAATAAGTCATAAACAATAATGGCAGGAAAGAAGTGCTATGAGGAAAAATACAAAGCAGGAAAGAGAGATAAAAATTAGTGTGGGGATGAGGGCAGGGGGTTCCATAGGGTAAACGGGATGGGTTGATATAAGATGGACATGGTGGACAGTTGAAGAAGTGATATTGGAGCCAAGACCTAAGTGAAGTGACAGAGAAGTTCTGCAGAGAAAGACTCCAAGAGATAGTGCTGGCACGGTCCATGGATAGCAAGGAGGCCAGTGTGGCTGCTGGTCACTAAGGGAAGTAGCAGGAGTCAGGTCATTCAAGGTCTTGCAGAACATGGTAAGGATTCTGAATAATAAACATATAGATAAATAATAGTAATAGCAAAAACTTACGTGCCGACAATGTTCTAAGCGATTTCCATGGAAAGCCTCACTGAATTCTCCCAACAACCCTGCTTCATGGATGAGGAATCAGAATTGGCTCAAGATCGTACAGCTGGTGAATAAAGGGAATGGATTTGAGAGTAGACAGTGGAGGGTCCTGAATCTGTCCTCATAATCACTGCTTTACAATGCCATTATAAACATTTTTTACCATAAAAAGACAGGATCCCAGGAAAGTGAATGACTGCAGAGCTGCTTTATTTTGCAGGGCTTAGGGTTTATAGAGTGGCTGTATGTGTACTTTGTCCATCTGTATGCCCTTCAGGCTGCTGAGAGATTAATTTACTAATTATTGTGCTGGCGTAAATCAATAATGGCATTTTACAAAAGTGAAATGTTTAAGGTTTGGGCTGTTGAGTCACAGTAATTCAACAAGTCCTTAGTGGAGGGGGCGGGGATCAATTGTGAGTCAGTATAGTTTCCCAGCAAAACTTGGTCCTGATACCAATAAGACCCAATCACTGTTGTTAAAAATATTGACACAGTATAGGAACGGATAACCTTGCTAACTGCTTCTACTACAGGCCAGAGTGGAAAAAGTACAGCAAATGCAGTAGACGAAAAATCACACTCAGAAAACATTGCCTTAAGGGGACATGGTTTTTAGTCTTGCCTCTATCACTAACTTGCTCTAATTTCTGAGAAGGATGTCATCTTCATGCATTTCAGTTTTCTCACTGACCAGATGGAGATAATACCTACCACGAAGGATTTGGGGGAGAAATAAAGGACACTAAAAGACATGCTCATTCCTCCCATGACTGGCCCAGGAGTTGAAAGGTGACATTCTTACCGTGTCCAGGGATGGGAATGGGGCAGGACTGACCAGTGATTGGGGACTGATTCTAAGGGATTGGAACTGAGAAGTATCAGTTATTATAGCAAGGACAGGAGGCCAACTGTAGGAGAAATTATAGGTTCACTTATCAAAAATCCTAAATATAAGCATCATACAAAAAATGGCTCAGACCCATAAACCAAGTCTGGGGTCAGGAAAAAAAATGGGAGCATTTTAAGAGAGCCAAGACCATGGAGAAAGAGCAGAGCAGAAACTGAACCCAGAGCTCAGGACTATGGGCAAAATCCCCAGTCCATTAGGTGGCTGGAAGACATGAATGGCAGAGGTAACTGGGCTGTCTCCTAGCTTCTGAGGGTCTGAGAGCCATGCTCTGTTGTCCATTTACTCTCATCGACCTTATGTGATCTCAAAGGCATAGATGATAAGCACATCAATAAAGAAACTTTAAAATAGGTAGTGTTATAATAAGTAACACAAAAATAAATAGAGAAAATTGTTTAGCCACTGACTGGAAGTTACTTTAGATGATATTGTCAGAGAAGGCCCTTTTCTTCCTAGATTTTATTTTGAAAATTTCAAAATTGCAGAGATTGAAAGAATAGAACCCATTTATACCACTCATATAGACTTACAAACTGTTCACATTTTTGTTATAGTTGCCTTACTTTTCCTTTTCTGGATCATATAAAATTAAATTACAGGCATCATGATACTTTATTCCTAAATATTTTAGCATTTAGCTTGTAAGAGCAAAGTTGCCTCTTTTGTATACTTTAATATCATTAGCACAACCAAGAAATTTAACATTTATTCAATAAAATCAGATAGTAATAGACTTTAGGCTTTGTGGGCCTTTATGGCTTACGGGTCAAGATTTTTCAATTGAGAATATTATTAGTTTCCTATGTAACAAAAGGAAAAACAAATTACTGAAAGCTTTATATTGCTGAAATTCAAAATACAGTAATAATCAAGTACACATTTTTGGTACTGAAGTGTAATAATGGTAATAATGGAATTTAAGTAACATTTCACTTAATTGGGATTCAAAGTTTGTATTCCCTCTCATCAGATCAATTGTACATATTCATCTGTTAATGCTGATCTGTAATAAGGTTTTACCTATTTCATCTTTTAAGCATGTTTTTTACAGTTAGGTACTACCAAATATCGATATCTATCTACCAGCATATGATTGAGCATATTCATCATTTGGAAGGCACTTATAGAATTTTATTAGGCTCTTTCCTACATTTGCGTGTCATTACATTATGGATTAATCACTTTCAGTTGAAGATTAGGTAGAAGCTCCTCAATTGCACATTTCAGTAGGATTTTAAATACAGAAATTTCCTTTACATTTACACTGAGGTCTGAAAAACATTCCTGGAACTGTAGCTAGAGCTCAGAAAAATCTATCTTTTGCAAAGTTGTGTGGGAATAGAGATCTTGCTTCTTGTTTTAATTTTTGACAGTATTGGAAATTATAAAGCAGGTTGACATTACTTTTTTAAAAAATTTTATTTTATAGTGGAGTAGAGTTAATTTACAATATTGTGTTAGTTTCTGATATGCAGCAAAGAGATTTAGTTATTACTTGTGATGCAAACATTAGTTGTCATTGAAATGACTTGACCACAGTCTAAGTTTTGCATATCAGTCCTTTACCTAGTAATTTTATGTTGAATTTATTTTCCAACATTTTCAAGGCTACTGCAAAATTTAATTTCTAAATCCATTCAATGTTATATCATAGTAGTTGAGGATGGATTTTCTTCTTCTGAAAAATTTAAATCTTGGCTCAGAGCTCAAACAATTATAGTAAAACTTGAAACCAATGAATGGATGGTAAATTCAGGATATTCAGCTTTTATTGCTCCCCAGAAAAAAACAATCACAGAACTGATGATGGTGAAGTCCATAAGATCAAATGAAGTACACTGCTGATATTATTAGTTCAATAACACATGAGAAGTTCAAATACTTTCCACGAAGCACTCCTTTATGAATAATACAATAAATAACTTAGGCTTCTAATAGCTTATGTTTTTCACAAACTTTGTAAATTTGTCCAATTAAACCTTTTTTCTATTTTACACATGATTTCATCACCATCAAGTGTAAAAAACCTTAGCAGATTCCACTTCAGTTTGTACTGAATTAGTGTTTTCTCTACTTCTTTAAAAATATTCTCACCTATGGTTTTTCCATACAGACTAATGATGGAGGCTAATTCTTCAACACTTAGAATTCAGCAGGGACTCCTCAAGTAAACAACTACTGAGCCATATTAGTACATATGTAGACTTATCCAGAGTCACAGAAATGACCTGAATGCATTTAACTGACTATGGATGTTCTCCCAACATTCTCAACTCTTCCATCAACTCTTCTCACAAAAGACTAAGAGCCTGAAGTTTATTTTCTCTGGATCATGTCTTCAGCTACTGCATGCAAGCACAATTTAATTAACTCATGATTGGTAAAGGTTTTTGTTATTGGCGAACAAATACACCACTCAAAATTTTACATTTTTTTTGAAACCTCATTTTCATTTATTACTTTTGTGAAGAAATTTTGCCGCAATCAGATACTCAGTTTCAACTGTTCTAATTTTTCTGATGGTTGCCTTCCTGTGAGATAGGAATATGGTGAGGGCTTGGCCAGATAATGTTGATGTAGACTGTATTCTTTTAGCATAACTGTCTTGTCGTTACATAAAAAACACGGTGTTTTGACATCTAATGTGATAATGAAATAATCCACATTCCACTATGCCATAAAAATGCAACATTTGAAGTCCACTTTTCCTTTCTTGTTTTGACAAGATGGATATGCATGGCAAATTAATAAAGTACTATGGTGACACATTTGGAACTCAAAACCTTGCTGAGATATAACTGTGTTGCTGCAACTAACTGTGTGCTGAGCAGGAGTGTGAAGCAATGAGAGGATCACACACCGTCTCCGTCCCAGCTACTCACTCTGAGTAGTTTTGTATGAAAGCAATTACAGATGCTACATGAACTAGTGAACATGGCTGTATTCCAATAAGCTTAACTGACAAACACTGGAATTTGAATTTCATGTGAAAAAAATTATTATTCTTTCGATTTTTTTCAACTGCTTAAAAGTGTAAAACTTATTCTTATCCGTAAAATCATAAGAAAAAAAGCAACAGGTGGCAGGCTGGATTTACCTCATGGGTGTTCCAAGCTCTGATTCAGACCTGTTCCTCTGCCCTTTTCACCTCCCTCCATCCCTCTGTCCCTTCCTTCCTTCCCCTTTTTTCCCTCCTTCCTCCTTTCCTTCCTCTTTCCTTTCTTCCTGCTTTCCTTCCTTTCTTCCCTCCTTTTCTACTTTCTCTCTCTCACCTCATTTAGAGGGTATCCATTTTTTTCTTTTCCTTTTGAAACAATCTCAAACTAACATAAAATTTGTAAGTACAGAATAAAGAGCTTTTTTTCCCCTTGAACTACTTGATATGATGTCATTGGCATGGTGCTCCATCTGCACTGAATACTTTATCTTACCAAGAAGGACATTCTCCCAATAGCCACAACAAAAACATTCAAATCAGAAAATTAACATTGACACATCACGACCATCTAACATTCACATGCTATTCAAATATTCCCAGTTGTCCTCTAGACCATAAGGATCTAATTCATGATCAGGAGTTACATTTTGTTGTCACTTCTCATTAGTTTCCATCAATCCATAAGAGTTTCTGAATCTTTGATTTTCATAACTTTGACATTTTTGAAGGTTATAAGTCAACTATTTTGTAGAATGTCCTTCAATTTGGCTTTGTTTGATATTTATTTATGTTTTGGATTATGCGTTTTTGGCAAGAATATCATAGAAACCATGTTATATTCTTCTCATTGCATCCTATCAGTTAACACGCAGTTTTACTTTTTCTCGTTACTCATTATGTTCATTTTGATTTCTTAATTAAGTCAGTTTCTGCCATGGTCCTCCACTATAAAACCACTCTTTTCCCCTTTGAAATCAGTAAGTAATATTGTGGGGAGTTATTTTGAGACTATCCCATTTCCATCAAAGTTTCTTTTCATTTATATGTCATGTATATAATTTTCATCAGTATCTACTCTTGGTTTCTTAGTTTATTCAATGAGTTATAATCCTTTACTATCATTATTTTGATGCTTAAGTTTTTTTATATTTGGCCAATGGGATCCTCATGAACCTGACTTCTATATCCTTTGACATGCCCCTATCATTCTCTGAGCACTTTCTTACTTTATCACTAAACAAGATGTTTCAGATCTTGTACTTTCTTCAATCTAGCCATGGAATCAGATACGTTCCAACAAGCACTGCTCCTTTCTTTGGATAACTGTATTTAGAATCCAAGATCTGGGTTCTAGGTGTGCTCTTGTTTCAGACCCTCCCAGGGACAGAGCTAAGGAACCTAGGTCCTCTAGGTAGGTGGAACCAAGGAATAAATTTATGTATACACACAATGACATCTGTTTTTTCTGTCTGTCTGTTTATATTTACAACCAGAAGTTCAATACAAAATCTCCAATTACAACACAGGGTTCAAGTTAGCTTTCTCCCTTTCCTTGTTTGCAGTTCCCTTCTCCAATTGGAGAATCCTATCTCCCATTATCCTTAATGTATTTACTTGGTTAATCAATCTTCCTGTATGTAGCTGGTATTGTGGCCACTACCTTTACTTGGCATAGGGCTCATGCCATCATCATAACTTAATGGAGTAACTTATTATGCCCCATTCAATGTGTTTGACATTTGGGAAACAAGGGCAAATAAAAGCATCATAGTCTACTAGGGAAGCGTGGTGAAAACAATCACACAAATGAAGATGGAGTTTAAACTAGAAAATGTGCTCAGAATGTGTAAGGCTTGTGGTGCCACAGAACTGGCAGTAAAGGCACCTGGTCTGTGCTCTGAGGCCAGAAATCCTAGAGAGGTGGGGTTTCTAGTAAGAGCTAAAGAAAGTTTGGCTGAATCTCAGAAGGCAGGGGGCAGATGGAGTGAGAGAAATCTGTAAGAAAAAGAGCAACCAGATAGTGTAGAGTCTTTCGATCACATGAGGGCTGGTGGGCAGGTGTCAGATGGTGGAGTCATGATCAAATTTTCATTTTCAAAAGATCCCTCTGGTTATAATCTAGGAGTGAGCTTTGTATGAAGAGAAACCAGTTACAGAGCAACTGCAATAATCCAGATAAGAGATGAAGGTAGGTTGGACTAGGGGATAATTGTAATGCTCAGTAAATATTTGTTTCATGTGTACAGGCATGCATGAATGGTGGGGAGACTCATAATACCCTTCCCTAATCACATTAGTTTCCTTTTGGCACACTCTAACACACTTCTCATGGCAACTTAGGTGTCACCTCTTCTATGAATCTTTCAGTTTCCATCTCACACTTACCTGCGTAGCTGAGTGAACCACCGCAGCCCTGAGTGCAACGTCCATTTCCATCATTTCTAATAATACCAATCACACCATGTAGAAGTGGTATATTTATTTGTCTGTGTCTACCATTAGACCTTGTTCCCTTCAAAGTCAGAGACCACCTACTCATTTCTAGCTCAGGCAGAGATGTATTTAAACCAATTTCTTAGTCTGGGTTCATCTCCTAACTTGTACTGCAGACTTGATGGTGACAGGGGGTAGATCATGCCCTTGTTGGACCTCAGTTTGCTCACATACAATACAATAAATAGCAGTTAATATGTACTGAGTGATTCTTTTGAACCAGACACTGCTACGTTACAAGTACATATCTTGTTAAATCCTCACAATGACCTTTTGAAGTAAATACAATTTTTCCTTCATATTACAAATGATGAAATGGAAACAAAACAAGATCAATAACTTGCCCATTGTGTCACATAGTCAGGAATTGATGGCAGTCAAGGTAAACCCAGTCAGTCTAGGACCAGAGTTGGTGTTCCTATCCATGATTCTGTTTGAGAATTGCAGTAACCGTTTCTGAAATCACCTTTCTAATCTGGCATTCGGTGATATACAGATACTAGTGATAGGAAAGCAGCTCCTGGAGAGATGAGGTAATCCAGCTGAGGCCTTATGTAAATATAAGAAACAGTATCAGCCTGTCTATATATATACAGAGGTTATTCATATATATATATGTGTGTGTGTGTGTGTGTGTGTGTGTGTATATATATATATATATATGCATACATACACACTTATGGATCACTGTTCATGTGAATAATCATATTAGGTCTAGATAAAGGATTGTTCACATACTATCATATTGCTGATGTTGAGACATAAGGGATGCACTGAAGTAATACAAATATATCCAAAATGTCCACTTTAAGTTCAAAATGTACAGTTTAATTTCAGATACTGGATTCTACCTGAAATTGAGTTAGTGAAGAAACAAAATATTAATATGAGCCTAACACACCTATCAAAGACAGACATTTTCATAATGATGGATACAATGATTAAACTGAATAGTAATATGAAACAAGAAACTCACACACATACACGCACACAAACTAAAACTAAAGTCCATTGGGTGCTCGTGTTAGGAAAGCAGGCCGTGGCTGAGGCGTCTGTTAGACACTTCAAGCTGGTCCCAAAGATAACGGATAATGTGGTGGTTGGGTTTTCATGATTTCTCATCCTGGCTGTCAGACTACAACTTGATAAAATGGAATAATTCCAGGTTTATTAGAATTGAGGGGCATTTAGGTCTCCCATGAGAGACAGGTAAAAAACTCAGAGTAGCAAGGTGATTTTAAAGGCTGCCTGTTGCTAATTGCAGGTGTAGGGGAATCTGAAAGGGGACATCCTGACAGGAGATGGGGAGCCAAAGCAATGAAGCTGGTCATTTCCCACCTTGCAGCCACTGGATTTCTAAAAGCCAAATCATGCCCACCTGTCACATAAAGTCATTTTCAAACTCAGAGGGATGATTTATTCTGCAGGGGCTGCATCCTGTGAACTTTTGTGCACAACGTAAAATGGCTTGTGGCTGAAGGAGCACCCTTTTCTTCAAAAAGTGTTGGTCTTATGAAGGAATAGAAAAACTTGTATACACGCACACTCAGATGCTGAGTCAAGGAAACAAACATACATCTGTTCTCTCTGTCTGTGAGTGATAAGCTATAATGGAAAAGACTATGAAAAAGAATGTATATATTTGTATAACCAAATCACTTTGCTGTACAGCAGAAATTATCACAACACTGTAAATCAACTAAGCTTCAATAATATATATATATATATATATATATATATATATATATATATATATATATATATATTAAAAGGAAACAAACATATGGAGGGGAGGGAGAAAATACACCACATTATTAACAGCTTTTATGTTTACGTGCTTCCATTATTTTGTTGAAACCTCCCCCAAACCTCATGAGTTGAGCTGTATTATTCTCATCCGAATGAGGACCCAAGATTTAGAGAATTTAAATAGTTGACTGAGTAGACACCACAAGAAGGCAAAATCAACTCCAGTTTATCTGACCCCAAAGCCCATACTCATTTTGTAACATACACTGTTTTCCACTGAGATGGGGAAAAGACAAGCTTCCTTTCTCTTCTTACATAGATCTTCTTTGTATGCAAACATTAATTATCACTTCATTCAGGTTTACAAACCAGCTTCCATTTCCAGGGCCTTAGAGATTACTGTTTCATTCAGAATGCATTGCCTGGTAGTTAAAGATCCCAAAATGTGCTAGACCAACAAGCAAAGATTGAAGGGGAGGGGTGGTGGTATTCTAGTTAGAAGACAGAAATGTAATTCAGAAAAGGACATCAAACATATGGGTGGGTGTATTTCATAGACTTTCTCAGTCCCATCCATCTTTGCTTCCCTTTAGCAGGAAATGGATGTCTGAAAGAGTTGCCCATTGGATGAGCAGCTGAATTAGATAACCTGAGTTCCTCCCAAGATTGTGCACAGAGAAATCAGAACTGCCCTAGGAAACACATGGAGCCTATTTCCTGGCAGAGAAAATTCCTTGCCAGCTTCTCCACTAAAGCTGACCACACCTCCCTGTCTTTGTGGACCCATGCATACACCAGACCTCAGACTAAGTGATTTAGTATCTCGAAGGAAGATCTCGAAGGAAGACGACTAAGGAGAGAACTTTATTTTCACAGCAGTGGCATGATAATATTTATATTAGTTGAAGATCAAGAGAATGACTGTCTGGCACTTGTCCATCCCTTCTCTGAGGAAGCAGGTTCAGGGCTGGCTGCAGGAGGGAGGTCCCTTGGACACATTCCTTTACCCTACCACGCTGCAGTTTTTTTTTGTTTTTTTTTTTTGTTTTTTTTTTGCGGTACGCGGTCCTCTCACTGTTGTGGCCTCTCCCGTTGCGGAGCACAGGCTCCGGACGTGCAGGCTCAGCAGCCATGGCTCAAGGGCCCAGCCACTCCATGGCATGTGGGATCTTCCCGGAACGGGGCACGAACCCGTGTCGCCTGCATCGGCAGGCGGACGCTCAACCACTGTGCCACCAGGGAAGCCCACTGCGGTGTTTTAGATGAGGGGACTTTGATTCACACTGAGTGCCACTTATTTGTTATTTAAAGAGGAGAGGAATTCACCTCTCCTCATGAAGAGACCTTTGAGGGAAAGACTCAATTGGGAAGGGAGTCTGAAGGTCTATCACCTCCCACTATCCTGACACATAGACCACTTGGTTCCCATTTGTTCAATGAAAGATTGATTATCATCTTTGGTTTCCATGAGGGCAGGGGCTGGCTCTGCCTGCGCATCACCACATCTCAGTTCCTAACCAAGAGCCCTGAATAGTGTAGGTGCTTAAAAATACCTGTTCATCATTACATCACATAACTTTCAAGTATATAATGCAACCATTTTTAACTATAGTAATGGATTCCCTATTGTGGTAATCATTTCACAATATACATATGTATCAAATCATCACATTGTATACCTTAAACTTACACAATGTTATATGTCAATATAATAATATATCTCAATAAATCTAGGAAAACATAAAAAAAAAACCTGTTGAGTGAATGCATGCAAGCATTGAATAAACTTTCAGTGGATGGACTCCTGCCCAGTCTTTTGTCTTAAGAAAACAGAATGGAGGCTATAGAATACATTGAACACCCACAATGTGCTCAACACTATGCTAAGTACTTAACATACATTATTTCTTGGGGATTAGTGTGATCATTTTCATATGAAGAAAAAAAACCTTGATGTAGTCGTGTAATCTTTCCAAGGTCACAGACCTAGCAAATGACAGAGCTGGGATTCCAACCCACGTACACCTGATTTTGTCAAAGTTTTTCTGTTTAGTTTTGTTTTTCCATTGTACCTTTTCACATCCCTAACATTTTTGAAGTCCTCAAGGTAGAAAAGTATGAGCCTGGAAAATGTAGAAAAAGGAATAGATGACCTGATTTAGATAAATCTGAGGGCATAGGAATGTGTTTACTGGTATAATGGAATGGAAAGCATTCAGAAACACAGAGGCTAGACCTCGCAGCTTGTAATGGTTTGCAGTTGCTAGAAATCCAGGTAAGACAATTTAAGGTTGTCTTTAAGGTTGTCCTTAAGGTTGCCTAGACTATCACTTCAAGGAAAAAACGGGTCACTGCTCAACCCTGCTGGAAGTAGGCAAGATTTTTCAACCCATATTATGCATTTATATCATAGTTTCAGCCAATTTTTCCTGTGTAGTGGAGAGAGGAGACATTCATTCATTCATTCAACATGTCTTAGGTACTTACTAAGTGTGAGACTCTACTGCATTCTAGAGATGCAGAGATACAAAGTCATGCTCCCTCCCTCCAAGACTTTCATAAGAAACTAATAATGAGACAATAAATAATCAGGAGTTTAGCATCTGTAGTTACACCATCTGACTGTGGCAAGGCACACTTGGAAATGCACACTACTAGGCTGGATGGAAATTAGATACCAAAAATGAGTGGCAAACTCAGATTTCTGGACCAAGTTAAGCTAATGAACATCATAAACAAGAAAAAGCTATAACCACCTAAATGTCTATCCATGGGTGAATAGATAAATAAAATGAAATATGTATATACAATATTATTCAGACATGAAAAAGAATGAAACCTTGACATTTGTGAAAACATAGATGGACCTTGAGTACATTATGCTAAGTGAGATGTCAGGTGGAAACCAATAAATACCATATGATCTCACTTATACGTGGAATCTAAGAGGAAGGAAGGGAGGAAGGGAGGATTCATGAATACAGAGAACAGATTGGTGGTTGCCTGAGGTGAAGATGAGGTGGGGAGTGGGCAAAAGTGGTGAAGGGGATCAAAATGTACACATTTTCAGTTATAAAATGAAGTCCTGGGGAATGTACAGCACAGTGACTATAGTTAATAATGCTGCATTGCATACTTGAAAGTAGCTAAGAGAGTAGGTCTTGAAAGTTTTCTTCATGAGAAAAATTGGGAGTTTGGGACTGACCTATACACACTACTATATTTAAAATAGCTAACCAACAAGGACCTGCTGTATAGCACAGGGAACTTTGCTCAATATTCTGTAATAACCAAAATGGGAAAATAATTTGAAAAAGAATAGATTATATGTGTATGTATAACTTAATCACTCTGCTGTACACGTGGAACTAACACAACACTGTAAATCAGCCATAGTCCAATATAAAATGAAATTAAAAAATAAAATAAAAAGAGCAAAAATAATTTGTAACTATGTATGGTGATGGATGTTATCTGGAACTATTGTGGTGATGATTTTCCAATATATATAAATATTGAATTATTAAACTGTACATCTGAAACTAATATCATGTTATGTTAATTACACCTCAATTAAAAAATAAAAGAAAAGCATGATTCACTACCTTCCTGGGATACAAGGGACTATTTTAGGAAAGATGTGGCCCTTTAATATCCCTGGGCCCTACAGTCCTTAGCCTGCCTCACAGAACATTTGGGGATAATTCACTCTGTTCCTAGGTGCACAGGCATCCAGAGCAGTGGTGGGAATGAGAGCCAGGACTCAAGAATAGCAAGATGCCTGCTTCTAAACAGGTGTACTGTTAGCATCAATCAATCAACAGAAATGAATGGAAGAATCCTGACAAATGGCAGCCAGTTGAAAGTGTAGGATGTGAACAAATGAGACAAGATGCTGGGGTCAAAGTGTGGAGATACAGAACCCCAGACAGGAACCTGCGAGAGCCTCCCCACAGGATAAGATTGGCTTTCAATCACTTCCCACATTAGCCATGAAACTTGAGGATTTATATAGATGAGAAAATCATGGTGTTTCTAGTCACTATGGTCTGAAGGGCAGGTAAACATGGCTATTCCTTTCCAATTTTTTTGAAGGCAAATGCCCTCAGTCATGTCTGTTTAGACAAAAACAATTTTAAAGCAGGTTAAGGTCTTGCTGTCTGGTCACTGTTTATCAGAGAGGCAGGTGGGCTGGCTGTTTTTGGAGTACAGGCTTGCCATTCTCTAATCTGCTTCTAACCAGTGATCTTTAAGGGAAAACTGTGGCCAAGGCACCATACACTTTGTTTAAGCCAGCTGCTCACCATTGCTATGGACATTCTAGTAGTTTCCTGGAACTTGAAGGTTGACCAACTTGCTGACGCATGATGCAAATGGCTTCAGTCTTTAAAAAGCTTTTGTAAAGTGTTGGACTCATTCTTACTGCAGTGATTCCATACAGAATCTCCCATTTTGTGACTTTATCAGAAGAAATGTTCAAGGAATATAGTATCTGAGATCTTCTACAGGGTGATGATGATTTGTCTGTCTCTTTTTGCCTCTCTTTATGTCCCAACACAAACCCTTGGTACAGTCACTTGAACCATCTGACTATGTGGATCTTACTTTCTGAGTCAGTCGGATCCAGCAAGCTTTGGATGTCAACTCTGATCTGCCTAATAGCACAACTTTGGGAAAACAACTTTATTTTCCCCCAAGCCTCAGTTTCCCTATTGTTAAAATGGAAATGATTATAAAACCTACCTCAGAGGGCTATTATGAGGGTTAAAAGAGATCACCACACCTGCAAATGCCTGTCCTAAGTAGATATAAGTCACCCCTCAACCTACTTCCCCTCACTTTCTAGTTCCAAGCTGTACACATTTATTTGAAATATTATAATGAGATTCTAGATTATGATTCTCATCTCATTAACACATATTCATTCTTCAAGATTCAGCTCAAAAGTTACTTTATTTCAGTAGTTCTTTTCTATTTTTGCACTGGGAAGTGAATTCCTGACTCTTTGATGCTTTAATTGTACTTGTTATCTCTGTTATAATACTTACCTTGCCATTTGATAAACATTCATTCGCATGCTCGTTTATTTAACAATGATTTCTTCTGCATCTTTTATATCCCAGGCCCTGTGACTATGCTAGGTGCCAGGGATACTATGAGAACAAGATATCCTTGTTGCTACCCTCATGGGGCTGACCTTCTGCTTTTTCCTCTGGACTTGACCAAGAAACAGGCAATTGTATGGTAATCATTCAATAGGCATCTTGCATCTGAATTGAATTCTACCTGAAGACTCACAGGAGATACTTTGTTATACTATCCCAGAGCCCCAGGGACATATCTGTGAATGTCCCAGAGCCCCCTCCTCCATGGGTATGGGTCTGGAGGCAGAAGGGTAGAGTGCAGATTAACATATCTGGGGACTCAGAGAGCTGTGCAGGGGAGGAAAGACTTTCCTTCCACCCTCCTAGGTTTGATCACTGTGACTATGAAATAAACTGATGGCAGGCAGATTACCAGGAAAAAAGTCATACACATTTATTAATGTTTAATATACATGTGTGGAGGCATCACAGAAAAAAGTGAATGCACAAAACTACAGTGAGATTTGAGAGCTTATATACGATCTTAATAAGAGAAGGGGTTGTAGTCCACTTAAAGGAGAGTAAGGGATTTTCAGGAAAGATTCATGGGCCCTTAGAAGAATAGATGGGAGGTGAGATATATTGTGACAAAATTTGTCTGTCTGTGGTGTCAAATTCTAGTCTCCTTTCCTGGATGAGTCCATCTTCCTTGGTTGATAAAACTCCCAGAGAGGGGATTCATGACAATTTAGTTCCTTTTCGAGGATCTGTCTTTAAGCAGATAAAGGAAGTTCAGAGAAAGCTTCTCCCTGCCTTTGCTAATTTACAAGTGCCTTCAGCTCAAAATAATCAATATACCAAAGCGGCATATTTTGGGGTGGCCTGTCTTAAAACTCCTTCAGGTGCAGAGAAATGTGCCTTCCATTCTCCTAAGCTCAGTGGAGTTGGAGCAGGAACAGGCAGCCCTCCTGGTGATGAGGTGTTGCTTCTATGCCATCCAGAGAGATGAGTGAGGATTCACATGGGAGATGGCAGGTGTAGGAGGGATATGGGGGGATGTGGGGAGGAGCTAGCTCTTCATGCAGGGACACAGAGAGCTGCAAACAGATATTCCTCCAGTTTCCTCTATGCTGCCTCTCTTTGATTTCCATCTAAGTCTCTGACTGACTGACACTTTGTCTTCTTTCACTTCTGCCCTTTCCCAGCTTGTCCACGGTCCTGTCTTTGGGTTACTAGTCCATGCCACTCCCCTTCTGATGGCACCAGAGCTGCTGGCTTCCCCAACCGCATCTCTAGCATCAATCTCTCCTTGAGAGGCAGCCATTAATTGCAGGCTGTTGGGCATTTAAAGCAAGATTTCTATGACCTCTTTTAAGATACACCAATTGCACACTATATCTTTCTTCCAGTTCAGTCACTTTTAATTTCTTGTTTTGTTTATGGAGCCATCATTGTATCAGTCATGCAAACATGCAGCTAGGTTTCCACTGTGCCCGTTCTGCTGCTTCCACCCCTGCCACACACACGCAAGCCACGTCTCTGCTCCCAAACGGTCAGCTCTCAAGTCGTCTGCCATGCCATCTGTATCTTGCATGAATCACCACCACAGCAGCCCTTTTTAAATATCTCACTATTCAGGGTGACTATAAGGACTACTGCAGTAACCTCTGAATGTATCCTCCTATATCTGATCTCTAGCATTCCCCATCCATCATCAAGGAACTTTCCTTTAGCCTACAGTACCCTCCCAGTGCCTGCTGCATGTGGAATTCCAGGCCCTCTGCAGCTTGCCTTTCCTTCTCTTCTCTTTCTCCTCTGTAGTAAGTACCATGTTTTCCTATCTTGGAATTGGTGAAGATCCTAGAAGAGAAGCTTGGTGCAGTGGATTTGTGATACACTAGGAGGAAAGGACCTTTATTTTAGTATCAGCTCTGCCTGTAAATACAACATGACCATGGGCAAGTAACTTCAACTCACTGAGCTATGATATTCTTTACCTAAAGCCCAGGTCAGCAAATTACGGCCCATCAGCCAAATCTAGTTCACTGCATGGTTTTGTAAAGAGTCTTATTGGAACATAACCATGTTCATTCATTTACATATTGTCAATATCTGCTTTTGTGCTATAACTACACGATTGAGTAGTTGTGACAGAAACTGTCTGTTCCACAGAGCCTAAAATATTTACTATATGGTCCTTTAAAGAAAATGCTTCCTAAATCCTAATCTATAGCAAGATCTCTGAAGTTTATAAGCTCTAACCTTTTATGATTATAAATAACTATATTTATAATTGTTTAAAATCATGTATATATAAACACCAGTGGAAAATTAAGCTGTTTAGTCCTTTATACATTGTGATTTACATGCTAAGGGAATTCAGACAGGTCACTTCATCTCTTTGAGTTTAAATTTCCTTATTTTTTAAATGATGCTACCAACTACCTCTTAGGATTGTTGTGAGATTTAAAGGTAAAATTACTTGCAGAACCATACAGCCTCATACCTGGCACGTGGCAGGTATTCAATACATGTTACTTTTCCTTCCCTTAATCTCCTCAGTCATTTTATCATAATCTCTATGTAGAGAAGAGACAAAATGTCTTTCTTATTTAACAGGTCTTGAGATGAACTCCCACCACTTCAATATCAATATTCCAAGCCAAACTGGGCTTTGACATCTACATAAATACATGTAATACCTTTGTAATTGCCCTTCCCTCCTCCTCTCCCATTACTCTGTCCTTCCATGAAGATGGTAAACACAGTCTGCTTGCATAATTAAAGGCTCTGTGAAGGGTCAGGTCACTTGGAGTAAGTGTTGCTCGGGAGTGTGTAGGATGATAATCATCTAAAGATGCATCAATAGGGCCAGAGCTATTGTAAAAGGAAAATAGCAGCTTAGTATCTGATCATCTTTGTGTTACATCCCATGAAATTCTGGTGTGAGAATCTTCCCACCATGTTTTAGGAGTCAGTGTTGTGTTTAAGACAGAATGGTTATCTCAGGAACAGATGAGGCATCCATGAAAATGTGCTGCCCAGGTCATTTGCATTGGGAAGAAATAGTTGAATGACAGCCCCAGAAGGTACACCTCTGATTCACCACTGTGTATGTGCTGAAGCCATGCTTCCCCAGGGTTGCTCACAGCCAATGGCTGGGCAGTGGGGACACTAAATCTGCTCATGAAATGAAGGGTCACTCCAGTCGGCAACATTGGCTGCAAGAGTCCCCATTGGCCCAGGTGAAAATTTCATAGACTGATGCTATTGTCTGACATTCCTCCTACCCCATCTCCTCCCTTCTGCCTCTCTCTTCATAGATGTCAGGCCTGCATCATGGTCTGAAAGCTCTCCCTGCCCACTTCTGCTTTCTTAACTTTACCCTTCACAGGTGTTTCTACCAATAACTCCCCTGGTTCTATCTTGATGTGTGCTTCTCAGAGGACCAGAACTAAGACAAGTAGACCAGAAATGGTCCAAGAAAACAAGTGGTGAACTTGTATGGAGAAGTGAATCTGTATGGCACCAGGGACATACTTTAGTGGCCATGGAACTCCTATGCTCAGATCTTTCTCCAGGAGCACTAGCTGCAGGGAGTATACTTGACTGTCAGGCCACCCAACTGCCGCAACCATGAATGCTGAGACCACCTTCCCTCAGGCTGGCCCCACCTAATGCCTGAACCTGATAGGGTCTCTGGTTCTGGCCCATTTCTCCTGATGTGGGACTCTGCCCATGGGTGCCATCAGCTCAGGAACTCCCATCAGTCTAGAGGGCTTTCTCAGACCACTGTCCTGGGTCTGGAGGCTCTTCCTACTCAATCTTTCCTTACCCTCTTCTTTCACAGGTATATGACCATCACTGTGGTCTGATGGCTCTCCCCACCTACTCAGATGCCTCACCTTTATCATTCAAAATTTCCCTAAGAAATCCCTTGTACGCACAATTTTGCCTTGGTGTCTGCCTCTCCATGGACTCAAACAACCACAAGAGCAATCAGAAAAATGGAGCTAGTGATCATGTATTCAGTCATTAATTCATTCAACAAATATTCATGGATCCTCCTTATGTGCTGGGCACTGTGTTAATGACAATAAGTTAAATAAACTAGTGTCTGTCCTTTCAGTTAAAACAACTAAGTAAATATTCTCTGATATATTCTGAGTGGGGTGCACATACAATCATAGTAGGGGGAGTTTAGTGGAAGAATAAATTTCACACTCGCAGAAGTAGTAAGGAAACCCATGGGGATGTAGAAAGAAGAGCTGGACACTTCTCTAGGGAGCAGTTTAGAAGACAAGTCAGAAAATTAAGAGTTTGGTGATGTTCTAAATGTGAAGGCTCAAATTCAAAACAACCACATCAAGAAAAGTGTGAGGATTAAGAGGGATTTGGTTGGGTAAATTGCCTCAGGTCTCCTTGTGATAAGCAAAGATTTTTATTCTGGAAAAATCTACTTACCAAGCCTATGAAATATTTGCATCCATCACCCGAATAAACAAAAATAAATGTGTAGCTATGAAGCCAAGGTGTAAAGAGAGGAGGGGACCTGTGGTGAATTTGCCAAGGGATAAATTGTTGAAAATTCTGAGGGTTTTTAAAGCTCCTTCTATAGGAATAACAAAGCAAACCTATGGATGTGTTGAATCTGTTACAGACTTTATGGAAATAAGCCCATTTCATGATGTTAACATGGTCACTTATAGTACTAAAGACCATAATGTAAATCTCATGGATTGGGATGCCTAAACAGTTGGGAAGCAGGTCATCTGCTTCCTTATTGGTTTCAAATGTAAGTACTGAGCGACTAGCAAATTGCTGTCCAGGATAATCATAGTAAATAGTCCATTTAAAGGGTTATTATGCTTTTAAGCATCTCACATCCATTCCCTTGTTTGGCTCTCAAGACTACCTTACGAGAGACCTTACACCGACAGACATCATCCCTGATTCATACAGAGAAGGACCCCGGGGTAAGGAAAAACTTAGTGGTGGAAGACATGGGACCCAGGTATCCTGATGTTTTGTCCTGAACTGTTGTTACCACCATATATTTACACTACTGTTTTCACGATACACACACATACACATATTGTTTCCTTAGGAAAAGTCTAAATAATTTCCATTTAACGATTACTATTATGATGAATTTAGTCATCATTCTCTATAAAGATAAGGAGAAAAAAAAGAAGACTTTTTGTGTGTTTCCTTGTTACCTGTGTATGGATTCATTTTAATTTCATGATAACTTTTACTTAGAAATATGCACAGTGTAAATCGAAGCTTAGTACTTACCCAGCATACTCACACTCAGCAAGCTGAAAATATAATTCTTGTTAGGAGATCACCCTAAAAAGACCTATGTAAATCTGACAAAGCCCTTGACATTCTGACAAGTTCTGTTGAGGACTATGCTATGTACCTAGGGCTGTGTGCTCTGTAGCCGCCAGCATCTCGGGCAGGAGGAGGAAGCTGCCTCCTTCATGGAATCCCAGATGAGCTTAGCTGGCACTGGCTCTTTTTCTCGCGGGACACTGTGGGGTTTCCATTCTGAATTCCTTCTGGAGAGCTGTAGATCTCCGATTTCCACATTAGCTACTCTCTAAGGTTCTTCCTGAGTGATACACAGGCATTGTTCTCAACCCCTGGAAGCTGGCGGGGGATACCTAGCCCGTCTGGGAGGGAAACAGTCTGAGCTTTGGGACCGTGAAAAGAAACCCATCAATCTTCCAGGGAGCAACCGTGTATAGTTCCACTGGCTCCCTGCTTCTGCAATTTTCCCAACCCCTGGTGGGGAAGAGCACAGGGGACAGAATGGGAATCGGCAGGCCACTACTGTCTTACCGATGGAATCTCATGGAAATGGGAACCCAATGTTCTTTTCTGTTTTCCTGAATCTCTGAGGCTGGCAATGTCTGCTATTTTTTTTTTCCAAAAGGATGCTACACAGTAGCCACTGCCCCTTGGGAAAGCAAGTCACTCCAATTTGAAACCAGAGTAAATGTCTTTAACATGTGTGAAATGCTTTCAAAGAGCATCAGCAATTTGTAATTGTTAAGAATGCATGCCCCACTTCATTTGCAGGACTGTTGGGGTGGAAGCAGAGAGGACTCAAGGTTGATCACAGTAACAACAGCAATAATAACTATAATGATAGAAGCTAATTTATTTATTGAGCACTGAGGTTTCTTAGACACCATTCTAAGGACTTGTGTAACCCTTGGATCTTCACAAGAGCACTAGAAGAAGTAGTTAAGGGGGACTTCACTGGACAGAGCTGAAGCTAGTGCATAGAGAAGTTAAGCTGACCAAGGTCACACAGCCAGGATGCAACAAAGACAGATGACATTCATGACATTCAGGTCATTGGTCTTCAAAACCCCTTAGTCATCACCTGATGATGTGAAAGACACTAGATCTAGGAAACACCCTTCCAATGATCTTATTCTACCTCTTGGACCAGCAGAATGCTATCCTTTTCCATTATCCTCTGAGGCAGAGTTTTCAGAAGTAAAAGGAGGAAATAAAGGTTCACAGAGTTTCAATAACTTCTCAGAGTTCCAGTCATAGTGACAGAGCAGGAAACTGAAAGAACATGTTGTTTCTCCTCTATCATGTATCCTCCTAAGAACAGTAACTTTTCATTCCATGAGGTCTTGGCCATGACACAAAGTTTTTCTAAACTAACCTCATGTTGGACAGAGACTATTTTTCATGGAGATCTATGAAATTCCAAAAATATAGCACAATGAGGAAACAGGCAAAGATGCAATTGGCATTACCTTAGCAGCCAAGGATTTAATGTGATGACATTTAATTTTAGACTTTGTTCTTCCAAGAAAATAAGTCACACTCTATGGGTCCAACAGCACAGTTTAAACTTGTAAAAGTCAACATTTTCATGTTAAGCATCTCCCTTTGGAAGAATCCTTCCCAGGATCAATTTGCTCTACTCTGCATGGTTATTTTGAATTGAGAGCTTTATATACTCCATACATATAAATATAAAGAAAAAGTGACAAAACACAAACCAAGTTCTCATTTCTATCATCTGCTAGGCCAAAAAAGTGTTAATAATTTGTCTATCGAGTTACGGGGGATGTGGGTGGAACACACATGAACATTCTTCTCACTCAGAAGGACAAGCCTTGATGACTCCATCTTGAAAAACTAATTAATAGAAAGTACCAACATTTATTGACAATTTTCTTTTAACCAGACAATGATCTGAGCAATTAACATTCTCTGAATTCTCACATTAGCACTATCCAGTAAGTGTTATAATTACAAAGGTCATACCCATGGTCCTCAACCAGGGTCAGTTTTGCCCTCCCTCCAGGGGATATTTGGCAATGTTTGGAGACAGTTTTTGGTTGTCAAAACTGGGATGCTGGGCCTCCCTGGTGGCGCAGTGGTTGAGAGTCCGCCTGCCGATGCAGGGGATACGGGTTCGTGCCCCGGTCTGGGAGGATCCCATATGCCGCGGAGCGGCTGGGCCCATGAGCCATGGCCGCTGGGCCTGCGCGTCCGGAGCCTGTGCTCCGCAACGGGAGAGGCCACAACAGTGAGAGGCCCGCATACCGCAAAAAGAAAAAAAAAAAAAAAAAAAAAAAAAAAAAAAAACTGGGATGCTGTTAAACATCCTACAAAGCACAGGATAGCCCTCAACAACAAAAAATTTTCTAGCCCAAAATGTCAATAGTGCCAAAATTGAGAAACCCTGTAATAGACTAAAGAAGAAGTAGAAAATCTAAACCATCCAATAAGTACTTTATAAATTTAATCTACAGCCAAAATCCTCCCCTGCCTTTTTTCCTGCCAAAATAAAAAGAAAGCAAGGTGTTACAGACAAGTCTTAAAATAAATCCATAATTCATGCTATTAGGCTAGTATAACCTTTTATTTTTTTCTCTTTTTTGTTTTCTCAGTTTCATGTTCTTTTTTTCTTTATTTTTATTTTTTTAACTTTTTATTTTATATTGGAGTATGGTTGATTAAAACTGTTGTGATAGTTTCAAGTGTACAGCAAAGTGATTCAGTTATACATGTATGTGTATCTATTCTTTTTCAAATTATTTTCCCATTTATTGTTGTTACATAATATTTAGTAGAGTTCCCTGTGCTATACAGTAGGTCCTTGATGGTTATCCATTTTAAATACAGCAGTGTGTACATGTCAATTCCAAACTCCCTAACTATCCCTTCCCCCCACCCATCCCCCCTTACACTTATACAATCTTTTTTTTTCTTTTTTTTTTAACATCTTTATTGGAGTATAATTGCTTTACAATGGTGCGTTAGTTTCTGCTTTATAACAAAGTGAATCAGTTATACATATACATATGTTCCCTTATCTCTTCCCTCTTGCGTCTCCCTCCCTCCCACCCTCCCTATCCCACCCCTCTAGGTGGTCACAAAGCACCGAGCTGATCTCCCTGTGCCATGCGGTTGCTTCCCACTAGCTATCTATTTTACATTTGGTAGTGTATATATGTTCATGTCACTCTCTCACTTTGTCACAGCTTACCTTTCCCCCACCCTATATCCTCAAGTCCATTCTCTAGTAGGTCTGTGTCTTTATTCCCGTCTTATACACTTGTACAGTCTTGATCCCTAAATCACACAAGGACATTTCCAAAAGAAATTATTAGGTTCCCAGCCTTAGGAAAGACCTTCAGTGCCCTGGCTTGACATAGAAGCAGCAAGACATAACTTTGAAAAGAAGTTCAAACATTGGACAATGAGCACATTCATAGTGACCTGTGTAGACCAAAGCCCCGAGGACACAGAGACACTTACCCAGTACCTAGTTCCCTACAAAACTAGCCGGGCATTTCATGCTGCCCAGTCAGGAGCGGACCAGAATGACTTCCGTTAAATTTTCCACCAGCCTGGCAAGGTGGTGCATAGTATCAGATTTCATTTGATTTTAGGGAAAAAAAAAAAAAAAGTACTGGGCCAATTTCTGCAAACCTGAGTTTGGAGAGTAATATTTATACCAGCTATAGACATGCCCACCATTCAAAGCTCATGCGTGGAACTCCTGATGAATTTTTAGCCTGGATAATTATAGAGATTATTTTTATCTCTTCAGTGTCAGGGTCTCGCATGCCTGGCATGTAATAGCTTTTCTGGAAATGTTAATGCCTTCCTTCTGGTAAGTCTGAAGTCACACCATTCATTCGCCTCTTCCTTCACCAACAGACAAGCCTAACTCTCATGCCGGACAATGATACTTAGGAATATTTTCTTGAGGTTTTTTATCCCAAAGCTCCAAACATTTTTTGTCAAGCCCTGCTGCATACTGAAATCAGTTGTTCCTCTAACATATTTGTTCTGGGCTTAGTACTAAATTCTGCACCAATCAAAACAAAATATCAATAGAACCCCCCTCCTACCTTCAATGGCCTCATTTTGAAATTAAAATCCCAGGGATCCTGTCAGAGCATTTAGCTTCAGACATTTTTCTCCTGCTGTTCCTCTCAGGCTATTAGGCTAATAAGCTTTATTATCTGTTCTATAACCACTGGTAGTTACACAGCTCAGTGACCATTAAGAAGGAAAACATAATGAGAGGAGAACAAGGTAAACTTAATAAAGCGCTCTTTGTTCTCCTGGTATAGGTAGAATAATGGGCAATTTCTTCTTGTTTATTGACCGCGTAAAGAGTTTGATGTGATCTGCACCCTCTCTGAGGCTGAGAGCTTCGTCCTGGAAAACTTGCTCTCAGCTGAAACAGAGGTTTGGAAGTGGCTGCTGGGAGGCAGAGACTGGACACACCAGGCATTTTCACACATGCTGTCTTCTTTGAAGGATCCATGATACTTCTCATACAACCCTGCTAATGCTGTTTTCTTGTGCATTGAATTATAATATGTAAACTTGAATTTTTCCTTACTAGAAAACCAGGTGTGTCATTTTCGTTTAGAACATGGATTCTGCGTGTTTTTAAACCACATTGCAGTGAAGCGATACAAAAGACCTGAAGGGTAACCCATCTGGTTGGTTCTCAGTTTCAGAGGGAAAAGAATTAGTATCACATTTGGTTTGGGGGGGTGAAGGTGGGAAGTTAGGTAAACATTTGCTTTGTTAATGAGGTAATGATGCTTCTTATTTAAATCACGAAAGCTATTTATTTAACAAACACTTATTTGAAGCCTATTCTTTGCCAGTCTCTAGTCTAAGAACTTTACATATATTAAAGCATTTAATCCTTCTAATATTTCCTATGAGGTACTACTCATTATCCTCATTCTACAGTTGAGAAAATGGAGGCACAGGGAAGTTAAGTAGGTTGCCTAAGATCACACAGCATAATTTGCCCAAGTGTTGGAATTAAGATTCAAGCACAGGCCATTTGACTCTTAACCAATGCAGTGAAATTATGGGTCACAGATACTGTTGATAAAAGTTTGCGTCCCTATAAAGTTAACCAAATAACCCGCAATAAACCCATATTGATAATTATGATGCTAAACTCACAGAATTTCTAATGGAAAAGAAAGGAAAGAATAAATATTTATTGAACATCTACTTTATATCTAGAAGTTAAAACATATTATCTCATGTACTGACATCCATAAAAAATAAATTATTATCTTCATATTACAGATGAGGGAACAAGGTTTGTAGAGATTAAAAGATTTGTCAGTGGCCCCAAGGTTAGTTAGCAATAGAACTGTGGCTTGAATACATACCTGAATTCAGGGTTTTTTGTTTTGTTTTGTTTTGTTTCTTGCGGTATGCAGGCCCCTTACTGTTGTGGCCTCTTCTGTTGCGGAGCACAGGCTCTGGACGCGCAGGCTCAGTAACCATGGCTCACAGGCCCAGCTGCTCCGCGGCATGTAGGATCTTCCCGGACCGGGGCACAAACCCGTGTCCCCTGCATCGGCAGGCAGACTCCCAACCACTGCGCCACCAGGGAAGCCTGAATTCAGGGTTTTGTGTCTAGCATCTTTGTGAAAGGCATACTCTACTCCCAAACTGTGGAATGGATGCCAGAGTTTTCATTATTCTCCTGCAGAACAGTCAATGCAGTAACTGGATGCTTGCTACTTTGTACTATCATTACAGAAGTCACTAAATTAAATCTAAAAGCATATTTTTGGCCCAGAATCTTTTCCCACTTTTATCACAATTCACCAATTTTCTATGGTCCCTATTATTGTACAGTGCTTTGTAGTGCTCCGAAAACAACTTCTGACTCCCTGTTAAGGTTCTTGGTCTCCTCTCTTACTTTTCATTTTGCTGAGAGACAGGCTTGGTTTACAACAAAGGCACTGTGTAATTTTTTCCCTTCACAAGTTTCTGAAAAGCCTACATTCACGACATTCTTTGCCTCTCCCTTTGTGATCAGTCCTTCTGCCCTGCTCTGTTAACAATTAGAAAGATAGTGTCCCTCTCTTCCCTTTGCCTAGAATAATCAGAGAAGCATCTCTTCATCTTTTTTCCATTTTCCTTTTTTGCCAGCCATGTATTCTAAGCTGATCAAAAGTAGTTTATTCAAGTGTCAAAAGTCTTTCCAAGAGTGCTAAACTGCAGAAAATTCAATGTTGCACAGGTATAATGTATGTATAATTTATAGATAAAGAGAATGAGGTTGGCAGTTGATGCTGTGACAGATGTAAATGCTCCCAGTTCAAGTATTCATGAGTTTATTCAAAGACCAGTTTCTAGTGGCCAGGTGCCTGAAAAGAGTGGTGTTGCCTCTTCTAAGCCTGGCATAAAATCACAGCAATAAGAACATTATTACATGAAAAACAACACAAAAGCCAAAGTAGAAATATTCCTGTGAGAAATACCCCTGTTGACTTGGAAGTTCATTTTCTTTTCTTTTTCAAAAGTAGTTTGTTTACACCTGTCACCTCTCAGCTCTTTATATAAAAATGTTCTGTAGGAGAAACCATCAGAGGGACAGTCTATGCCATAAATGAGTATTTTAAAAAATGTATTTCAACCCAGTGCTTCCTTTAGTTCAAATAAAGCCATTTGAAAGCTTTATGACAATTATATTCCATACTGAGATCATAAGCTTGCACAACCTCCTACCCCACTTACATACACATTTGCATCTAGACACAGCTGAAGAGCGAATAAAAGTCTGAGCTATCTACAGCAGAATAGTGTCATGCTCCAGCATCTGGGCATCAGATGCATTATTTTTAGCTTTCTCCCCGAAGACATGATACTGATAGGTGCAGATTATATATCTCATGAGATTAGTGCAATCCTTTTTCAGGAAAATGTAACTAGTTCTTAGAAACTCCCAATGACTTAATCCTTCAGCCAACTATGAAGAATTCCTTAAAATAAATGTATTGTTAAATCTCTATCAGATGATTGAATCATTTCTATCTTTTTTCCATTATGTAGCCTTTCCCATGTGCGTGGTCAGCTCCAAGATAGAGACACACTATGTTTTTAAGGCTACACTGTCATAGATGTCCTTCGTATTTTGAGTCAATTTTATTTTCTCATGTGATAGCCACAATCCAGCCATCCATCCATCCACTCATCCATCTATTCATCCAACCTTATTTCCTTGAGACATTGAAAAATAGATTAGATCCCACCTATGCATGAAAGGCATTCTCATATTGAGGACAGCTAATGTTGGCTACACAGTTCTTTACCTTTCAGTACAAACATCCCTAGTTTCTTCAACTATACTCATATTTTCTTTCAAGACCTAGACTAGAAGTCTTCCCTAAGTTCTCCAGGCATAGCCAGTCCTCCTTCTCCAAGTACCATGGGATTCTGAATGCATCTCTAGCATCATTCTTATTCTAATATCTGTTACGTGCCTATAGTCACAGTTCGTATCAGTTAAGAATGCTTCCAACTGCAAGTAACCGAAAGTTCAAAGAATATTGCTTTAAACCTTATTGCTATTTATTCACTTAAATTTTAAAAATATGGAGGTAGGCAGGCTCATGGTTAGTCTGGCAACATAAACATGCCATCAAGAACTCAAGGTTCTTTGAGGTTTTTATTCTGCTTTTCATGATTTTTGAATTTTTCTTACATTTCTTCTCTTAATAATTGCGAGATGTTTCCAGATATCCTATCCACAGTCAAGGCAAAAAGCAGAGAAAGGGTGATGCCAATTGTTGTCTCCATATTTATCCCTTTTATAAGAAATCGAAAGCCCACTTGAAAATGTATCAAGTTGAAACTAAAAATATACAAGAAGGGTAATACATGATGACCAAGTGGAGTTTATCCCAGGAAAGCAAGGTTGGTTTAACATTTGAAAATCAATCAATATAATTCAGCATACTAACAGAAAAAAATTAATAAATAAGATCATCTTAATAAATGTGGAAAGGTCATTTGACAAAATCCAACATCCATTAATGATTAAAAATCCTTGTTAAATTGGTATGAAAGGAACTTTCTTAATCTGATGAGAGCATTCATAAAAATTCTACAGCTAATAACATAATTAATGGTGAAAAGTTAAATGTTTCCTCACTAAGACTGGAGACATAGTAATGATGTCTTTCCCCCTCACTTTTGTTCACTGTACTGGAGGATTTAGCCAGAGACTTAAGATAAAAGATAAAATAAAATAAAATAAAATAAAATAAAATTTTATTTAAAAGGTCATCTAGATTTAGAAGGTATATGTAAAATTGTCTTTATTAGCAGATCATCTATGTAGAAAGTACTATGAATCCTACACAAAAGCTATTAGAACTAATAAGTAAACTTAGTAAGATTATAGGATTTAAAAAGAAGGAAAAAGCCCATCTGAAGACTTCAATTGTCCCAGAGCCAGTCCTAGCTTAAGAGAAGGAAGGAAAAGTGATTATCTAGCTTGGACTGGGAATATTGTTGAATAAGAAAATTAGTCGAGAAGAAAGAAGGCAGGATTAACTTCTCAGTCCACAAGAAATCATGCTTGCCACACACTGAGTTGGAAATATTTTGTGAGTAGTAACAATCTTATTTATTTTTGTATCCCTAATTTGTGGAAAAAACTTGATACTTATTGATGAATGAATGAATAGATGGAGGCATAAACTTGAATGGATAAATGAATGAATGAATGAATGAATCCATCTTGGCCTTAGTCACTTGACAACCTTTAGTGGCACGAGAAGAGAAAAAGCACCACCAATGCGTCACAAGCACAGAGAAAAATAGGATTGCCACCTGCTTGGTCCTGATACCATTCTTCTGAGATTACATCAAAGAAATGTGGATTTAGATCCACTGACTTCACTTTAGCCTCATTATATGCTCATTTACAGAGCAAATGCATATATATATATTTTTTTTTATTTTTATTTTTTTCCAAGTCTCATCCTATTGTTGGCTTTGTCTTGAACAATTTTATTTTATCAGTTTCATCCAACTTCACTACATTCCCAAAGAGGAATAACATACTTCTTAGCTTCCTAGGGCTACCCTAAAAAAGTACCGCAAACCAGATGGCTTAAAATAATAAAAATTTATTCTCTCCCAGTTCTGGAGGCCAGAAGTCTGAGATTGAAGTTTGCACAGGGTTGGCTCCTTCTGAGGCTGTGACAGAGAATCTGTTCCATGTCTTTCTCCTACCTTCTGATGCTTTTCTGGAAATATCTGGTGTTCCTTGGCTTGTAGAAGCATCACTTTGATCTCTAATTTCACCTTCACATGGCATTCTCCCTGTGTATGTGTTACTCTCCAAGTTTCCCTTTCTTATAAGGATACCAGTCTTATTAGGACTCACCCTAATGACCTCATTTTAACTTGATTACCTTTGTAAAGATTCGATCTCCAAGTAATTTCACTTTCTGAGGTACTGGGGGTTAGGGTTTCAACATTTGAATTTGTGGGGGACACAGTTCAAGCTATAGCTCCTTCCTTAGGGTAATATGGTCCATTAAGCAGCACAAATGGGGAATTATTTGAGAGACAGTTTTTCCAGCAGGGAGCTACACAGGTCATGGAACTTGATGGCCTGGGTTCAAGTACTGTCCCTCACCTTTATCAGCAGTATGTCCTGGGCAAGTGACTAACTCACTATGTGCATCATTTTCACCTAATGTAAAATGGGATCATATTTGTAGGTACCTCACAAGGCTATAGTGAGAACTAAATGAGATAATATAAGAAAGTTCTTAAAATAGTGTCGGCAAGATGTAAATTTTATATTGAAACTTGGTTTTTCTCCCCCTTTTTACTATTGTTGACAAAATATACAAATCCTATTTATTTTTCCATTTATGGTATATAATCAATTTTGTCTAAAAATGTACTGTACAAAAACTTTCCAAAGTATGTGTTGAATTTACATGATTAATGGTGAAAAGTTAAATGTTTCCCCACTAAGTATGTGTTGAATTTACACATACTTTCCCTCTCTGCATATCTTTGATCTATCTCAGCATTAGCTGTGCTAAAAATAGGAAAGATTTTATTAGATAATAATAAATTCTTCAAGAATCCATGTGGAATGATCATCTCTATATGTTCATAAACCATTTCTATATGTATTTTGCTAAAAAATCTTTTCTATCATTGAGTTATCCATCATTTGTTTAGTCTGTACTCCTCACTATATTAATCTGTATTTTTTTCATATTCATTTATTCATTTATTTATTTTGGCTGTATCGGGTCTTAGTTGTGGCATACGGGATCTTCGTTGCGGCATGCAGGATCTTTCGTTGCAGGGACCGGGCTCTTCGTTGCAGTGCACAGGCTTCTCTCTAGTTGTGGCATATGGGTTCCAGAGTGCGCGGGCTCAGTAGTTGTGGCACATGGGCTTAGTTGCCCCACCGCACATGGGATCTTAGTTCCCCGACCAGGGATCGAATGTACGTCCCCTACATTAGAAGGCAGATTCTTAACCAGTGGGCCACCAGGGAAGTTCCACATTCATCTGTATTTTTAGAAATCCATCTATTTTCTCTCCTTCTCATTCCCGGTCCTTGATACGCACTTATGTGCATGTGTACACACACACACACACACATACACACACATGCACACACAGACATGCTTCTTTTATTAACAGGGTCTTTATATGCTGTTTTCAATCTCTTAAGACATGTCCCATTCTCCACATTCTCACGTAATGTCACATGGACTCAACAATCTCACGTTCAAAGTTAACTCTGTTCACAAAGGAAGGAAGAAAAACAGTGATTATTGGGCATATAATAGACACTGGGCATTTTATAGGAAATGTTTCTCTGATATTGTCACTTTCCTAAGGTGACACAGCTAGTAAGTGCCAGAAATAGAATTTGATCCCCCAGCTGATTTTAAAATATGCATAGTATTTTGTAACTATTGTACAGATTCTGAATAAAATGTAATAAATATGTTTCAGATGTACTATATCCAACACAGTTGTAGCAGACTGTTTTCTTATGAATTTGGGTCATCTTTCCTCATGTTTCACAAAGTTCCCAGGGATGCTGGGTGTGTGTCTGGGGATGGGATGAAGCTAGAGTTTCTGATGACTAGGCCTCAGAATAAGACCAGTTCAATCTGGGAGGGACAAGACCTACTGAGTTTATTTACAAATAATATATTTATGTAATTCAAGAATATGATTTGACCAGGGTTATTCTTAACCTGATTTTTATGCAGGTTGACAAAGGGAAGAAAAAGGAAAACATTAAGCAGCTTCTGTAACCTTCCAGGTTTACAGTGACATCAAGTCACAGCTGACTGCCTGGCCCATGCAGTGCAAGGATTACAGGGTGTGACAATAAAGTGGCTTTTGAGAAACGAGATGTTGCATATTTCATTTTTTTCAATATTACCACCCTGCAAGGAACTGTTATAAAAGTATCCTGAGTTCCGAAATGGGAAGGGTAGATTTTCCAAATAGCCACCAAGTGCTAGGGAAGCCTCCAAGCTTGTAAGTTGCCCATTTGGGCTGTTGGCACAGACACAGCAGCATAAACCAAAGTATTTATTAAAGGCCCAGCTATCCTGGCTGTCACACAAGATGCTTTGCAAACAGCCAGAAACAGGAGCAGCACTGCTTTCAAGGCTCAGATCGATAGGAGCTGACAGTTTTAGGCCAAGAGTACAGGTTATCTCTGGTAAGCATGTGCAACACAGCCTGGCTTACCAAGTGTACCCTCCTTCCTTTAACCCCAAGCAGATCCTGTGTGATCAGCAGGACAAGAGATGTTATCCGTCTTTTACATGAGAGTTCATGTGTCCTCCCCTGGGTTCCACAACTTGAGGGTAGCAGAGTCATGGTTCAAATCCAGATCTCTTGAGTATTCCATCTCCTGTTCTCTCTGTTCCCTCCAGCTGCCTTTGCCACAAACTTTGAACTTTTTAATATAACCATGCATCTAAGATGAAAATCTTGTTTTTTTAATTTTTATTGGAGTATAGTTGATTTAAAATGTTGTTTTAGTTTCAGGTGTACAGCAAAGTGAATCAGTTATATATATCCACTCTTTTTAGATTTGTTTCCCATATAAGCCATTGCAGAATGTTGAGTAGACAGAGTTCCCTGTGCTATAGAGTAGGTCCTTATTAGATATGTATTTATGTTTTTACAAAAGCAATTATATTTTTATTTACTTGCAGTGAACAACCCAAAAATAAAATTAAGAAAACAATTTACAATAATATCAAAAAGAATAAAATACTTGGGAATAAATTTAACAATAGAATTCAAAACTTACAGTCTGAAAACTCTAAAATATTGTTGGAAGAAATGAAAGAACACCTGGAAAAGTGGATATATAGTAGTGTGTATATGTCAATCCCAATTAAGATGCAAATCTTAAAATGGCAAAATTTTCAATCTGAAAGGCACATAAGAGCCTGAATTCAACACCTTTATTTTATTTATGAGGGACTAGAGCTTTTCTGAAATGTCCACTGAGTGCTCAGTACAGTACATTCTAGGCAGAGCTATGCCTAGAACACAAAGGGAGCCAGTGCTTCCAAAGCACCATTATTTGTCTTTGAATTGAGAATTCCATGGGGCTAGATGTTTCATGTAGGGTGTAGGTTTCTTTTCTCCCGGTCAAATTTCTTCCCCTTACCCCATGTTGATTTTCTTAAGGCAGCATGAAATATTGTTCACCCCCTGAAATAAGAAAATGCCTTGGATGAGATAGAATGAGGTTGTTAAGACACTGGAAACAGAAGAGGAGAGACAATGAAGTCAGGCCGAGGTTCCCATGTAAGGAATTGGCTTCATTCTTCCCAGTCGTGGAAAATCAGTCCAAGATAAAAAGAGTGGTCTGAACAAACTCAACACCTCACACAGCAGAGCGATGAATGAATCTGAACCAGACACACAGTTTTGAAAGTTCTAACTGAGGCAGGGGAGAATAAACTAAGGGAACAGATGTATCAGGAAACTAGAATTCATACTTTGCACCAAAGGTGCAAAACTCTGGACTAAAATTAGATCCACAGAGCGTTGATATATGTTGAATTGAAATTGACTTTTTGTCATCCTCCATGGAAATGAACTGAAATAACCTGTCCTAGAAACTTCTCTTTCCAGCTCCTTTCCTTACAGAATGAAAAAGTAAAGGACACACACACAGGCGCATATGGATTCATTCTTTTAAAATAGATCAGCAAGATGAATGGAATGGCATTATTTACTTTTAATCAATAAATCAATATGTGTTTATTGTGAGTCACAAGGATAACATAACAAGATTAATAAGACAGGTTTCCCTGCCTTCAAGGAACTCTGAGTCTGGCCAGCAAAACAGACAAGGACAGAGTAATCAAAATACAATATAGAAAGGGCTATACAGCTACATATAAAAGAATTAAATTAGAACACTCCCTGACACCATACACAAAAATAAACTCAAAATGGATTAGAGACCTAAATGTAAGACCAGACACACATAGGAAGAGAAAAACATAGGAAGAACACTCTTTGACGTAAATCACAGGAAGATCTTTTTTGATCCACCTCCTAGAGTAATGGAAATAAAAACAAAAATAAACAAACAGGACCTAATGAAACTTAAAAGCTTTTGCAAAGCAAAGGAAACTAAAAACAAGACAAAATGAAAGCCCTCAGAATGGGAGAAGATATTTGCAAATGAATCAACAGACCAAGGATTAATCTCCAAAATATATAAGCAGCTCATGCAGCTCAATATTAAAAAAAATAAACAATCAAAAAATTGGCAGAAGACCTAAATAGACATTTCTCCAAAGAAGACATACAGATGGCCAAGAAGTACATGAAAATCTGCTCAACATCACTAATTATTAGAGAAATGCAAATCAAAACTTCAATGAGGTATCACCTCACACCAGTTAGAATGGGCATCATCAGAAAATCTACAAACAACAAATGCTGGCGAGGGTGTGGAGAAAACGGAACCCTCTTGCACTGCTGGTGGGAATGTAAATAGATACAGCCACTATGGAGAACAGCATGGAGGTTCCTTAAAAATTAAAAATAGAACTACCTTATGACCCAGCAATGCCACTACTGGGCATATACCCTGAGAAAACCATATTTCAAAAAGAGTCATGTACCACAGTGTTCATTGCAGCTCTATTTACAATAGCCAGGTCATGGAAGCAACCTAAGTGTCCATCGAAAGATGAATGGATAAAGAAGATGTGGCACATATATACAATGGAATATTACTCAGCCTTAAAAAGGAACGAAACTGGGTCATTTGTAGCAACATAGATGGATCTAGAGACTGTCATACAGAGTGAAGTAAGTCAAAAAGAGAAAAACAAATATTGTATATTAATGCATATATGGGAAACCTAGAAAAATGGTACAGATGAACTGGTTTGCAGGGCAGAAATGGAGACACAAATGTAGAGAACAAACGTATGGACACCAAGGGGTGAAAGCAGTGGGGGTGGGGGGTGGGGGTGGGATGAATTGGGAGATTCGGATTGACATGTATACACCAATATGTATAAAATGGATAACTAATAAGAACCTGCTGTATAAAAAATATATTAAATAAAATTCAAAAATTAAAAAAAAAAGAAAGGGCTATTAAAAAATGTACTTGAGCTTCCCTGGTGGCGCAGTGGTTGAGAGTCCACCTGTAGATGCAGGGGACACGGGTTTGTGCCCCGGTCTGGGAGGATCCCACATGCTGCGGAGCGGCTGGGCCCGTGAGCCATGGCCGCTGAGCCTGTGCACCCGGAGCCTGTGCTCCGCAACAGGAGAGGCCACAACAGTGAGAGGCCCGCATACAGCCAAAAAAAAAAAAAAAAATTGTACTTGAAAAGTGTCATAGAGGCTGAAGAGTGAATCCTGCAAGAGCTGTTAAGAGGATGCTAGTCTGGGAAGACTCATTAGAGGAGGTGGAATTTCACAAGTAGAAAGATAGGAAATGATATTCCAGTAAGGAGAAATTGTGGAATAAAATTACCTTCAGGTGGAAGCATGAAATGGCATGCTTTGTTCAACGAATTGTTAGTATCATGCAGTGTATGGGGCAAGATGCAGGAAAAAAAATGGAAGGTGAGTTGGAAGAGGAGGGGTTGGTTCATATCACATGTTGAGAAACCTTGGGTACCTGACGAAGGAGCTTGGACTTTATCCAGGATGCTGCCTAATTGGGGAGTGACATGTTGAACTGTCTGTCCCGGAAGACTGGAGTTCATGGGATAAATGTGTCCTTAAGCTAGATGTAACAAATATATTTATTTTGTAGAAGATAAATTCCTAGAGAAAGATAGATCTGAAATAATGATGATGATGATCATCATCATGATCATAATTATGACCATGATGATACAGTCCACTGAGCACTATTAGACAATTTTCTGGATTAAAATAGCATATTATTTATTATCTAATTTCTAAATTTAGCACATTAAAAAGCTGATGATAGGCAATGCTGTCAAAGTTTTGCTGAAATCAATATACTCAGATATTGCCGATGATGTACATTGTCAAAGCTGTTTTGAAAAGAAATATGGAAGTACATTATCAAGAAAATATATGCAGTCATGTTCCTTGAAATAGCAGTCCCAGTTTTGAGAATTATCCAAAAGCCCAAAGTACCGTATATAAGGAGATGTTTACTGCAGCATTATTTATAATAGCTAGAAAAAATATATAATCATCAACAATAAGACAATTATAAGTACGTTGTATCATATTGGCCAAATGAGGTGTAAAGCACTGATTAAAATATTTACTGAAACATGAAATATTTAGTCAATATGATGATTAAAAATACAAGCCTATGTGTACAGTATTATTCCTGCTATGTAAAGTTATGTGTCTGGCAATAAAACTTGAAGAGAACAAAGACAAATTAACACTATGTGATGTGTTTAGAAGGTAGAATTTTTATCATTATATTTAGAGTTGCATTAATACTTTTATACTGATGTTTGTGTAAAAAAATCACTTTTAAAATAGCTGTCATTTATTTAATGTCTATATTATGCTAAGCACTGTACATGCATTATCTTATTTAATTCTCACAATATTGCATAAGGATGGTACTCTTATGACCCATCCTTTAATTGAATTTTAATTTTTTTTCAAATTGATACATATGTATACTTTATAAAGATAAAGAGTTATGACATTTTCTTAAGAATAAAAGCAATGTCTTTCCCTTCAACTCTAATTCATTTAAATAATTTTAGAAGTTTCTTATGCCTCACTCATATTTCCAAATCATATGATAATATTACTATTTAAAAATTTCTGCTTTAAATATTATTCATTTAATAGAATTAAGCCAGTCTTTAAAAATGTGTTTTTGAAGAGAAGCATACAATTGATAAACCCTGAGTAAAACTCATCAAAAAGAGAGAAAACAAAAATTAGCAATATCAGGAACAAAAAAAGGACATGATACATAATCCACGGATATTAAAATTATAATAAGACAATATCATAAACAACCAAAAGGTAGTGTACTTGAATGTTTAAAGAAATGGGACAAGTTCATTGGGAAACATAATTTACTAAAAAACATGGAGAAATAAATAGAAAATACTAATTGCATTATATCTATTAAGGAATTGAGTTCTTAGTTTAAACCTTCTCACAGGAAAAAACCCAGGCATAAATGACTTTGCTGGTGGACTCTATCAAATATTTTTGGGAGAAATTATACAAAGATTAGCCACCTTTCCAGGTTTTTTTCCCTTAATAAAGTCCCTGAAGGCTAATCTTCATCTCAGCTCTTGCTTCTAGAGCAAACCTGAAACATCCCAATCTGAAACACTCACCAAAATACATGTACAAAAGTTTTCACAGAATCTTTACTCATGGGAGCTAAAAACTAAGATCAATTCAAATGTTTATCAAAGGGAGGATAAATACATTGTGTTATATTCACACAGTGGAAAACTACACAACGATGAAAAAAGCTACTAATCCATGTGATAACATTGATGAATCTCAAAACTGCATAGTAAGCTAAAGATAAAAGGCAAAAGAGTATACATACATTGATGTGATATTCAAGAACCAGCAAAATTAACCTGAAAGAAATGGAAATGGAAGTCATAAGAGTGCTGACCTCCGGGAATTTTTTGTGACTGTGGACTAGTATGAGGGATCCTCTGAGATAATGGAAATGTTTTATACCTTGACTGGGGTGGTGGCTTCACAGGTGGATACCCACAAAAATATTTCTCAACGTGCACATTTAATATGTCTGTATTTTACTGAATGTAAATTATACCTTGATTTAAACAAAAGCCTTTCATGATAAGAACAACATAGTTCCCAGATGATCATCCACCAAACAGAGATAATGTGCCTACTCTGGGCCTCCTTTCTCTCCAATCCACTCCTTGCCCTTCTTCACTATGGCGTAGGAAAACTCACCTGACTCCACATCTTTAGGCTTCCAGCTGAGTTTGAACAGTAGGTTCACTGTCAGTACATTAAAGGGTGAAACGAAGGGAGAAGCCTGGATGTTCTTGCTTCCCACCATCCTCCCCCACCTTAGTGGGCACATCTGGCAGAAGCTACAACATCCAACTCCGAATGGGAAATCTCGCCATGGTCTCACCCCATATCCCTCCAGCCTCTGGACGCTGCCCCACCCCGTATCTCTCCAGTACCCCAGCTACTAATCTCTGGGTTACCTCATCACCTTCTATTGGATTCTTTACCTTTTTTCATTATGTGTGTAACTAATTCCCTGCTTTTAGTTCCCTCTGTAAATACTACTTCAATTGCTCCTTTTATGTTTAAACCAAAAAACTTATACAGATAACCACCCTAATTGTTTGGTTTGAAATTGAGTGACTTTTTAAAAAAAAGTCATATTGAGATATGATTGACATTCAAAAAGCTGTACATATTTAATGTATACAAGTTCATGATTTTGGAGATAAGTATACCCCAGTGAAACCGTCACCACAATCTTTATTTAATTTATTTAACTTATGAAAAACAAAAGAGTTCCCATTTCTCCCAACTCCCATTCTCTGACTTTGGCAACCACCAATCTGTTTTTTGTATTTATTAGTTTGGGGTTTTTTTGATACCACATATCAAATAGATCATATGATATTTGTCTTTCTCATTTGACTTATTTCATTTAGCATAATGCCCTCAGGGTCCATCCATGTTGTTTCAATTGGTAAGATTTCATTCTGTTTTATGGCTGAATAATATTCATATATATATACATATATCTCACAATTTCTATATCCACTCATTCATAGATGGACAATTAGGTTGTTTCCATCTCTTGGCTACTGTAAATAATGCTGCAATAAACATGGCAGTGCATATATCTCTTTGAGTAAGTTTTTCATTTTCTTTGAATAAATACCCGCAAGTGAAATTGCTGGATCATATGGTAGTTCTATTTTTAATTCTTTGAGGAAACTCCGTACTATTTTTCATAGCAGTGGCACCAATTTACATTCCCACCAATAGTGCACAAGTGTTCCCCTTTCTCTGCATTCTCGCCAACGCTTGTTATTTACTGTCTTTTTGATAATATCCAGTCTAACAGGTGTGAGGTGATATCTCATTGTGGTTTTGATTTGCATTTCCTTGATGATTAATGATGTTGAGCATCTTTTTATGTATTTGTTGACTATCTATATATCTTCTTTGGAAAAATGTCTATTCAGATCTTCTATTTTTACATTAAATTATTTTTTGCTATTGAGTTGTCTGAGTTCTTTACATATTTTGGATATTAGCCCATTATGAGATATATGATTTTCAAATACTTTCTCCCATATTTATTTTTCTGAATTTTCTAGATATTCAACAAAGAACATTACACAAATAACAAGGGGTATATATGTGATAAATATTAATATTATTATGAAAATTACTTCGTTTAAGTCACAGTATGTTCAAAAATGTTGAAAAATTTTTTATTGTTGTTAAAAGAAATACAGGAGATATAAGAAATGATATGCTTGATTTATTAATGATAAAACATATTTGGGAAACATGCCTTAACAATTGGGAGAACAAAAAAGATTACTCAAATTTTTCCTGCATTCATTCCACAAATATATATTGACCACCTATCAGGAAACAAATGTCTTTATTCCAGGAGTCAGGAAGGAATAAAGAGTAAAGTGTAACTCTAATGGAAAAAACAGATATGGGCCATAGCAACCAAAACAAAACACTGTTTTCATAATAATGCATTCAAAATGGGAAGTGGGTAAGAGGGATGGAAATTCTGCCCACAGATAAGGGAAGGTCTTCAAAAGTAAGGTAACTTTGGGAATATCCAATATCTTGGATATCACCAGAGAGAAAATAGTGGGAAGGTATTCCAGATATAGAAATCACATAAGGCATAGAGAGCTAAGAGTATATCTTAGTTGCCTGTAAACAAAAGCCAGTAGACATTATATATATATATATATATATATATATATATATATATATATATATATATATATATATATATTATATATATGAGGGATGAGCCTAAAAATGTAGCTAAGTGGAAAACTGTAGAGCATCTTGAACATCTATGACTCCAAATTTGGCTTCATCCAAGGTAGTGAGGATGTTGTGGATGTAAGAAGCATGGGGTCATACCCATATTTTCATGCTGGTCAGATTTTTCTGGCATAAGCAGAGTGAAAAATGTGGGGAGGAGAAAATGGAGGCAGATCGACCTACTAGAAAACTATAAGAAATGCCCAGGTAGAATAAGATGTGGTCTGAATCTGACTAGAGGTTATAGAGATGGAAGAGAATATAATACAAAGAGATGTTGATGCTGAAGAACTGTCATGCCATGACTACTGCTCAAGAAGCATCATCCTCAGAAGTGGGGTGGAAGGACTCAGCTCTCTCCAAATCAATGGACAACAACATGGACAGTTTTTTGAAGGATGTGTTCACCTTTCAGACAGGTGAATAAGCCAGTCTGCCTTACCTGCCCATCCTGTAGCAATGGGCTAGAGCTAGGGAACTGGAGCCAACACTCTCAGTGATAAAAATGAAAAATGCTTGAAGTTAGAATTTAAAACCTCATCAAAGAGCTAAGAAGTTAGGGAGAAATAAATGACAAAGCCAAGTTCAGGCAGAGTTTTGGAACAGACAGATGAGCCTAGCACTTGAGTGCCCTTTATCCTGGACCATGTTGCTACATTGGGAAAGACAACTAAGAAGCCCATTGGTGATTTTGGTGACCTTGAGAGGCTATAAATGTGTGGTGCTTGATAAGCCATCACCTACACAGTTCTGGTCCCAGATAGATATAACCTGGTTATTGCCACAGTGATGTATAAAACTGATTGCCACAAACTTCAGTGCCTTAGAACATTAATGCTTTTCTTGCATTAATTCTGCAGGCTGGTGGGGGCTACTCTGCTTCCATCTGAAGTCACTGGGCTTATTTCCAGGATGCAGATGAACTTCAGGTGTGCTCCTTATGTCTGTTATCCCCCTTCCATCAGATGCTGCCCTGGGTATGTTCTTTTTATGGAGAAAGTCTAAAGAATAAGCAGCACAATACAACGACATCTAAAGATCTTTTGCATTTTATTGGTCACAGTAAGTCACAAGCCAGGTCCAGGGATACACACCCAAGGGGCAGGGGGGCAGGGAAGTAATATTTTTTTGAACAATATTCTAGTTCATCCTAACATCTAAATGTGAAGGATGGTTAGCAGACATTTGGTCCTGTCCAAAGTGCCCTTGGTATTTGGTTCTGTACAAAATCCATAAGACATCTGGTCCATAAGACATTTGCCCTATGACAGAAGGTCCTTGATATTTTGAGAACCATTTAGACCTTTCCAAAGCATCCATAAGACATTTGGTTCAGGCCAAAAGCTCCTTGGTATTTGGTCATATTTGGACCTGTCTAAATTGTCCTTAGAGACATTGAGTCCATGCCAAAAGTTCCTTGATATTTGGTCCTGTCCAAAACCATTGTGTATGGACCAAATATATTCAAGGACATTTTGGATAGAACCAAATTTCAACAACTTTTTGGTGTGGACCACATGCCTTATGGATGTTCTGGACAGGACCGAATATCCTGCAAGGGTGAAAGATACTCATTTTTTTAATATGCTTTTAAAAGATAATATTTGAGAGTAACTTCAGGTCAGAGAATAATTTCTTGAAGTGATATAAAATAGAAAATGGGTTGGGATAAAATGAACTACATTAAAATTAAGAATTTATATTATTAAATGATATCATTAATGAATGAAAATATGCTCACTTTCTGATCTTACAACTGTACCTCTAATGACACACCAGAGAGAACTGAGGACATTTGTGCCCCAGAATACACAGGAGAGTGTTCATAGCAACTTCATTATCTGTAGGACAAACAAGAAACAACTCAACTGTTCCCTAACAGTTGAATGAATAAATACATTATATTCATGAAATGGAATTCTGTATAGTGATAAAATGAACACAGCACAGGTCTATACAACAATGTCCATGAAACTTGCAATGTAATGAAAGATGCCAGATTTAGAAACACTGCATGTTCATGAGTTCTTTTCTAGAAAGTTTGAAAAACAGAAAAGAAAAAATAAATGGCCTTGTTCTTTTAAAAGGGGATGAAGGAAAGAGGACTTGGTACATTTGTTTTATCATATTCAGGAAGTCTTGCATTTATGTCTTGTGAACTTTACTGTGTATTATTTTTCCCAAAAAGAGAATTAAAAAGAAAAGTCCTACTCTCTAAATCTTGGTATCTGTATTCGTTTGCTGGTGTTGCCATAACAAAGTACCACAGACTGGGTGGCTTTAACAACAGAAATGTATTTTCTTTCAATTTGGAAGGCTCAAAGTCCGAGATCAAATGATCAACATGTTTGGTTTCTTCTGAGGCCTCTCTCCTTGGTTTGCAGATGGCTGCCTCTCCCCTGTGTCCTCACATGGTCGCGTCTCTGTTCATGCAGACATCTGGTGTCTCTCACTGTTCGTGTCTTACTATCCTCTTCTTATAAGGAGTCGAGTCATATTGGATCAGGGCCTACCCTAACATCCCCATTTTGATTTAATTGCCCCCTTAAAGGCCCTATCTCCATATATAGTCACATTCTGAAGTACTGAGTGTTAGGACTTCAATTTATGGATTTTAGGGAACACACTTCAACCCATTAATAGTGCCTAAAAAATTATCATAAGAAAAGTCATCACTCCTCTGAACTTCCAACAGTGTGTTAGAATGTACACTATGACTCTTCTTTGGGTAGCACCACAGTGGCTCACCATTATTACATCTTTATTACGTACCAGGCATTGTTCTGTGTACATTAAATCATTTAATACAACCAACAAAATGGGCATTTTTATTATTCCTATCTCATAGTTGGCAACACCAAGGCACAGAGATAGGAATTGTGTAGCTGGGACTTAAATGCAAATGATTAGACTTCAAAATCTTTTTCTATACCCTTTACACTGTCCTTAACCTCCAGGTAAAACTCCAGGAGGCAGGAGGAGTTTTGAAGAAGAGGAGCATGTGTGTTTGGGTGGAGAGCGTGAGATTCAAGGAGACAGGGAGGAGGGGTAAGAGAGTTGTGGAAGCTTTGCAAATCTTTGTAGGAAGTTTTGCTATGTTATTGTTATAATCCCCTCTTACTCATGTCTTCATAGAACTTTAGTAAAAACAGATCTTGCTTTCCAAACTTTTCCAACTGAGATTTGTGTGTCTCTTGGTAAGTTTCCCTGCTGAGACTGGGAAGCTCTCCTCCATTCAGGTAAAAGGCACAAAATGTTGCATGTAATTTCAGGCCATATCAGTGTCTCCAAGGCCAAATTTCAGAACTCTTCATGTTATTATTATCATTCTAATAATAAAGGAGAAATAAAAGGAAAGCAAAATGAGTCTGCCTGAGAGAATGATTCCTCCCAGGATTGTTAACCTGGGAAACAGACTGGCATCATTTCTTGCCGCTGTGCTCTGCTGACAGTGCACATTTGTAACTGCCCTTACTGGGCACCTGGGAACACTTTGGAAATAAGCACACATGCCTCCATATTAGACAGAATAATCTGCATGTTCTTGGGATCCACAAGAGAGTAAGTCAATTAGCATATAGGAGATGTTGATCTATAACACGAACACACATTCATTTTCTTGGCATAGAGTCATAGCTTAAAACAAACAAACAATGAAAAAAATTGTTAGTTCTTTGTTTTCCTGATAATTCATGGACAAGTTCAAAAGATATGTGATTCTCTTTGTAATTTTTTAAACAAAATGACAGACTGTTAATATGTCCAGTTCAATATAGATATTTTAATAGGAAAATATCCTGCCTTTCTTCTTTCCTTCAAATTATTCTTCTTTTTACACACTGCTACCACTTCCTCTGCACTTCAAAGCTCATCCAACTTCATATGCATAGAGATTAAGATCACACACTTTGGTATTAGATGGGGCTGGTTTTCAGTCAGTTCTGCTACTTGTTGGCCATGCCTTGGCCAGTAAATTATGTTCTGAGCCTCAGCTTCCTCCTATGTGAAGTGGACAGACTAGTATGATCTCCCTTATAAGGTTATATGCATATTAAGTGAGAAAATTCCCATACAGCATTTGTCTTGGGAGTGACCACCTAGGGAACACTCCATACATATGTCACCATCCTCCTCCTATCATCATATCACCAATTATGCAATGTGCTTGTATTTCTCTGAAATTCCTTTTCCCTTCTTTTCCCCAAACCTACAGAGAAAACAAGGTCCTCTATGTCATTGGCATCCCAGCCTCTGACTCTTTCCCAGAAGTAATATCACAGTTTAAAAAAATCATTCCCCTGCCATGATGGTTTTTAATCCCACTTTTTTTCCTTATGGTATTCTTATAAATCAATATTTCTTGGAGTTTTAGTTATTATGACCTTAATTAATCAAAAGTTTCAAAAGCACTGGGACTATGCCACCTCACCATTCTCCATAGCTAGTTTCTGACTCTCCCTTAGCAAACCTTGATAACAGATCTAAGATTCACTGAAATTCTTTGGAATGTGATTAGTTATCTCAAATATCATCATTCTAATGAAAACTTCACCTATTTATTTGTTCTAGATTCATAAAAATCCTGTAGGAATTGATAGATTAAGGATTTGCCAGCACAGAGCTCAAATATTTCATAACAGATAGGACACAGGAATATATAGAAACTAAAATGGCTACAATCATACTTTGTTTGGCAACAAAACTTTACTTTCCCCTTCAATCAAGGGCAAAAAAATGAATAATCAGCAGTTTGACTTAGATTTCATTTGCTCGTGACAATTTCTAGCACAAAATAAGTGCACTCTGACCGAAATGAGTGCCATACAGATATTTGAAAACAGGCTAAGACACACATTTCTTTCACTAGGCTTCAGGTGAAGCATCCTAGAAAAATGGTAGTAATAATAATAGCTACAACAGGTCAGCTGGCTGACCAGAGGCACAGAGGTTCTCTTGAGAGTTTCTTTACTTGTACAGCAAATTATTTGCCATCCAGAAATGTGATAAGCACTGAGGTCACCAAGAAAAACAAAACACATGTTTTCTTCTCAAGAATCTCATGAATCAAGAGATAATTATCACACAATGTGCTAAGTGCAGTAACAGACATACGTTCAAGAAGAGGGGCAACCAACCCTGTCTGAGGGTGCCTAGGAAATCTCTGAGCAGGTCACTTCAGAGATGAATCTGAAAGACTGGCAGAAGTAAGGCAAGGGATGGAGGAAGGAGGGAGGAAAGAACAGCAAAGACACAAGGAAAAACACAAGCAAAGTTCAGATGAGAGAAGTGGCATGCGATGGGAAAACTCAAGCTACTCAAGCTTCCAGAAGCTCATGTAAAATGAGCTCACAAAGGCAGCTGTTGAGGTAAATTGACACCAGATCTTAATGGATCTTCGAGGGTGTATTCAGACACTTAGATCTTACCCAGAGTGCAATGGGAAGGTCTTAAATGATTTTAAGACTCAGTCATAATATTGATCACTGTTGGCTGATGAACTTATTATTTTTCAGACTTCTTATTCATAATTCCTTCTAATTTCTAATGTTTTCAAATGGTCAAATCTTTTCTATTTAAAAAAAAAATAGTTTTAAAAAGGACCACTTTTCCAAAGAAATTTGGTTGATTCCCTACATGTAAAATGAGGAAATTTTCATAGTTTTCCTACCATCCCTCCTTCTTTCTGTTTTATTTATTGGTGAAATCTTGTCTTGGATTTTAGACTGATATTCTTTCAAATTATCATTACTATGTTATAGTACATATTTCATGTTTCTAGAAATAACGATGCTTGTATTTATTCCTTAACTGTCGCTATAATGAGTATGTATGTGCAATGATAGGTAAAGGTACCACATTGCCTAACTTCATGAGGCACTATTTGGCACACACCTTATCTTTTGTGACTGGTTGCCCTGGGGGTTCTGGATGCAGCAGATGCAGCAGCTCTGATTAAATGATTTTGATATTTATTCTACACCCTAGTATATAGTTCTATTTGCATTCTTAAGTTCTTTATTCTTCTCTAACATTATTAGGCATTCTTTGAATAGATAGTGTTCCCTAGCAAGGGTGGTATAATTTCTAAGTTGTTGCCTGTCTTAAATAGTTTTTTTCTCTAAATTTCAAACATACAAATAAAAATTCATCTAAGAAATAAAGTTTTAGGTATCATTCATTATTCTTTGGACTCAAACATTTTCCCATTTTTTGCCATCTCTTTTTTATAGAAGTATAAAATTGGTTGGATTTATCTTTTTTGTTTTGGTAACATATATTTATTTTTCTACCTTTTCTGGATGTTTTCTCTTGAATTGAAGTTGAAGACTTTCTCCAGATTTGGATATTCAATACTTATTTCCTGGTACTATATAAATTTTCTAAGATGTAGATTTATTGCTCTTCGGCTCAGGGAATTTTTCTTCTAATTTTTATTTTTTTGTGAAAATTGCTTCTGTTTCATTTGTTCTGGTGTATTTGTTAAGAATACAAAGGAGAGGTCCACCCACCACTCATTCAGAAACAGGTGATGGTCTCACTTGCTAAGCAAGGAGAACTATTCTTTAAAAGCACAGTCTCTCTGAACAAAACAGAGTTGGGACCATCTATATAATTTTGTGAAACACAGGGTTAAGGATTCAAACACTCTAAGAAGTGGAAATATCAGGGATTGGCTGATATTTTGTCTGTGGAAGTTGGGTATTATAGTGTTAAAACTGGGAATGTCCAGTTTGGTCAAAAAAACAAGTTGGTCACTCTATTAAAATACAATTCAGATCTGCTTAAAGAATCTTCTTTCCTTCCTCCCTCCCTCCTTCCCTTCCTTCCTTCTTTACTCCCTTCCTTTCTTCCTTCCTTTCTTTCTTTCCTTCTTTTATCCAAGTTCTTTTATTTTTTCTTTTATTGAAGTATTTACAATGTTGTGTTTGTTTCTGGTGTACAGCAATGTGATTCAGTTATTTATATACATATATATTACATATGTATATATATATATATATATATATATATATATATTCTTTTTCATATTCTTTTCCATTATGGTTTATTGAATATAGTTTCCTGTGCTATTTATCTATTTTATATATAGTAGTTTGTATCTGCTAATTCCAAACTCCTAATTTATCCCTTCCTGTCCCTTCCTCCCTGGTAACCAGAAGTTTCTTTTCTATGTCTGTGAGTCTGTTTCTGTTTTGTAAATAAGTTCATTTATATCATATTTTAGATTCCTCATATGATATCATATTATATTTTTCTTTATCCAAGTTCTTTTTAATAATTGTTAGATTCTCCAACTCAATTGAAAGAAAATCAGACTTGATCCAGTAACTCCATCCCTTTCATTTGCCAATTAGCTTTTATTTTTCCAGTGCTTAAAATTCATTCGTGTTATCACTGCAATGAGTGATAAGGGAGAGTTTAACCACTGGGTGATTATAAGCATAAATAAAAAGCCCAATTCCCCTAGAGACTGATGATTAGGAACCAGAAGTGAGTGTCGAGATCCCAGATCCTCAAATGAATTGTTTTCCATTAATGATTTTTTGTTGTTCAAACTAAAGAATGTATTTGTGAAATATTTAATGATAGGGAAGGCTAAGCTATAATATTTTAGAACTGGAGAGGCATTTTGAGGTCAAATAGAAGATAGTGTTTCCAACATTCTCCTGGAGAACAAAGACTTCCCTGGAAGGTCCAACTTTGGAGATAAGAATTTAATAAAGCAGGTGGGACTCCTAGCTCCCATTTTCATTTTACTTAGAATAGCCTTGATTTCATCTGGTAAATGTAATAAAGTATTGTGTGGGATGATATCTCTTTGTGGTTTTGATTTGATTCCTCTGATGAATGGTGATGGTGAGCACTTTCTATATACTGTTGGCTATTTGTATGTCTTCTTTAGCAAAAAGTCTATTCAGGTCCTTTGTACAATTTTAAATCAGGTTATTTGGGTCTTTGGGGTTATTGTGTTGTTTAAGTTCCTTTTACACTAGTGAAATAAGCCAGACACAGAAAAACAAATACTCCAAGATCCTACTGATATGTAGAATCTAAAATGTCCAATCCATAAAAGCAGAAAATAGAATGGTGATGGCAAGGGGCTTGGGAATGGGGAAATTGGAAGATGTTGGTCAAAGGGTATAAAGTTTCAGTTATACAGAATAAATACATTCTGATAGAAAGATGTACAGCAAGATGACTATAGTTAATAATATTGTATTGTATACTTAAAATTTGCTAAGATAATAGATGTTAAGTGTTCTCATCAAAAGTCGGGGGTGCTATGTGAGGCAATAGATATGTAAATTACCTTGACTGTGGTGTATCATTTCACAGTGTATTTATATATCAAAGCATCAAGTTGTAGACCTTAAATATATAAAAAATGTTTTTGTCAAGTAGGTCTCAATAAAGCCGGGTTGGGGGGGAAGTTCTGTGCAATGTTTTATTACTTTGGGTAATGTGTTTAACATCTTAAAAAGCGAGGGGAGGAAAATAGTGAATCACTTCAACTTCCTCACTTTATAGAGACAAGAAGTAGGGCTCAAAAGGCAGTAGAGCTTGGGAGAGACAGGAGAGGGACTTTGCACTACGTTGTATGGTTTGGGGCACATTTATGAATTCTGGAAGTCTCTCTCTCTCCCTTCTTCCAGCCCCCATTCACCTGGGTTTAAAAAGAGAGAGAGGGTAAACTCCTGACCATTGCAATTCTTACAAGGATCTCCATGATATATGTGAAAGTTCCATGAAAAGTGCAGGGAATTAATGATGAGCGTAAGCTCTCTTCATGGCCTCCCAAATATTTGATACAATCAGTCAGTCACTCAGTTTCTTCCTAGGATCTTTGCTCTTTGCTAGTTCTTATAGCCCTTTTGAGTTTGAGGGGTGGGAAAAATCCCTGCATCAGGCCATGGAATCCGCAGTCCCCTCGGAGGAAGGATTTATCTCTTCCTCTATCACTAATCAAATGTCACCACAATTATCCCTCTGCTGGAAATAGCTCTGGCATTTTTTGACACTGCGCAGCTCTGAAGCTCCTGCCAAATGAATCTCTGCTTCACTCTTTCAGTGTCCTCTTCTCTGGACCCTTTGCTTCATTTGCTCTAGGGTTGAGATAGCAGTCATATTGCAGCTCCTTGCCCTGTTCAACTCCACTTCTAAACAAAACAAACCCCCTTCTTTTTGTTGTTGAGTCTTTAGTGAGTTCAGATGAGGCTGCTTCTCTGTTTCTCTCTACCATGGGGTTGTCCACACATGCTGGTCTCATCATCCTAATGAGTGTCTATAGCATCTTCCAATTTTGTGCCATCCACAGATTTCATTAAGGGGTCATTTCACCCCCTTTCCAGGGGGCCATTAGTGGAGAGATGAGCCAGTGTGAAAAGTGCCACATTTCAAAGCCTCCTCCCAGCCGCAGACTTGGCTATCCACTTCTCCTCTTTGTTCATATTTCCTCAGTCACTTTTCAATCTGTGGGTTCAGAAACAATGTCTGTAAGGGTGGGAGAGAGTCTAGTGCTTGAATTCTTGCAGACATACCAGGGATAATGGAAAGGACAGGGACTTTGGGTTCCTGCATATTAACCCCCAATTGGCCCTGACCTCACTATGTGATTGTGTCAAGGAACATTAAGGGCTCTGAGACTCTGAAAATGAAACTGAGATTATTGACAACACCTTCCAAGAATTATTGTGAAGATTAAGTTGCATGAGATAGTACACAAAGCATAGCACACAAGGTCTGTTTTACATCAGGGATTCAATAAAAGTTGATCCTTTCCTCCCAATAATGTATATTGAGGATTTGTGACTGATGCTGCCTGTGGCCAGCCTGTGTCCCCTGACCTTGACTGTCTCAGTGTACGCTAGCCCAGTGTCCAAGGTCAGCACTTGCATTTCTTTCCAAGCCCTTTCCTGTACCATAGGAGTTTATTTTTCTGCCTAAGAGGAAGGCAGATGGAATGGGTAAGGAACACCCACCAGGCAGCTACCTTTAACCCATGAACAAAGGTGTCTGTGCAAAAATATTCCAGCTCTTCCACCCTTGTTTGGATAATTCCAAGGTTCCTGTTCCACACTGGCTCCAGAGTTCCTGCAGCATGTCAAATTTCCAGTTTCCCACAATGGTAACTGGCTTCATAACACCCACTTTACCATTTGCCTTCCCTTCCTTGATCTAAGACAGCCTAAGATCACACAGCTTAAGAACTATACCTAGAGCAGTGTGAAGTACTTGATTAAAAAGTGATTCCTCCTCTACATCTTTTCCCATCCATTGAAGTGTTCAGACTGAGGCCAGGCAACTGCCTAGTGGTTTGAACCTATAGTAGGATTTTGCATCAGTTGAAAGATGGGAAGCAAGTTTTAAGATATCTCCTGATACATGAGAAAATGAGACTGGTTTCTACGCAGGAAAGATACTCAAGGGCTTGTGATTATTAAAGTCACAATCTGTATTATTATTGATTACCTGTTTTAATTCCTGTTCAGCAGGAAATTTTCTCCAAGGGTAGTCTAGTATGGGAAGAACAAGCATAGTAAATAGTGGGTGAGGAATGGGGGTAGAGATTATCCAAGCCAGAGGTGATAAAAGGGAATGGAAAGTTGGTGGCTGGGGGTGTGATAAGATCAAACGCCCAACCAAGAACATAGGAGCAGGGGCAGCATGGAAAGATGGAGCCCAGAGTCAAGCTTCATGGGACCAGGACCAGAAGAGGCTTGGGGATTAGTGAGGCAGTTCTAGGAGAATTCTAGTTTTCACAGTTTACATTTCGGTACCACCAAGGTTTACAACTTTATAAGAGCCACCAATACTGAGTGCTAATTATGACCTGGGAAGCAAAGTGCAAGCTGGCCTATGGGAGGAGAGTTAAGACCGCCTCACCGAGATTCAGAAAACAGGACAATGGTATTACAACCTGTCTGCTGCTCAGTGTGTGTGCTCCTCTGCCCTTGAATTCCATTCGTTTCACACAGCTGCCTCTTCTTTTTGTCATTATGGCTTCACTGATGACTTAACTCGCTTCTTGACACAGGTATCACCCCTGTTTCTGTGCCAGCTCATCCATTGTTGGCTGACCTGGAGCAGAAAAGTAGGTTGCTTAATAAATAGTCCCAGCATCAGTACAATATGGCTTATTTCTAGGTCAGCTGTACCTGGTGGGGAGGGAACAATGGCCTTGTGGATAAAAGGAAATGTGTTACCTATTAGGAGTGTTGTCCCTTAGATGGTTAATTAACCAGAGACCTGGGAGCCCAACTCAGAGAGCATCCTCTGAAGATGAGAAGAAGTGGTTGGACAGTAGGCAAGCTGCAGGGGATAACCCTGGATATTCTGTAAAGAGCTGGTCACACAAAATGCTCCATGGAGAATGACTAATGCAGCATTTATACAGTACACAGCATTGTACTTTCTCACTGCTGTGGACCTTTTTGGCAGGAGCTGTTTAATCCACTAGGACATTCAATCAAGTCCTTTTGAAAGTTTCAGGTCCTCCGTGTTCCCTTTATCCAAGCAGGTCACCTTCCCCCAGTCCCTGCCTGGGCAGCCACTGCCACATAATAACAGTCTGGGTGCTCTGCGTGCGTCAGCAACTCCCCTTGACCTTCCTGTCTTGACTCTTCACACATTCCACTTCCTGACTGTTTCCCAGCCTCCACACTTTCTAACTGTACTATTTATAAAATTCGCTATTTATTGAACATCTTCTATGAAATAAGTGCTCAGTAAATATTAACTGTTATTACTGTTATTAACTTGTTTTATTTCTGTTGTTATGGAATAACAATATCAAATATATAATGGTAAATAATCTAACTATATATTTATATAAATATAGATATATAATTTATAAGCTATAAATATTATAAATATACTCATACACTATTTTTTTTTTTTTTTTTTTTTTTTTTTTTGCGGTATGTGGGCCTCTCACTGTTGTGGCCTCTCCCGTTGCGGAGCACAGGCTCCGGAGGCGCAGGCTCAGCGGCCATGGCTCACGGGCCCAGATGCTCTGCGGCACGTGGGATCTTCCCAGACCGGGGCACGAACCCATGTTCCCTGAATCGGCAGGCGGACTCTCAACCACTGCGCCACCAGGGAAGCCCTCATACACTATTTTTGATTAATGTTATTGTTAATAACTACTGTCATTATTACTGTTATTTTTAATAACTACATTATTATTACTGTCATTATTACTGTCATTATTAATGTTATTGTTAATAACTACTGTCATTATTACTTTAACTTATCACTATATTCATTTCTATTTTATTTTATGTAAATGCTCAATCCTAAGAGTCATATATAATTACTCTCATTTTATGAATGAGAAACTGAGGTTTAGGAAGATTCAATAATAGTCCCACGGTGATACTGCTTGTAGTAACTGGTGGGACAAGAATTAAACCTCATGGCTCCCAAATCCACTTTCTTTCTCATTCTCTTCTTTCCTCCTCCTCTTCCTCCTTCTTCTTCTAATATAACTCCTCTCCTTTTCATATTCTCTTGCTCACTCTCTTCACCCAGGGAATCCAGAATTTAGAGACAGCTGCTCTGACACCTGACATTTGCAGACCAGACTTTCAAGAATAAGTATTTTCTGTATTGGATTTAATCACAAAATACCACATTCAAAATCAGAGCTTGGATCTGGGACTTCTCTGAGGAAGGAACGGTGACAGAATCCAGGCTGTGAGAGGTGATCAGAAATCCTGTAACATCCACCTGTCAGAGAAGAAAGCCCCAGCTCGCAAAACCAAGATGAGCAGTGAGCCCTCCTGCATCTGGTCCAGGGGTTCTCAACCTTGGCACTATGACATTTGGGGCTGGATGATTCTCTCTTGTGGGGGCTGACCTGGGAATTGTAGCAGGTTGAGCAGCAGCCCTGACCTTTACCCAGTAGATGACAGTAGCACTTCCCCCGAGTTGTGACAAGCCAGTACATCTCCAGATATTGCCAAATGTCCCCCATGAGGGAAATTCATCTCCAGTTGAGGATGACTCATCTAAGTTAAATGGAGGAAAACCAGGAGGAAATAGTGAAAAATGATGTTGAGTAAAAGAATCTTCGAAGGAAGGGTCATGGAAAGGTTGCTTTCTTGGCAAGATTGTAGAATTCAGGATTGGGAGAATTTAGCTGGGCTCCAGCTTTGCCCCTCTGCTGGCACTTGGTCAAGCCCACATGGACAAGCCAGTTTCTGTCTCTTATCCTGAGTATCTTCAGTGGGGAGATGGGGAGTTACAGACCGAATGTTTGTATCCCTCCAAAATTCATATGTTGAAGTCTTAACCGCCAAAGTCTCAGTGTGATGGTATTTGGAGATGGGGCCTTCAGAAGTAATTTAGATTTAGATGAGATCATGAAGGTGAGGCCTTTATGATGGGATTAATATCCTTATATGAATAGCTTCAGAGAGCTTGTTCTCTCCCTTTTGGCCACGTGAGGACATAGCTGGAAGGAAGCTGCCTGCCACCTAGGAAAAGGGCTCTCACCAGAACCCACCCATGCTGGCACACTGATCTCAGAGTTTCAGCCTCCAGAATTGTGAGAAAATACATTTCTTTTGTTATGGTAAGTTTGTATTTTGTTATGGCATCTTGAGTAGACTAATATATAGAGGTAATCATTTTGCTTATGGCTCTGGACTGTTATAGTAAGTCCCCTACATATGAACATTCAAGTTGTGAGCTTTCAGAGATGTGAACATGCTTTTGCATGTCCAATCACGTAAGTTAGTTCACGTGGCTGGCATACATGGACACATGCATGCAGCCTCTATAAGTGCTTGTGCTTTTGTGTACTTTACTGTACAGCACTGTATACAGTACAGTAGCACAGTATCTTTATTTCAAGCCCAGGAAGTCAGGAAGCAAGTGTAAAAGCAGAAGTGATGTAGCTGGTACTACTGTACTTTTCAAGGTACTGTATTGTAAGTTTAAAAATGTTTCCTTTATTTTTTGTGTTTTTAATGTATTATTTGTGTGAAAAGTATTATAAACCTATTACAGTATAGTACTACATAGCCAATTGTGTTAGTTGGCTACCTAGGTTAACTTTGTTGGACTTATGAACAAACTGGACTTATGAACGTGCTCTCGGAACGGAACTTGTTCGTATGTGGGAGATTACTGTAATTGAAGTAAATCTAAAAACTGTAAAGTGACCTATCATATTCAGTTTTTTTGATAGTTATTAGTTTCAAGAACATTTAGCAATTAACTGCTTATGAAGTTTGACAAGCACTGGTGCTACTAGACCCACTTTGCTGAAGAAGTGATATAATTGTAATTAACTCATTTCTGGTATGCTACAGAAGGCTGCTAAAAACTTGAAATTAGTGCACACTTAATGAGTTCATTTCAACATTTCACAGTGAGTGAACAAGTCAGACTCAGAATTTGCCCTCATGGAGCTTACATTAAGGTAGATATATAAAAACTTGACTTACAAGATTGAGTCAATAAAAATATTGAACAGAATAAAACCATAGATTATTTCATTACAATTTTTAAGTGCTCTGTCAGAGAAGCTCAGAGTTCCATCATAGCACATACTAGTAGAAACCTCTTTCTTAAAAAGTGGGAACAACCTTACTGGTATCCACAGTAAATGACTGAGTTGCTTAAGAAACCTTTCTTCATAAATAATATACATTATTAGAGGTGATATAATAGGGCAATGAATCATAATTTCATTTAGTGTTTTCCTGGAAATTGTTAAACTCCTTTTTCTGTATACAATGTATGAAACCAAAAACAGAATTGAGCAAGTACTTGTCCTTTTCCTGCTGCCAGAACTGCACAGCACTGGCCAAGGAAGGGCTGATAATGCTCAGTGGGAGGAATTGGAACCAAACAGAATACAATTCTCAAAGAACATTTATTCACAGACAATTATGAAACTTACAGCACGTGTCAGGCACAGTGCTGGTTGGCAGAATATTTAACTCCTACAACTGCAAGTGTTTCTGGTTTACAAAGCCCATCCCACTCATTATCTTATTCATTTCTCATTTGTTTATCAAATCAGATGAGCTATAAAGCAAGTAAAAGATATTATTCTCATTGAAAAAATAAGAAAACCAAAGCATAGAGAGAGGAGCAGTGATATGTTCACCATCAGCATCTGGTAAGATGAAGAGCAAGGATTCACATCCAGGTTAGCCTTGGGCGCCATACAATGGCCTTTCATTGTACCATGTGAGGCCACGCTCCATGAAAACACACCTCCCTCAAGCATACTATTAAACATGCAACAGAATAGCCCGGTTTGTTTTCCTTAACTAGATGAGTGCATTTGGTGACCACTAAAATCCATTTCCTAAATTGTCCAGGTCAAGCCTTTCTAAATCATACAATTAAAATTTTCTTATGCTTCATCTTGACTCAATTTAGTTTTATTCAGTAAAATAGTTACATGTAGTATCCACTTCGTATGTGAGCAAAAGTGTAAAAGGTAGAATATATTGGGTTCTTTGAGCATCAATAGGCCACTCACTTTGGCAGAGCATGGGGTGTCTTAGAAGATGAGATCCGAAGAATAGAAGGACAGATTGAGGCTGTTCGAAGCATCGGTGATTTCATAATGTATCAATCTGCTCAGGCTCCTGTAACAAAATGTCACAGACTAGGTGGCTTAAACAGAAGAAGTGTATTATTTCATGGTTCTGGGGGTTAGAATTTCCAGATCATGGTCTGCCAGGGTCAGTTCCTAGTGAAGGTTCTCTTCCTGGCTTGCTAATGTCCATGCTCTCACTCTGTCCTCACCTGGCCTTTCTCCTACCTGCCCTCTGAGAGAAGAGAGCTCCCTAGTGTCTCTTCTGATGAGGACACTAATCCTATGGGATCAGGGCTTCACTCTCATGACCTCATTTAACATTTGTTACTTCCTTGAAGACCCTACCTCCAAATACAGTCAGGCTGAAAATTAGGGATTCGACATATACATTTGTGGGGGTGAGGATGCAAACATCCAGTCCATAATATTCCACCCCTGGATCCCCCCCAATTCATGTCCTTCTCATGTGCAAAATATACTCATTCCACCCAAATGGGCCCAAAGTCTTAACTCATTCCAATATCAACTCTAAATTCTCAAGTCCAAAGTCTTATCTAAATAACATTTAAATCAAGTATGGGTGAGACCTGAGGTATGATTCACCCTGAAGACAAATTCCTCTCTAGCTCTGAGCCTGTGAAGCCAGACAAGTTGTGTGCTTCCAACATATAATGGTGGAACAGGCATAGGATAGACTTTCTCATTTCAAAAAGGAGAAATCAGAAAGAAGAAAATATCAACAGGTTCCAAGCAAGTCCGAAACCTATCAAGACAAACTCCATGAGATCTTTAGGCTTGATGTTCTGCACTCAAGACCCATTGAGGTGGCAGCCCCCCCAAGACACATGCCGTTCATAACACAAGGGTAGTTGTGGAGGCAGAGGAAAGTCACTAAAAGTGTTTTCAGCTGGAAATGACATGTGCAAAATATTATTCCAAAAATATAAATTTGGCTTAAGAGAAAAGGATAATTTGAGTTAAGGAAAAAACAAAGTGCGATAAAGCTACTGCTGTGATTTGTTAACCTAGACAGCTTAAAGTAAATTGAGATTGTTCATTTATTTGTTTATTTAACAAATATTTACTGAATGCCAACCATGTGCCAGATACTGTTTTTGGTACTGGGAGTTTAGAGGTGAAAAAGATATAAAATCTCTGCTTTTCTGGAGCTAACTTTATATTGTGAGAGTCTGGCATCAAACAAGTAAATAGGTACATGATAAGGTTTCGGACTGTGATTGTGTGACAGGAAGAATATTTAAATGGGGTAAATGACCAGAAAGTGATGAAGAAAGTGACACTTTAGAGCACACACTTAGGGACGACTCTCTTTAGAAGGCACATTTGAGGAAAACCCTGAGCAAAGCTTTGAGTCACTTCAACTCTTATTTAATCTCAGTAGTACACAAAGCCTGGTGGTAGAGCCTAGTAGTAAGACTAATTAATAAACCAGGAAACAGAGCAGAATCACAGCAGCCCACATAAGGCACTCTTTAAAAAAAAATTTTATTGGAATATAGTTGATTTACAATGCTGTTAGTTTCCACTGTACAGCAAAGTGATTCTCTTATACATATATATATATATATATATATATATATATATATATATATATATATATATATATCCACTCTTTTTAAGATTCTTTTCCCATATAGGTCATTACAGAGTATTGAGTAGAGTTCCCTGTGTTACACTGTAGGTTCTTATTAGTTATCTATTTTATATGTAGTAGTGTGTATATGTCAATCCCAATCTCCCAGTTTATCCCTTGCCCCCTCCCCTCCTGGTAACCATAAGGCACTCTTTTTGATGAAGCACATCCTGAACTCTTTCTCTGCCAGTTGCATACTCTTCCCTTTCTGACCGCCCAGAAATTTATTTCAGAATCACAGGATGCACAATTGCAGAAAAAAATGGGAAAGTGGGATATTAGGAATAGAAGTACGTTTTTGAGACAGGAGCTATCCCCTACTATTTGCAAATAGTAATTTTCTCCACATGCAAAGTCACCACATTGTGATTGTCCAACCCATGTTTGATGTTGTTGCCCAGTGGAAAACTCACCACCCTGAGAGGAGTCCATTGTGCTGGTTATCTTTTATTATCAGTCTAGGTCTGGTCTTTGTGCAAAACTGGACAGATATATTCTCTCTTCTTCCACCTGTCAGCACTATGCGTCCAGGTGAAGGACACTTCAGCCTCTTAGGTATATTGGTATAGAGTGGCTCTCTATTCTGGCTTCCTTCCTCTGGCACCACGCACACCCCTTGACTGCTCTACTTTATTCTTTTTGTTTGTCTATTTGTTTGTTTTCTTTCTCTGAAACATTTATTGAGGGGACTACTATGGGCCAGGGGCTTCACAAGGCAGTAAAATATCAAGATCCACAAGACATGGTGTCTGATCTTTAAGATTTACCATCTATCAGGGAAGAAAAACTTTGAGAACAAACCCATCACAATATGAAAAGTTTACTTTAGTTAATAGAGGACAATTGAGCTCCAGCACCAGAGAAAAAGATGGGGTAAGGATGGTCAGAGCGAATCCATGTGTGGCCAGGCAAGTTATTCCAAGCTGAGGGAATGAGCCATGTGAGCAAACGTAGGCTCGTGTAAAAACACAAACATGTTCAAGGATCTCCTCCTTAGAACTGAAGCTTAGATTCCTGAAGATGGCTCTGCAAATCTGCAAACCTGGTGTTTTTGAAAACCAGGTTTGGGGGTGTTTCACTGTGTCAAAGACCCTTTGAGCATCAGGTTAATGTAACTATATAAAAGAAGACTGTTGCTCCCTTTGTTTTGGACTAGAGATTCTAATTGTGTTTTCTGAGGTGGGATTAAATGGAGTTGGATTGTGTCTCTTCATCCCCCAGATCATTTAAACTTTCCTTTTCTCCAGTTCAAGTTATTAGTCCCTTGAAAACATGGACTAGATTATGTTTCCTTCAGAATCTCACAGAGGTAATGGCAGCGTGGAAGTCTAATAATTATAATAATAACATGTGTGGCTTGGTAGCATTTGGAATGTGATACCATATACAACATTCACTTTTGAGGGGAGCTTTTTTCCCATTTTGCATATTAAGGAAGTTGGTGGGAGTCCAGAAATGTCATATGGGTTGTCTCCATGACATGATTACAATTGGTAGGGGTAGAGCTAGAATCCAGGTCTTCTGGCTCCAAGCTAATGTAATTTCCACTAACTTTTAATGGTAGCTTTCCTCAGAAAAATAAATAAATTTAGATGGAAGTAGAAGACATAATGAAAAACTATCTATTCTTCTATGATCCACTGAGTTACCAGCCACAACCCCTGCATTTATTACTCATCTCCAATTCCGTTTACAGTGCAATCGTCAGGATTTTTAGAAAGGATCTGAGAAGGCTGGGAGCAATTATCAGCTTTTCAGAGGTTCTCTAGTCTCTTTCTGAGAACGTGTCTGCCTCTGAATGTGGGTAGCACAGCACCATGGATAAGAGACATGGTCTTCCACTGAGATTGCTAAAGTCCACAGTGCCCAGCTCTCTTTCATGCAATGTCCTGTCAAGCAATTTGCATAAAACGCTAGCCTTAAGGTTATTGGATGTGAGGGCTCTTGTCTGTTCCTTCTTTAAGAAGAGCATAAGATGGAGAGAGAACTGGCTTTTCAAGCCACATAACGAGGTGCTATGTCATGATAACAAGCAAAGCTTTGGTAAAGCTTTAGAGCATAATCGATATGTAAGTCTAGTTATTGAAATTACCTTTTGTAATAGACATTTTTTTAACATCTTTATTGGAGTATAATTGTTTTAGAATGGTGTGTTAGTTTCTGCTTTATAACAAAGTGAATCAGCTATACATATACATATATCCCCATATCTCCTCCCTCTTGCATCTCCCTCCCTCCCACCCTCCCTATCTCACCCCTCTAGGTGGTCACACAGAATGGAGCTGATCGCCCTGTGATATGCGGCTGCTTCCCACTAGCTATCAATTTTACATTTGGTAGTGTATACATGTCCATGCCACCCTCGTACTTCGTCCCAGCTTACACTTCCCCCTCCCCATGTCTAAAGACCATTCTCTATGTCAGGGTCTTTATTTCTGTCTTGCCCCTAGGTTCTTTTTTTTTTTTTTTTTTTTTTAGATTCCATATATATGTGTCAGCATACAGTATTTGTTTTTCTCTTTCTGACTTCACTCTGTATGACAGACTCTATGTCCATCCATCTCACTACAAATAATTCAATTTTGTTTCTTTTTATGGTGGAGTAATATTCCATTGTATATATGTGCCACATCTTCTTTATACATTCATCTGTCGATGGACACTTAGGTTGCTTCCATGTCCTGGCTATTGTAAATGGTGCTGCAGTGGACACTGTGCTACATGACTCTTTTTGAATTATGATCTTATCAGGGTATACACCCAGTAGTGGGATTGCTGAGTCATAGGGTAGTTCTATTTTTAGTTTTTTGAGGAACCTCCATACTGTTCTCCATAGTGGCTGTATCAATTTACGCTCCCACCAACAGTGCAAGAGGGTTCCCTTTTCTCCACACCCTCTCCAGCATTTATTGTTTATACATTTGTTGATGATGGCCATTCTGACTGGTGTGAGGTGACACCTCATTTAGTTTTGATCTGCATTTCTCTAATGATTAATGATGTTGAGCATTCTTTTGTGTGTTTGCTGGCAATCTATGTCTTCTTTGGCGAAATGTCTGTTTAGGTCTTCTGCCCATTTGTTGATTGGGTTGTTTGTTTTTTTGATATTGAGCTGCATGAGGTGCCTATATATTTTGGAGATTAATTCTTTCTCAGTTGCTTCATTGGTACATATTTTCTCCCACTCTGAGGGTTGTCCTTTTGTCTTGCTTATGGTTTCCTTGGCTGTGCAAAATATTTTCAGTTTTATTAGGTCCCATTTGTTTATTTTTGTTTATATTTCCATTTCTCTAGGAGGTGGGTCAAAAAGGATCTTGCTATGATTTATGTCATAGAGTGTTGTGCCTATGTTTTCCTATATGAGTTTAATAGTGTCTGGCCTTACATTTAGGTCATTAATCCATTTTTGAGTTTATTTTTGTGTATGGTGTTAGGGAGTGCTCTAATTTCATTATTTTACATGTAGCCGTCCAATTTTCTCAGCACCACTTATTGAAGAGGCTGTATTTTCTCCATTGTATATTCTTGCCTCCTTTATCAAAGATAAGGTGACCATATGTGCATGGGTGTATCTATGGGCTTTCTATCCTAGTCCATTGATCTCTATTTCTGTTTTTGTGCCAGTACCATACGGTCTTGATTACTGTAGCTTTGTAGTATAGTCTGAAGTCAGAGAGCCTGATTCATCCAGCTCGATTTTTCTTTCTCAAGATTGCTTTGGCTATTTGGGCTCTTTTGTGTTTCCAGACAAATTGTGAAATTTTTTGTTCTAGCTCTGTGAAAAATGCCCTTGGTAGTTTGATAGGGATTTCATTGAATCTGTAGATTGCTTTGGGTAGTATAGTCATTTTCACAATGTTGATTCTTCCAATCCAAGAAAATGGTATATCTTTCCATCTGTTTTTATCATCTTTAATTTCTTTCATCAGTGTCTTGTAGTTTTCTGCATACAAATCTTTTGTCTCCTTAGGTAGGTTTATTCCCAGGTATTTTATTCTTTTTGTTGCATTGGTAAAAGAGAGTGTTTCCGTAATTTCTCTTTTGGAATTTTCTTCATTAGTGTATAGGAATTCAAGAGAATTCTGTGGATTAATTTTGTATCCTGCTACTTTACCAAATTCATCAATTAGCTCTAGTACTTTTCTGGTAGCATCTTTAGGGCTCTATGTATAGTATCATGTCAACTGCATACAGTGATAGTTTTACTTCTTCTTTTCCAATTTGGATTCCATTTATTTCTTTTTCTTCTCTGATTGCTGTGGCTAAAGCTTCCAAACCTATGTTGAATAATAGTGGTGAGAGTGGACAACCTTGTCTTTTTCCTGATCTTAGTGGAAATGGTTTCAGTTTTTCACCATTGAGAACGATGTTGGCTGTGGGTTTGTCATATATGGCCTTTATAATGTTGAGGTAAGTTCCCTCTATGCCTACTTTCCAGGGGGTTTTTATCATAAATGGGTGTTGAATTTGTCAGAACTGTTGAATTGGAGATGATCATATGGTTTTTCTCCTTCAATTTGTTAATATGGTTTATCACATTGATTGATTTGCATATATCGAAGAATCTTTGCATTCTTAGGATAAACCCCACTTGATCATAGTGTGTGATCCTTTTAATGTGCTGTTGGATTCTGTTTGCTAGTATTTTGTTGAGGATTTTTGCATCTATGTTCATCAGTGATATTGGTCTGTAGTTTTCTTTTTTTGTGACATTTTTGTCTGGTTTTGGTATCAGGGTGATGGTGGCCTCATATAATGGGTTTGGGAGTGTTCCTCTCTCTGCAATATTTTGGAAGAGTTTGAGAAGGATAGGTGTTAGCTCTTCTCTAAATATTTGATAGAATTTGCCTGTGTAGCCATATGGTCCTGAGCTTTTCTTTGTTGGAAGATTTTTAATCACAGTTTCAATTTCAGTGCTTGTGAGTGTCTGTTTATATTTTCTATTTCTTCCTGGGTCAGTCTCACAAGGTTGTGCTTTTCAAGGAATTTGTCCATGTCTTCCAGGTTGTCCATTTTATTGGCATATAGTTGCTTGTAGTAATCTCTTATGATCCTTTGTATTTCTGCAGTGTCAGTTGTTCCTTCTCCGTTTTCATCTCTAAATCTGTTGATTTGAGTCTTCTCCCATTTTTGCTTGATGAGTCTGGCTAATGGTTTATCAGTTTTGTTTATCTTCTCAAAGAACCAGCTTTTAGTTTTATTGATCTTTGCTATCATTTCTTTCATTTCTTTTTCATTTATTTCTGATCTGATCTTTATGATTTCTTTCTTTCTACTAACTTTAGGTTTTCATTGTTCTTCTTTACTTCCTTTAGGTGTAAGGTTAGGCTGTTTATTTGAGATTTTTCTTGTTTCTTGTGGTAGGATTATATTGAGATAAACTCCCCTCTTAGAACTGCTTTTGCTGTATCCCATAGGTTTTAGGTCATCGTGTTTTCATTGTCATTTGTTTCTAGGTATTTTTTGATTTTCATTTCTTCAGTGATCTCCTATTTATTTAGTAGTGTATAGTTTAGCCTCCATGCATTTGTATTTTTTACAGTTTTTCTTCCTGTATTTGATATCTAGTCTCATAGCATTGTGGTCAGAAAAGATACTTGATATGATTTCAATTTTCTTAAATTTACCATGGCTTGCTTTGTGACCCAAGATATGATGTATCCTGGAGAATGTTCCATGAGAACCTGAGAACAAAGTGTATTCTGTTGTTTTTAGATGGAATGTCCTATAAATATCAGTTAGTCCATCTTGTTTAATGAGTTATTTAAAGCTTGTTTTTACTTATTTATTTTCATTTTGGTGAAAAGAAATCCATTGGTGAAAGTGGGGTGCTAAAATCCCCTACTATGATTGTGTTACTGTTGATTTCCCCTTTTATGGCTGTTAGCATTTGCCTTATGTATTGAGGTGCACCTATGTTGAGTGCATAAATATTTATAATTGTTATATCTTCTTGGATTGATCCCTTGATCATTATGTAGTATCCTTCTGTGTCTCTTGTAATAGTCTTTATTTTAAAGTCAATTTTTTCTGTTATGAGAATTGCTACTCCAGCTTTCTTATGATTTTCATTTGCATGGAATATCTTTTTCCATCCCCTCACTTTCACTCTGTATGTGTCCCTAGGTCTGAAGTTGGTCTCTTGTAGACAGCATATATATGGGTGTTGTTTTTGTATCCATTCAGCCAGTCTATGTCTGTTTTTGGATGCATTTAATCCATTTATATTTAAGGCAGTTATCGATATTTATGTTCCTATTGCCATTTTCTTAATTGTTTTGGGTTTGTTTTTGTAGGTCCTTTTCTTCTTTTGTGTTCCTGCCTAGAGAAGTTCCTTTAGCATTTGTTGTAAAGCTGGTTTGGTGGTGCTGAATTCTCTTAGCTTTTGCTTGTCAGTAAAGGTTTTAATTTATCTCTCGAATCTGTATGGGATCCTTGCCATGTAGAGTAATCTTGGTTGTATGTTTTTCCCTTTCGTTACTTTAAATATGTCCTGCCACTCCCTTCTGGCTTGCAGAGTTTCTGCTGAAAGATCAGCTTTTAACCTTATGGGGATTCCCTTGTATGTTATTTGTTGCTTTTCTCTTGCTGCTTTTAATATTTGTTCTTTGTATTTAATTTTTGATAGTTTAATTTATATGTGTCTTGGCGTGTTTCTTCTTGGATTTATCCTGTGTGGGACTCTCTGTACTTCCTGGACTTGGTTGACTATATCCTTTCTCATATTTGGGAAATTTTCAACTATAATCTCTTCAAATATTTTCTCAGCCCCTTTCTTTTTCTCTTCTTTGGGACCCCTATAATTCGAATATTGGTGCATTTAATGTTGTCCAAGTTGTCTCTGAAACTGTCCTCAATTCTTTTCATTCTTTTTTCTTTATTCTGTTCTGCAGTAGTTATTTCCACTATTTTATCTTCCAGATCATTTAGCCGTTCTTCTGCCTCTGCTTTCTGCTCTTGATTCCTTCTAGAGAACTTTTAATTTCTTTTATTGCATTGTTCATCATTGTTTGTTTGCTCTTTAGTTCTTCTAGGTCCTTGTTAAATATTTCTTGTATTTTCTCTGTTGTATTTCCGAGATTTTGGATCATCTTTACTATCATTACTCTGAATTCTTTTTCAGGTTGACTGCCTATTTCCTCTTCATTTGTTTGTTCTGGTGGGTTTGTATTTTGCTCCTTCATCTGCTGTGTGTTTCTCTGTCTTCTCACTTTGCTTAACTTATTGTGTTTGGGGGTCTCTTTTTTTGCAGGCCACATATTTGTAGTTCCTGTTGTTTTTGTTGTCTGCCCCCAGTGGGTAAGGTTTGTTCAGTGGGATGTCCAGGCTTCCTGGTGGAGGGGACTGGTGCCTGTGTTCTTATTTATGAGGCTGTTTCTTGTCTTTCTTGTGGACAGGACCAATTCTGGTGGTGTGTTTTGGGGTCTCTTTGAATTTATTATCATTTTAAGTAGCCTCTTTGCTATTGAGTGGGTTTGTGTTCCTATCTTTCTAGTTGTTTGGCATGGGGTGTCCAGTACTGGAGTTTGCTAGTTGTTGGGTGGAGCTGGGTCTTAGCATTGAGATGGAAATCTCTGGGAGAATTCACGCTGAATGATATTATGTGGGGCCGGGAGTTCTCTAGTGGTCCAATGTCCTGAACTTGGCTCTCCCTCCTCAGAGCCTCAGGCCTGACACCCAGCCAGAGCATCAAGACCTTTACATATATATGGGTTAAATTGTCCAATACAAAGGCATAGGTTGGCCGGCCTTCTGTGCTCTGCTCATTCCCCAGTTGGGCATTGTCCTCTGGAATTGGTCGATATTGAGAGCCTGTTTTGGATCCAGGTCCAGCTTCATTCCCTAGCATCTAGAAGAAACAGCTAACGCCCCTATCCTCCCCTATCCCTGCTGCAACTCATCATGATCCTGGAGAGCCTGAGCCTCTTGTAATAAGCAGTTTTTAATCCTCATTTCATGATTGAAGGAAGTGCCAGTCAAGAGATGAAAGAAATAAAAGAAATAATACATTAAGGGCATTTGTAACGGCATTCTAAGAATTTTGCTTATATTGATTTATTTACTGTTCATGAAAACCCTATAAAATGGTTACAGTTTTATTTTCTGTTTCCTAGGTAAGGATCAGTGAGAGTCGGATTGATCATGTAACTTACCCAAAGTCACACAACTAGTAAATATGGAGTTGATAAGAAGCCTGAAAACTGCTCTGTGGTCCTCCTACAAGTAATCATACTGGGAAATTTTCATCATATGTAGCCTCATTCAGTCCTGTTTGTCACCCTGGGAAACAGGTATTGGGAATCCTATACTTTATATACTAAGAATCAGAGAAACTAAAACACATGCCCAATTTCATTTGGCATTCAACTGGAATTCAACTCCAAGTGTTCTAAACATCACATTTCATATTGTTCAACTATACTCAAGTTCCTGCTAAACAAGACAAATTAGAACCACACTTTTTTTTTTTAATACTGAAAAACAGTCATTTATATTCTTAATCCTATGTTAGGGCAGTGGCAGTGATGAAACTCATACCTTTTGCCATTATTATATAGTCTAATTTCATTTCTGTTTTTTTAAATTGTGATTTCATTCTTTAAAATAATTTATTAAAAGTCAATAGTAAGAGAGCTTGTTCTCATTTAAATACTCAGTTTCTTGCAGGTAGAATGAGAAAATATTCCAAAGCAGCTCAGATGGAGGCAGATGTGGCAGGTATGTGGGCTGTGGGACTTTGGAGGGGAGCTCCTGGTCCTTAAAATCAGACAATGTCTTGCCAAGTTGCAGAACCCAATCAAACATGCCTCACTTCTCAAAACCAATGCTCTTTTGAAATCACCAGATCCCTTCTTAGAAGTCCTTGGACTTTACCATCCATAATTCTTATTATTTTTTTTACAATAGGTCATCGTCCTTTGAGTCTTGCTGTCTTGTTTTCTTTGGCTCTTCAGAAGCTAGAGTTTTCAGCTTCCTTCTTGATTTCAATAGAAGTATTATTTCTGAGACACCTCTTTCAGAATTTCCTTAGTTGTCAAATCTTGTACCATTAAAACAAAAGTAGAATATCTCCCAAGCTACACTTGCTGGCTTCAGTCACTATACAAGAATTGACAATCACAACTATATTTTTCCCAACTTTAATCTGTAGCTTCTGCAGCTAGGTAGAATCAGATTTGAAATTATAAAACCTTGGATTTTAATTTTAGCTTGAAAATTTACTGTGTGTATAGCCATTGTTATGAGTTAAGCTTTCTGATTCTTAGCTTTTTCATCTCAAAATTTTAAGCTCTATTATCTATCATGATGGTTGTTCTGGAGATTAAGGACAATCATTCATTCACTTATTCCCTCACTCATTCATCATATTCAATAACTATGTGTTGAGGGTTTACTAAATATCAAGTATTCTGTCAACCTTTGGCAGTGAGAGAAGTTACAATGTTTTCATTTTTATTCTCAAGGAGTGCATAATCTATGTGAGAGAGAGTTATGTGCACAGTTAACAGTTGTCATGCTGTCTGCTCATAGGATGTATGTACAGAAGCTACAGGAACACCAACAGGTGAGGGAAGGGTTTGGCATCTGACATTGTTTGGGTGTTGAATGGTGACAAATGTATGGAGGAATCAAGGTATTTTTTCTGAGGAAGAGAAAATTAATCAATGCCTTAATGAAAGAATAAGAGTAAGCCAAATGGGAAGAGGGTTGGGGCAGGGACATAAGAGAGGTAGGTATAATTAAAGACACGTACCTAGGACAAAGTGTGAAATGCTAATAAGTGCTTAGTACTTTGAACCTCTTTGATTCTAAATAAAACAATGAAAAAAGCCCATTTGACCTTAAAACCTGCCTTTGATTGCATATAACCAAAGCTATTACTTTTCAGTGTTAACACTGAGTCTTCACAGCTTCCCAGACTTAGGATCTGTTCTTTGAAGTACACAAAAGATAAGATCCTATGGGGACAGGACTTTCTGAACATAGTGAGATTAATTTACACCACCACAAAATAAAATCAACCTGCTGTTAATCAAAGGTCCAAATCCTATTTTCCAGGGCATTTCACAGGAGGATTTTTCCTACCATGGGAAAAAATGAAAAGATAGTAGAAAAATCACTCTTGCGATACTTTGGGATGAAAACAAACAACAGAGTCATGCTTTGATGAGAAAGTTAGCAGGCTGCCATTGATATGTCTCCATAGAGGAGGAAAAGTAACACTTCAAACAGAAAAAAAAATGCTATCTCAATTAAGCAACTTAATCTATTTATGTGTTTATATTTTTTATACACCTAATATGAGTGGAGCATCATGTTGGTTATTGAGGTTTGATTCCATATAACACACTTAGATTAAGGATGAACATGTTGTAAAGAAAAGAAGATGAGAATTTTGATTTAGTTCTGACTGTGCCACTTAGATAGCATGACCTTGGGCAGGATTTTACCCCCTTTCCCACATATTCAGTACTACTAATAGCATCAGCCTAGCCCACAGCACTTTTGATAACCAGATATGGAGCAATAGATGCACAATTACTTGAGGAGCCATAATGTAAAATGAATGTAGGATATTGATAAAATTAAAGTTAGAAAATATTCTAACAATGAATTCATTTTGAGTTAAACATTTCCTAACCCTGGACCTGCATTCACAGGGCTAGGAATTCAACAAAAGGTACTCACACATGTGATTCCTGTTGTCTTAGCCTAGCTGCTAAAACAAAATAACATAGACTGGGTGGTTTAAACAACAGACCTTTATTTCTCACAGTTCTGAGATCTGGGAAGTCCAAGATCAAGGTGCTGGTGTCTGTTGAGGACACTCTTCCCATTTTACAGACAGCTGCCTTCTTACCGTATCCTCAGATGTCAGAAAGAAATATCATCTCTCTCATGTCTCTTCTTATGAGGGCAGTAATCCCTCATGAGGGCTCCACCCTCATGACCTAAGTACCTCCCAAAGGCACCGCTTCCAAATACCATCACATGGATGATTTAGGCTTCAATATATGAACTTTGGGGAGACAAAAACATTCAGTTCATAGCACCTGCTTTTAATTTATGGGCAATTTCTACTGTTGTGTCATCTTTCAGACCTATTATCAGTCTCTTGATTTTGTTTGGGAACTTCATCTCAATTTACCTATGCAGACCTTTCCACCCTACTCCTTCCTCTCTTTATAAATGATTAACCGCAGAAAGCATTCATCAATCTATGACACAATAGTATAGCTTTTGACAAATAACTTAATGAAAAAATGAAGAAAAATCCAAGTTCTTCCTTTTCTGGAGGAAGTCTTACCTGTAGCACCTTACAGACAAGCCCCTCAGAAGGAAGATTAAGGTCTCTGTCTAGTACAGATCTTGGTACCAAGTGGATGTTTGTGTAATGTTGGTCATCATCACTCACTTCCCTTCATAGTCCTCACCCTCATCCTTAACTTTGAGGACACAAATTGGAAGATTAGGAAACTTGTTCCTTTTGCATCAAGTCCCAAGGCCTAATTCTGTCATTTGCTCACTGTTTTTTTTTTCTGAAATTGATTAAGATTACTAACATACATCAACTGACATACATCAAATAGTAATGGGAAGGCCCCCAAACACTAAAATGGGTGTCTATAAAGGGAATGTAATACTGGTGGGAGGAGCAAAGGGATGAATTTCATTTTGCTATTTATGCTTGGTCCTTATTTCCCTGATACCAGAGTGTAATTCCAAGCTAGGTTAGTTTTCCTTTTGGGAGGTGCTGGAGGCTGTGATGGGTTTCAGAGAAAAGGGGAATCATTAGCTGGCTGCTGAAGCTTGTCCTGATCTCCATGGCAGCATTTCTCAAAAAGGATTCTATGGGGAAAAGGAGAATAATCCAATATTCTCTACGACTTTCCTAAAAAGAAGAATCTGGAAGAGAGTAAACCCACATGCCTCATCCTGAATCTTCTGCCCTGAAGCTGCTCCATTTTACAGGAAGCTGTGGTCTGCCTGTTTACTCAGCATCCTTCCTGTCTCTTAGAAGGGAGCACAGAGGAAGAAGAGATGGTGATTGGACTCCTGAAAGCCACTGGATGGATCCATGATGGGAGAATGTGGCCTTGACTTTCACCTAACAGGAATGGATTCTGCTGGACATTTCCCTGAAGAACCTGTGCGGGGGTGATGGTAAAATACAGGCATCTTTTCTCATCAGTATATCCCTGGGCACAGCTGTGAGCCCTCCAAATCAGAACCCACAGAAATATCAGACATGGCAAAAACAGGACTTTCACAGAGCACTTGTTAAAATTGAGAAATGGTATTGAAAATGAGAGATAACTCTTAAACAGGACATTCTTGAGATAGCACAATCCAATGTCATGAAACAACCATTTAAAAAAATTCTATGTGCTGTTGAAACCAATCTTTACCCAGTCCTACTCCTATTAATTCCTCTATAAAGGTATCAAAAATCTTAAGGTGGGATTGGCTATCTCAAAATTTTATTATTTTTCCAATTACATATACATATATATGTATATAATATATGTAATATATATATGAAAACTATACATCACATTGTGTGTTTTCAAAGTTACATAAGTGGTTTTGCAATATAAAAACTGAAAATTATGAGTTTAAGCTTGGAAAATACTGCAAGGTTTCTGCAAGATTTTTCAGAAGCTTAAAAATTATTATGACTTGCAGTATTTATTAATCTTACTTGACCATGATGTTATAAGCAATAATAGCAACCATACTAACAACAACACAAGAAATTACTGAGTCTCTCTGCAGCTAAGTGTACAGAGGAACCCATTTTAGAATGAATATAACACTCTGAGTTGAAGGTGCAAAGGGATCCTTGCAGAGTATGCACTGAGCCCCAGGACGAGAAGGCTGCAGAATTCAGGGATGAAGTGAGGCTCGGGTTTAGCTCAGGTGTGCAGTCGTGCTGTCCTTTTCATGCTCCCTGGGGAGCCTAAGTGTGGCAGCAGGCACCCAAGCAGAGTAAAGGTCTGAGTGAGCTGTGGGTCCCCTGACATCTGGCAGTGGCAGCAGGATCAGCCACAACAGAGTAGGATGCTCAGCCCCAGTCTGATAAGATGGTTGTGAAGATGAAATGAATGGGAGCTCATGACAGCATCTTGTGAACTGCAAAATGTCAACTCTGTATGTCACCACTTCTACAGGCAGTGTCAAATCGTATGCTAGGTGTCACTAACACAGGAGATCATTTTAAAACATCCATAGCCAACAATTCTTGAGCACTTGACATCAAGAGTTGTGCTAGGCTGACCATGTTCTTGGTGCTTTTCATGTATTAACTCTTTTAATACTATTTTTATTGATACAGTAATTTAACACTGTTATTCATGAGTGGGAAAACTGGGTTGCACCCCAAGCAGTCTGACTCCCAGCTCAGCTCTTATCCTCCTTACTGATCACATCATGAGCCTATGAGAGGTATATCTTTGCTCTTGGTTTAGGAATGAAGAAATTGACTTTCATGGAGTCCTGTAATTTGCATAATGTCATACAATTGTTTAAGGGCAGAGCTATCTTTGCAAGAGAGAATGATACCTCTGGTTGAAGTTGCTGAGTAGCAAGAGTAGCGGGAACCACAAAACCCCATCCCAACAATGCGCTCTGCACGTTTCACATTTAGAGATAATTCTCTACCATGTGGGTAGCCTGCGTCATTGGCTGGATCATCAATTTGACTAGGTGGAGTGAAAGCCTTTTGGGAAAAGCAGGCAATATTGAAATAAATATAATGTTTTATATCTACGTAGTTGATTATGCTCTTGTGAAGAGGCTTCCATATCGAACTGTCCACATCGTTTGGTTCTCCCAATACCTGCAGAGAGTAGGTAGCTGCTTTTCAAAAGTACACCAGGGGATTCGGAAGATGGCGGAAGAGTAAGACGCGGAGATCACCCTCCTCCCCACAGATACATCAGAAATTCATCTACACGTGGAACAACTCCTACAGAACACCTACTGAACGCTGACAGAAGACCTCAGACCCCCCAAAAGGCAAGAAACTCCCCACATACCTGGGTAGGGCAAAAGAAAAAAAGAATAAACAGAGACAATAGGATAGGGACGGGACATGCACCAGTGGGAGGGAGCCGTGAAGGAGGGAAGGTTTCCACACACTACAAGCCCCTTCGTGGGCGGAGACTGCAGGTGGCGGAGGGGGAAAGCTTCGGAGTAGCGGAGGAGAGCACAGAAACAGGGGTGTGGAGGGCAAAGCGGAGAGATTGCGGCACAGAGGATCGGTGCCCTCAGGCACACACCAGCCCGAGAGGCTTGTCTGCTCGGCCGCCGTGGCGGGCGGGGCTGGGAGCTGAGGCTCGGGTATCGGCTTTCAGTCGGAGCGCAGGGAGAGGACTGGGGCTGGCGGCAGGAAGAGAGCCTGAAGGGGTTAGTGCACCACGGCTAGCCCGGAGGGAGTCCGGAGAAAGGGTCTGGAGCTGCTGAAGGGGCAAGAGACTTTTTTCCCTTTTGTTTCCTGGTGCGCGAGGAGAGGGCATTAAGAGGGCTGCTTGGGGAAGCGCCGGAGACAGGCGCGAGCCGCGGGTAAGGCGCGGACCTCGGAGACGGGCGTGGGCCGGCGCCGCCGCAGCCGCCGCCGCAGCCGCCGCCGCCGCCGCCGCCGCCGCCGCCCGCCGCCGCCCGCCGCCGCCGCCGCCCCCACCGCCCGCCGCCGCCGCCGCCGCCCGCCACCGCCGCCGCCGCCGCGGGGCCTGTGTGCGAGCGCGGGTCACTGTCCACCCCGCCTTCCGGGGGGCCTGTGCACCCCGCCACTGCCGGGGTCCCGAGACCCGGGGACGGCGTTCCCGGGAAAGCGCATGGAGCGCCACGGGCTGCTGCAACGTCATGCCGGCGCAGGCCCGCCCCACACTGCGCGCCCCTCCCTCCCCTCTGCCTGAGTGAGCCAGAGCCCCCGAATCAGCGGCTCCTTTAAACCCGTCCTGTCTGAGCGAAGAACGGACGCCCTCCGGCGACCTACGCGCAGAGGCGGGGCCAGGTCCAAGGCTGAGACCCGGGAGCTGTGAGGGCAGAGACAGGGAAATCTCTCTGTGCAGCCTCGGAGGCAGCGGATTAAAGCTCCACGGTCCATTTGATGTGCCCTGCGTCTGTGGAGTGCATGAATGGACAGCGAATCATCCCAAATTGAGGAAGTGGACTTTGAGGACAAGATTTAAGACTTTCCCCCCTTTTCCTCTTTTGACAACGAATTATTCCAAATTAAGGAGGTGGACTTAGAGAGCAAGATTTCAGACTTCTCGCCCTTTTCCTCTTTTTACAACGAAGTATCCCAAATTGAGGAGGTGGACTTGGAGAGCAAGATTTTTGATTTTTCCCCCTGCTCTCTTTTGGTAAATGTGTATGTGTAATCTTCTGTGTAAGATTCTCTCTGTATAGCTTTGCTTCCACCATATGTCCCAGGGTTATATCGGTCCGTTTTTTTTTTTTTTTCAATAATTACTTTCTAATTTTAATAACGCTACTATATTTCATACTTTATTCTATTTTACTTTACCTGCTCTTTCTTTTTTTCCTACCTTCCCTCCCTCCCTCCCTCCGCTCCTCCTTTCCTTCTTTCTTTTTCTTTCCTCCCTCCCTCCCTCCCTTCTTCCATTCACTCTTCCTTTTGCTTTCATTCCTCCCTCCCTCCCTCCTTTCTTTCCTTCTTTCTTTCCATCCTTCCTCCCTCCCTCCTTCCTTTCTTTCTTTCTTCCTTCCTTCCTTTCTTCCCTTCTTCCTTTCTTTCCCTCTCTCTTTCTTTCTTCTACTAATTCTTTCTTTCTACTTTTTCTCCCTGTTATTCTGAGCTGGGTGGATGAAAGGCTCTTGGTGCTGCAGCCAGGAGCCAGTGCTGTGCCTCTGAAGTGGGAGAGCCAACTTCAGGACACGGGTCCACAAGAGACCTCCCAGCTCCACATAATATCAAGCAGCGAAAATCTCCCAGAGATCTCCATCCCAACACCAGCACCCAGCTTCAGTCAACGACCAGCAAGCTACAGTGCAGGTCACCCTATGCCAAGCAACTAGCAAGGCAGGAACACAACCCCACCCATTAGCAGAGAGACTACCTAACAACATAATAAGGCCATAGGCACCCCAAAACACACCACCAGACGTGGACCTGTCCACCAGAAAGACAAGATCGAGCCTCAACCACCAGAACACAGGCATTAGTCCCCCCCACAAGGAAGCCTACACAACCTACTGAAACAACCTTAGCCACTGGGGTCAGACACCAAAAACAACGGGAACTACGAACCTGCAGCCTGCAAAAAGGAGACCCCAAACACAGTAACATAAGCAAAATGAGAAGACAGAAAAACACACAGCAGGTGAAGGAGCAAGATAAAAACCTACCAGACCTAACAAATGAAGAGGTAATAGGCAGTGTACCTGAAAAAGAATTCAGAATAATGATAGTAAAGCTGATCCAAGATTCTATTTCCAAGATCCATAATCTTGGAAATAGAATAGACAAAATGCAAGAAACAGTTAACAAGGACCTAGAAGAACTAAAGATGAATCAAGCATCGATTAAAAACACAATAAATGAAATGAAAAATACTCTAGATGGGATCAATAGCAGAATAACTGAGGCAGAAGAACGGATAAGTGAGGTGGAAGATAAAATAGCGGAAATAACTGCTGCAGAGCAAAATAAAGAAAAAAGAATGAAAAGAACAGAGGACAGTCTCAGAGACCTCTGGGACAACATTAAACACAACAACATTCGAATTATAGGGGTTCCAGAAGAAGAAGAGAAAAAGAAAGGGACTGAGAAAATAGTTGAAGAGATTATAGTTGAAAACTTCCCCAATATGGGAAAGGAAATAGTTAATCAAGTCCAGGAGGCACAGAGAGTCCCATACAGAATAAATCCAAGGAGAAATACACCAAGACACATATTAATCAAACTGTCAAAAATTAAACACAAAGAAATCATATTAAAAGCAGCAAGGCAAAAACAACAAATAACACACAAGGGAATCCCCATCAGGTTAACAGCTGATCTCTCAGCAGAAACTCTACAAGCCAGAAGGGAGTGGCAGGACATAATTAAAGTGATGAAGGAGAGAAACCTGCAACCAAGATTACTCTACCCAGCAAGGATCTCATTCAGATTTGATGGAGAAATTAAAAACTTTACAGACAAGCAAAAGCTGAGAGAGTTCAGCACCACCAAACCAGCTTTACAACAAATGCTAAAGGAACTTCTCTAGGCAAGAAACACAACAGAAGGAATATACCTACAATAACGAACCCAAAGCAATTAAGGAAATGGGAATAGGAACATACATATTAATAATTGCCTTAAATGTAAATGGACTAAATGCTCCCACCAAAAGATACAGATTGGCTGAATGGATACAAAAACAAGACCCATATATATGCTGTCTACAAGAGACCCACTTCAGACCTAGAGACACATACAGATTGAAAGTAAGGGGATGGAAAAAGATATTCCATGCAAATGGAAATCAAAAGAAAGCTGAAGTAGCAATTCTTATATCAGACAAAATAGACTTTAAAATAAAGACTATTAGAAGAGACAAAGAAGGACACTACATAACGATAAAGGGATCGATCCAAGAAGAAGATATAACAATTGTAAATATTTATGCACCCAACATAGGAGCACCTCAATACATAAGGCAAATACTAACAGCCATAAAAGGGGAAATCGACAGTAACACAATCACAGTAGGGGACTTTAACACCCCACTTTCACCAATGGACAGATCATCCAAAATGAAAATAAATAAGGAAACACAAGCTTTAAATGATACATTAAACAAGATGGACTTAGTTGATATTTATAGGACATTCCATCCAAAAACAACAGAATACACATTTTTCTCAAGTGCTCATGGAACATTCTCCAGGATAGATCATATCTTGGGTCACAAATCAAGCCTTGGTAAATTTAAGAAAATTGAAATTGTATCAAGTATCTTTTCCGACCACAATGCTATGAGACTAGACATCAATTACAGGAAAAGATCTATAAAAAATACAAACACATGGAGGCTAAACAATACAATACTCAATAACGAAGTGATCACTGAAGAAATCAAAGAGGAAATTAAAAAATACCTAGAAACAAATGACAATGGAGACACGACGACCCAAAACCTATGGGACGCAGCAAAAGCAGTTCTAAGGGGGAAGTTTATAGCAATACAATCCCACCTTAAGAAACAGGAAACATTTCGAGTAAACAACCTGACCCTGCACCTAAAGCAATTAGAGAAAGAAGAACAAAAAACCCCCAAAGCTAGCAGAAGGAAAGAAATCATAAAGATCAGATCAGAAATAAATGAAAAAGAAATGAAGGAAATGATAGCAAAGATCAACCAAACTAAAAGCTGGTTCTTTGAGAAGATAAACAAAATTTACAAACCATTAGCCAGACTCATCAAGAAAAGAAGGGAGAAGACTCAAATCAATAGAAATAGAAATGAAAAAGGAGAAGTAACAACTGACACTGCAGAAATACAAAAGATCATGAGAGATTACTATAAGCAACTCTATGCCAATAAAATGGACAACCTGGAAGAAATGGACAAATTCTTAGAAATGCACAACCTGCCAAGACTGAATCAGGAAGAAATAGAAAATATGAACAGACCAATCACAAGCACTGAAATTGAAACTGTGATTAAAAATCTTCCATCAAACAAAAGCCCAGGACCAGATGGCTTCACAGGCGAATTCTATCAAACATTTAGAGAAGAGCTAACACCCATCCTTCTCAAACTCTTCCAAACAATATCAGAGGAAGGAACACTCCCAAACTCATTCTACGAGGCCACCATCACCTTGATACCAAAACCAGGCAAGGATGTCACAAAGAAAGAAAACTACAGGCCAATATCACTGATGAACATAGATGCAAAAATCCTCAACAAAATACTAGCAAACAGAATCCAACAGCACATTAAAAGGATCATACACCATGATCAAGTGGGGTTTATTCCAGGAATGCAAGGATTCTTCAATATATGCAAATCAATCAATGTGATACACCATATTAACAAGTTGAAGGAGAAAAACCATATTATCATCTCAATAGATGCAGAGAAAGCTTTCGACAAAATTCAACACCCATTTATGATAATAACCCTGCAGAAAGTAGGCATAGAGGGATCTTTCCTCAACATAATAAAGGCCATATATGACAAACCCACAGCCAACATTGTCCTCAATGGTGAAAAACTGAAACCATTTCCACTAAGATCAGGAACAAGACAAGGCTGCTCACTCACCACTCTTATTCAACCTAGTTTTGGAAGTTTTAGCCACAGCAATCAGAGAAGAAAAGGAAATAAAAGGAATCCAAATTGGAAAAGAAGAAGTAAAGCTGTCACTGTTTGCAGATGACATGATACTATACATAGAGAATCCTAAAGATGCTACCGAAAAACTACTAGAGCTAATCAATGAATTTGGTAAAGTAGCAGGATACAAAATTAATGTACAGAAATCTCTGGCATTCCTGTACACTAATGATGAAAAATCTGAAAATGAAATCAAGAAAACACTCCCATTTACCATTGCAACAAAAAGAATAAAATATCTAGGAATAAACCTACCTAAGGAGACAAAAGACCTGTATGCAGAAAATTATAAGACACTGATGAAAGAAATTAAAGATGATACAAATAGATGGAGAGATATACCATGCTCCTGGATTGGAAGAATCAATATTGTGAAAATGACTCTACTACCCAAAGCAATCTACAGATTCAATGCAATCCCTATCAAACTACCACTGGCATTTTTCACAAAACTAGAACAAAAAATTTCAAAATTTGTTTGGAAAAACAAAAGACCCCGAATAGCCAAAGCAATCTTGAGAACGAAAAACGGAGCTGGAGGAATCAGGCTCCCTGACTTCAGACTATACTACAAAGCTACAGTAATTAAGACAGTGTGGTACTGGCATAAAAACAGAAAGAGAGATCAGTGGATCAGGATAGAAAGCCCAGAGATAAACCCACGCGCATATGGCCAACTTATCTTTGATAAAGGAGGCAAGAATGTACAGTGGAGAAAGGACAGCCTCTTCAATAAGTGGTGCTGGGAAAACTAGACAGGGACATGTAAAGTTTGAGATTAGATCATTCCCTAACACCATACACAAAAATAAGCTCAAAATGGATTAAAGACTTAAATGTAAGGCCAGAAACTATCAAACTCTTAGAGGAAAACATAGGTAGAACACTCTCCAACATAAATCACAGCAAGATCCTTTTGGACCCACCTCCTAGAGAAATGGAAATAAAAACAAAGATAAACAAATGGGACCTAATGAAACTTCAAAGGTTTTGCACAGCAAAGGAAACCATAAACAAGACCAAAAGACAACCCTCAGAATGGGAGAAAATATTTGCAAATGAAGCAACTGACAAAGGATTAATCTCCAACATTTATAAGCAGCTCATGCAGCTCAATATCAAAAAAACAAACAACCCAATCCAAAAATGGGCAGAAGACTTAAATAGGCATTTCTCCAAAGAAGATATACAGACTGCCAACAAACACATGAAAGGATGCTCAACATCTTTGCTCATTAGAGAAATGCAAATCAAAACTACAATGAGATATCATCTCACACCAGTCAGAATGGCCATCATCAAGAAATCTAGAAACAATAAATGCTGGAGAGGGTGTGGAGAAAAGGGAACACTCTTGCACTGCTGGTGGGAATGTGAATTGGTACAGCCACTATCGAGAACAGTATGGAGGTTCCTTAAAAAACTAAAAATAGAACTACCATATGACCCAGCAATCCCACTACTAGGCATATACCCTGAGAAAACCATAATTCAAAAAGAGACATGTACCAAAATGTTCATTGCAGCTCTATTCACAATAGCCCGGAGCTGGAAACAACCTAAGTGTCCATCATCGGATGAATGGATAAAGAAGATGTGGCACATATATACAATGGAATATTACTCAGCCATAAAAAGAAACGAAACTGAGCTATTTGTAATGAGGTGGATAGACCTAGAGTCTGTCATACAGAGTGAAGTAAGTCAGAAAGAGAAAGACAAATACCGTATGCTAACACATATATACGGAATTTAAAAAAAAATTGTCATGAAGAACCTAGGGGTAAAACGGGAATAAAGACACAGACCTACTTGAGAATGGACTTGAGGATATGGGGAGGGGGAAGGGTAAGCTGTGACAAAGCGAAAGAGAGGCATGGACATATATACACTACCAAACGTAAGGTAGATAGATAGTGGGAAGCAGCCGCAGAGCACAGGGAGATCAGCTCGGTGCTTTGTGACCGCCTGGAGGGGTGGGATAGGGAGGGTGGGAGGGAGGGAGATGCATGAGGCAAGGGATGTGGGAACAGATGTATATGTATGACTGATTCATTTTGTTATAAAGCAGAAACTAAAAAAAAAAAAAAAATGTACACCAGATTTGGGCTTCCTTGGTGGCGCAGTGGTTGAGAGTCTGCCTGCCGATGCAGGGGACATAGGTTCGTGCCCTGGTCCGGGAGGATCCCACATGATGCGGAGCGGCTGGGCCTGTGAGCCATGGCCTCTGAGCTTGCGCGTCCGGAGCCTGTGCTCCACAACGGTTGAGGCCCCAACAGTGAGAGGCCCACATACTGCAAAAAAAAAAAAAAAAAAAAAAAAAAGTAGCAACTTTCCAAGCATGGGGGTGAGGAAGCGAATGCCCAGGATAAGACTCCAGATATAATTGCTGCATAACAAACCACCCCAAAACTCGTTAGAGTAAAACAAGCATTTTCTTATGTTTACAGATTCTGTGGGTTAGGAATTTGGTCATCTCATAGTTGGAAGATTTGTCTCAATTCCCTAATGTTTAGGGCCTCAGCTGGGAAGATTTGAAGGCTGGTATAATGTCATGGCTGGGGCCTGGAATCATCTGGAGGCATCCTTCTTCATGTGGTTGGAAGTTGATGTAGTTTGACAGCTGGAAAACATACACAAGGCCTTTCGGTGTAGCCTGAGCTTCTTCACAGCACGGCAGCCTCAGAGTAGTCAAATTTCTTACAAAGGCAGCTCAGGACCACAAAGGTAAATGTCCCAGCTTACAGGGCAGAAGTTGCACTGCCTTATAACAAAGACTCAGGAGTTTCACAGCATCTCTTCTTCCTATTCTGTTAGTTATATATGAGTCAAAAGGGAGGGGGCTTAGGCTTCTCTCTTGGTGGCAGAGTTGAAAGTCTCTAGAAAAGCATGTGGAATTGGAGATAGTCTTATAGTCATCTTTTTAAAACATAATCAGTGGTTTTCATATGTGAGCAAGGGGAAAAGTTCTGAACAGTCTGTGCAAAGATGTTAGGCATCAAGGGACATGATTAATAGATGAGTGTATGTCAAGGATAACACACATGTAGAGGAATTGGTAAGGAGTTGTCAGGAGAAGTGTTGGAGTTACAAGAGGAGATCTTGAAAAGAGGCTGGGGACCATTTAATAAGCCACAGTAACTGACAAGATGACAACTCAGGCAATGGCAGTGGAATTTGAAGAAGAAAATGACTAAGAGATATTTAAGATGTAAAATCCATATGACTTGCCAGTTCCCTAGCTATTAGGTAAGAGAAATGTGGATGCACCTGATATCTGTCACTTTCTGTTGCTCAGCATCTTTCTCATGCACTGGACGAATCAGGGGAGGGATGGAATCTAGGCCGGTCAACCAGAGCACCCCATTTGGTTGGGGTTGGAGGTGGGTAGGCATATGCCTCAAGGTACAGCTAGTGGAGACTGACATGGGATTTTTGGAATTACTAGAAAAGTGATTTGATCTTCCTATGGGAAATGTAAGAATGACTTAACCCCAGAGCTACCATTTGCCATATTTTTCCAAATGGAGAGCAAAGGTCAGAGAATGAATTTGTCCCAGGAAAAATTCTAGCCAAGAAAGGGGAAAGAGAAGCATTCACCCAAAGATATTGTTAGAATCCTCAGATCCAGCTGAGTCAAAAGCTATAATTCAGGTTACACAGACCACTATATTCACTCTTTCTGAAAGCTTTTTTGAACTGTACTTCCATCCCCTATAATCAAAAGAGTACTGACCTATGCAATAGAGAAATTAAAGATGACTCTGAGCTTCTTAGCTGGGCATCTTGGAAAGTGTAATAAGATATTGTGACTGTCATGGGGACCACAGTAGAAGAGAATGTCTGGTGACAGCATACATCCTGGTTTGAACATTGGCAGTGGAGGATCCTGTCAATCAGCCCAGAGATCAGCATGCTTTTCTCACTGACACATGACAACATTCACACATGTGACATTCCCATTCCCATGGGCATACCCCATGCTGTGCACAGCTATTAGTCCACTAAATCTAATTCTACCACACCCTTGCTCATTCAAGAAGCATTTCATGATGCAAGCAGTTGGAGTTATTAACAACCTCACTGATTTGTATATTTCAAATTAATTGTTTGATATCATGAATTAATTAAATATTAATAGTGACAAATGATCCCCACCACACTCCACAACTGATCACGGTCTTTGACTATGACCTAAATCATGGTTGTGACCTGATGCTTTTGGCTATCAGGGTGTAGAGATTTGGAGAGAAGACACAGATTGGGTTGAAAACTTTGGAATGAGCTTGGGCTTTGTCAGAGTTGCTCCAGCTGCTGTGACGGAGGATAATTCAAGTTACATTGTGAAGCTTCGAATTCTAAGTGTAATACAAGTAGCTTTTTTCTCCCCAGTGTGTTCTATTGATTGCAGACAAAATGTAATTACCTTCTGAGATATAGTTTTCCCATCTTAACTCCCTTTACATGTGAATAGAACTGTAACAGACAAAATAGCTTTTTAAAATTTTTCTTTCTAGTTCCTAATATTCTTAGATTTTTTTTCCTGATCTGATGATTCTCCTCTCCTACAAATATAGCAGTGTTATTGAGGATTAATGGCATGTTCTATAAGGCCTGATAGAAAGAATATGCAGTCCAATACAGTATCTAGAGTTATACTGGAATAGATACCACAGCTGAAGGTGCCATCTGAAATCATCACATCTTAAGTCCTATCTTACCCAGTGGGAAACAAGGAACCCCAAAGCATACAAACCATCCAAGATGACTCACTCCTTGTTAGTTACAGAATTCTTTCCTGAATCCTGGTTCTTTCATTGCCTTAAAGTTTGATTATATGTACGGAATATATTGTATTTTGTAGGCATTTTACATGGTTTTCTAGCCATTCACAAGTTCAATCTCACTGTAATTTGTTTCCATCAGAGCAAGAGGATCCCCAGCTCAGCTTTATTCTATTGCTCCATTCTGGACCTTCTTTGTCAGCAGAAGAGGCAGCATCTGCTGCATTATGACAAACGCACAAGCCTTAAATTTCAAAAATCAGGGTACCTCAGTCAGTGCACATTTTAGACATACAAATTAGGGTGATGATATTAAAAATACTTTTGTAGGATAAGGATTGCAGTGCTTTACATTGCGTAAAGTATGTTGAGGGGTTGTTGACCATTAAGTGAGATATGTAGATACAAAGGCTTCTGTCAAAGAACAGACCTGGAGGACCTATTGAATCCTTTTAGGCAAGAGTTGCCCCTTCATTTTAAAAAACAAATTCACAAAGAATATTGTGACAAGAATAAAAAAAGCAAAATGCAATACACAATCTAATCACAGAGCAAACCTATCATTCCTTATTTTCCATGTTTCTTTTTGAATATGTCCATTTACACCATGTGTATATGTGTGTGTGTGTGTGTGTATCCATATTGATTTATACACTTAGGTCTTTTAAACCTTTTTATTTTACTTAATTCCATATGACTTTGCCTGTTGCTACACTGTATTTATAGTACACTGTATTTATGATTAATTCTTGTTCAATATTAAAATGAATGGATATAATACAATTAAAAATATTTTCCATCAATATTATTTCTTTTGAAAAAATTAAAGAAAAGGGAAGAAGTGGGGGAGAGATGAAGGCTTTAAAATGTAACTGTTGGTTTTTCATTTGTTTATTAATGAGGATCGGGTGGAGGCAATAACTGGGAGAGAGATTAATGAAGACACCCCAAATGAGAACAGGCAGAGGCTATTAATTTAGACTTTGCAAGGGCAACTGCCACCATCACGTGGGTTTGGCAGAGATTCAAAGGCAGTCAGAGGAGTGGGAAAGCTTTATAGAGAAAAAAGACAAAGCTTCAGGTTTGCTCTGATTAGAAGTTAGGGAAGCTGATTTGTAGGCTTCCTGGCAGAGGATCTATGTGATCGGTTTCGGGGGCATATGTATTTGCCTTTCTCTGATTAGTCCTGAGTTGGAAATGGGGGCAAAAATGAGAGAAACTGGCAGTCACTGACCAAGTCCTGACCTTTTGGGGCCAATTGCTGCAGATGTTGTGAGTCACAGTTTTGTTGTTATATGTGGTCTGGTTATTATCTACCTTTATTGTCAATCTCTCACTGGATAAAAGTTGGCATGATTGCTTACAGCCAGCATTAAGCTGAGAATTAGTCTCTGAGTCCTGGGCATGAGTGAACCTTAAATGCCAAAAGAATGTCTCTGTGGTAAAATAGAACACCTTTAATAAATTCCTATGTTGCCACTTTGACAGTTATTTACTGAAATAAATTTATTAGTAATAGTTATTTAGTGCAAGTTCATAAATAGTTACTCAATTAACACTTTTGTGTTTTATTTCCCTGTTTCTACTAACATAAAAATGGTAATAAATTAAACCAACCTAGAGGTGGTCTGTGTTGCTCTTTTAGGGAGCCACCAACACCAGCTCAACCAGTGTATGGTTTGGAATATTTTATCCTAAATCCAGTTTGTAGTTTTAGTTAAGTAATTGCTTCCCATTCATCCTACTTAAGATCCTGGACTCATAATATTTCACCTCTTATACTTTTTAAGTTATAAATAAATGTATTTTAAAGTGTGTATTTGAATAGATAGAATCCATGCATGGACAGATTACAAATAATCATATAGTGAACACTTGTGCAGTTAAAACAAAGTTTAAGAAATGGATTGGGCTAGCTCTTTAGAGGACTTTGAAGCTCGTCTCCAATTTCATTCTTCTCTCTTTCCCCAGAACCATTATTATGATTTTTGTAAAATGAGTAATCCATTGTCCCAGGACTTCCTGTTATATTTTGTTTTCTGATCTTCCAATCTTGGTCTATCCACATGTTCCTGTAAGAGTTAACTGTTTAGGCATTTTGCCTCCCAGGAGGTACTGCTGAAGTATCAAACCAATATTCTCATGAAATACATTTCTTCCAGATGTGGTTAAGTGGTGTCCAACACCTATCAATGGAGCAACCCAAAAGTTGAAGGAATTCCATCTGACTGAGAATAAGACTCATTAGATGTAATGGTACCCCTCCCCTCCAATATCTATTCACAGGTGATGGGGACAGAAGCCTAACAAAGTCTGTTAGTCTAAATATCAGTGACAAATCACAGAATATATAACCACTTTCTTTGGGTTTCTTTTTGAATTAATACAATACAATACAATACAACAAGCATTCCTGAAATTTCTTCAAATCATGTGGGTATAGGTGGGGAGTGAAGGGAATATGAGAGTAATCATGACATCATTTATTCCCTTTTGAAACCACTGCATAACTATAAGAGAGACAGAGAAGGTACTATTGTCTATTTGGTTGAGGAAACTCAGAAAAGGCAAAGGTTGCTCCAAGGTAAAAATACAAATGGCAGAACTGGAATTCTCATTCAGATTTCTAATACTGCATCCTGGGCTCTTCCTCCTAAAACATGGTACTTCCCAATATCATATCAAGCATCTAGGAAAAGAAAAGCTGTCTCATGCCCATTCTCTTTGTTTGAAACAGAAGAAATAGAGTTTCCACATCTGGGCTTGACCTGGAATGAGCTTGAATCTGAACTTTCCTAATTTTCAATAAATTGTTGAAGAAAAATGCATTATTTCAAGGAGCTAGGTTCTAATTCTCCATAAATGCACATGCAACACCAAAGAATTAACTTCTCATTTGTTCTTTCAGCATTTGACTAATATTTACTTCTTAAGACGTCTATAAGATAAGTGGAACACTTATAGTTAACACCATTTACAAATATATAATCCATGCTCAGACAAAGGTAAGTGACTTGCCATCTTACAGAGCTAAGAGTTGGTGAAATTTGGTATCAACCCCAGCCCTTGTCATTGTGAATCTAGTTTTCCCTGCCGAGTTTCCTCTCTGAGTGCAGTGATTGTTTCTGTTCCCTACATCATGACTGAACAGAAGTATTTATTAATGCTTGAAATAAGAGCAATGCAGAGGAGACATCTATGCCTAGCCTTGCTTAATTGGAATTCTCTCTCTCTCTCTCTCTTCATTTTTTTTTTTTTTTTTGGCTGGGGGTACATATGGTCACATTTGAAAACCAAACTGAAATGCAGCAAGAGAAGAAACCAAGTCAAGAAAGAGTGAGTGTTACTACTCCAGCTATTCAATCAAATGAACCTAACAAATAGTCAATGCTAATGGACTACTAGTATGTTCCTAGCTCAAAACATGGCTTAACAAAATACTCTTTAATAATCTAAATGGGAAAAGAATTTGAAAAAGAATAGATACATGTATATGTATAGCTGAATCACTTTGCTGTACACCTGAAACTTACACAACATTGTTAATCAACTATACTCCCATATAAAATAAAAATTAAAAATATATATATATAAGGAAAATAAGCACTTGGTTCTTTGCCTGAAGGAATTTAAAAATTCTCTTGTTTGAAAGAGAATAGTAACATTTAAAAAAAATAACGCAGCATAGAAATTTTAGTTCTTAGAATGTGTTCTATGATATATGTAACCAATATTTGGGCTCATTTGTTCTCCAGGACTATGTGATAGGCCCTATGCCCTTATTCGGAATCTGCGACTCAGAATAGATGATCAGCCTACCTGAGATCACACAGTTCAGAAGTAGTGGGGACCGGGATTTTTTAGTTTTAACTTCTTATCCAAATCGCAGGCTCCTGATTGCAGTAAGGATACCCCCTTATCACAGCATTCTAGCTTTGAGTTTATATCTTGGAGGAATAAGGATGTTGGCTCAGGAAAGAAAACAAAAAGGAAAAATAGAGAGGGCAGAGGAAAGGAGCGGACTGTGTGTGTGCATGTGAGCAGTAGAAAAATTCTGGGTCTCAGCTCTCACCTGAAAAAAATGGTGTTTCAATGCCTGCAGGCATTTGACAAGAGAATGGCAAGCTTGTAGCACTGACAAGTCAATTGGAAACATCTTAACTAGAATGTAGGGGGAAAATAGACTTTCCATAATTTACTTCATCTGATGCTTTTTTACATGGACAAAGAAGTCACTTCAACTCTATTAGGAAATTGCTTTCGGAGTTTTCAATAAGTTTCTTCAGTGGCACCATTGTATCTTATAAAGTTGCAAAGTTATCCATGTGATGGCACTATTAGAAGAGAGAGTGTAAAATGTAATTGCTTTGGTAACATTTTGCAGCAACATCAAGAAAGACTTTGATGTCCCTGTGGTTTCAAAACTCAAATAATATCAACTGTGTTTCCTGGGCTTTTTTTTTTTTTTTTTTTTTTTTTACTGATCTACATTCGTATTAATCACAAGGTGCTGACAACTTGACAAATATTCCTTTGCATGGTATTCAACTGATATTTTCTAGAGCCCAGTGATATATCAAATGGGGGGGTGGGGGGCGGGGGTGAGGAAGAGCTGATAAAAATAAATTTCCCACTGTTGTCAGCCAGAGCTTTAGATCTCTAAAAATTATTCATAGCTACAAGGTAGCATTACTTCAAAGAGATGAAAATCATCCAAATGGAGTGGAAAAACTTCAGCTTTTTCTGAACCATATTTCAACTGAGGGAAAAGAAAGGCATCTACATTATTAATCATGGGGAGAAAAACAGCAGTGTATGAATTTTCACAGTGTGTTTGTTATTTCCTCTTGGACACAGTGCTCCAGGAAGCCCAGCTAGGTGATGATTTTAAACCCAAAGCAGATGGTCTTTAAAATGATCATACAGTTTTTCTTTCATAACAAATCTCAAGAATCCTATAGGATTTATAATAAAAATTGTTCATACATATGAAAAGACAGATGTTTCTTTAGATGCTGCTCACCATTTCTTTGGCTGAACCCAGGAAGAGCCATTAGCTATGACTTTATTTTCAAGCAGCTGAGTTATGTGGGACTTTAGTCTCAACTAATCAATGTCAAAACACCTTTTAAATGGAAATTATTTTTTCTCTGGGGTGAAGTATGGAGGTCTTGTGTTTAGAAGACTGGGGAATTAAGTCCCTTTTCATATGTATTTTTTATTGTTTTACATGACTTGGGACATTCATCGTTTTCTTTTTGCAATTTTTAGTCCATGAAGCAAAACACTATTCAAAACACATATTTTCTGTCTAATAAACAATGAATAGACTACTATACAGAGAAAAAGTAAATTCTAAAGTTTGGATATGATTGTGGTTTTCAATACTGCTCCAGAAGGCAGGAAACTGAGTTCCAAACCAGAATCTATCTATCACTCACTAGCTTCTGAGTTCATCTTGATCAATACCAAAAGACATTTGAAATAATTCAACGTATCAAAAACCTAACATCAGTAAGCAAAATTACAAAATAGCAATAATGGTAATATATTATTAACAATGTATTTTTAATCATTAGAAATGTGTGTTTTCTGGAAAGAAATACAACCATTGTAGTATTTACAATATTGAGAGAATGGAGACAATTCAAATACTGGACAATTAAATGAACAAATGCAACATGTCTGTCCTAGGGAAGAAGACCACCTAATTGCTGACAAGGATGCTCATAAAATTTTATTTCATGATGAAAATTTTTGGATTATTATGTTAATTTTTAAAATTCAGAATGTAAATGTGTGTCATCTAAATGAGTGGGTTTTTTGTTTGTTTGTTTTCTTTCCTCCTCCTTTTCTTCCAGCCTCATTTTCTTCCTAACAGGAGAAAACTGCAGTGCAAAACATTTTCATGTAAGAGGCACCTTCAAGATGGTGGAGGAGTAAGCCATGGAGATCATCCTCCTCCCCACAAATACATCAAAAATACATCTACATGTTGAACAACTCCTACAGAACAACTATTTAATGCTGGCAGAAGACTTCAGACCTCCCGAAAGGCAAGAACCTCCCCACGTACCTGGGTAATGCAAAAGAAAGAAAAAACAGAGACAAAAGAATAGGGACTGGACCTGCACCTTGGAAATGGAGCTGTGAAGGAGGAAAAGTTTCCACACACTAGGAAGCCCCATCACGTGCGGAGATGGGGCAGGGTGGGGTGACAGGGCAGAAGCTTTGGAGCCAAGGAGGAGAGGGCAGCAATGGGAGTGCAGAGGGCAAAGTGGAGAGATTCCCACACAGAGGATTGGTGGAGCTGGACCAGCACTCACCAGCCTGAGAGACTTGTCTGCTCATCTGCCAGGACAGGTGGGGGCTGGGAGCTAAAGTGCCAGTTTCGGAGGTCAGATCCCAGGGAGAGGACTGGGGTTGGTGGCGTGAACACAGCCTGAAGGGGGCTAGTGTGCCACAGCTAGCTGGGAGGGAGTCCGGGAAAAAGTTTGGAACTGCCTAAGAGGCAAGAGACCATTGTTTCAGGGTGTGCGAGTAGAGGGAATTCAGAGCACTGCCTAAATGAGCTCCAGAGATAGGCGAGAGCCACAGATATTAGCACAGACACCAGAGAAGGGCTTGAGAAACTAAGGCTGCTGCAGCCACCGAGAAGCCTGTGTGCAAGCACAGGTCACTATCCACACCTCCACTCCTGGGAGCCTTTGCAGCCCGCCACTGCCAGCGTCCCATGATCCAGGGACAACTTCCACGGGAGAGCACATGCCACACCTCAGGCTGTTGCAATATCACGATGGCCTCTGCCACTGCAGGCTTGCCCTGCTTTCCATACCCCTCCCTCCCCCCAGCCTGAATGAGTCAGAACACACTAATCCATTGCACTTTAACCCCATCCTGCCTGGGTGAGGAAAAGATGCCCTCAGGCGACCTACACGCAGAGGCAGGGCCAAATCCAAAGGTGAACCCCAGGAGCTGTGTGAACAAAGAAGAGAAAGGGAAATTTCTCCCAGCAACCTCAGGAGCAGGGGATTAAACCTCCACAATCAACTTGATGTAGCCTGCATGTCTGGAATACCTGAAAAGACAATGAATCATCCCAAAATTGAGGCAGTGGACTTTGGAAGCAACTGTAGACTTGGGGTTTGCTTTCTGCATCTAATTTGTTCCTGGTTTTATGTTTATCTTAGCTTAGTATTTAGAGTTAATTATCATTGGCAGATTTGGTTATTGATTTGGTTACTCTCTCATTTTTTGTAATATATATATATTTTTTCAATTTTCTCTTTTTGTGAGTGTGTATGTGTATGCTTCTTTGGGTGATTTTGTCTGTATAGCTTTGCTTTTACCTTTTGTCTTAGGGTTCTGTCTGTTAGCTTTTTCTTTTTTTGTATAGTTTTCAGTGCTTGTTATCATTGGTGGATTTGTTTTTTGGTTTGGTTGCTCTCTTCTTTCTTTCTTTTTTTTTTACTTTTTATTTTTAATAATATTTTTAATTTTTTTCTTATAATAACTTTTTTTTACTTTATTTTATTTTTTGATTATTTTTTTCTATCTTTCTTTCTTTTATTTTCCTCCCTTTTATTCTGAGCCATGTGTCTGATAGGGTCTTCCTGCTCTGGCCAGGTGTCAGGACTGAACCCCTGAGGTGGGAGAGCCGAGTTCAGGACATTGGTCTACCAGAGACCTCCTGGCCACAAGTAATATCAAATGGCAAAAGCTCTCCCAGAGATCTCCATATTAATGCTAAGACCCAGATGCACTCAATAACCGGCAACCTATGGAGCTGGACACCCTATGCCAAACAACTAGGAAGAGAGGAACACAACCCCACACATTAGCAGAGAGGCTGCCTCAAATCATAAGTTCACAGACATTCAAAAACACACCACCAGGTGTGGTCCTCCCCACCAGAAAGACAAGATACAGCCTCATCCACCAGAACACAGGCACCAGACCCCTCCACCAGGAAGACTACACAACCCACTTAACCAGCCTTACCCACTGGGGGCAGACAAAAAAAACAATGGCAACTATGAACCTGGAGCCTGTGAAAAGGAGACCCCAAACACAGTAAGTTAAGCAAAATGAGAAGACAGAGAAATATGCAGCAGATGAAGGAGCAAGGTTAAAACCCACCAGACCAAACAAATGAAGAGGAACTAGGCAGTCTACCTGAAAAAGAATTCAGAGTAATGATAGTAAAGATGATCCAAAATCTTAGAAATAAAATGGAGAAAACACAAGAAACGTTTAACAAGGACCTCAAAGAGCAAACAAACAATAAAGAACAACATAATAAATGAAATTAAAAACTCTCTAGAAGGAATCAAGAGCAGAATAACTGAGGCAGAAGAAAGGATAAGTCACCTGGAAGATAAAATAGTGGAAATAACTACTGCAGAGCAGAATAAAGAAAGAAGAATGAAAAGAATTGAGGACAGTCTCAGAGACCTCTGGGACAACAATAAATGCACCAATATTCTAATTATAGGGGTCCCAGAAGAAGAAGAGAAAAAAAAAAAGGGACTGAGAAAATATTTGAATAGATTATAGTTGAAAACTTACCTAATATGAGAAAGGAAATAGTCAATCAAGCTCAGGAAGTGCAGAGTCCCATATGGGATAAATCCAACAAGAAACATGCCAAGACACATATTAATCAAACTACCAAAAATTAACTACAAAGAAAAAATATTAAAAGCAGAAAGGTGAAAGCAACAAATAAAATACAAGGAAATCCCCATAAGGTTAACAGCTGATCTTTCAGCAGAAACTCTGAAAGCCAGAAGGGAATAGTAAGACATATTTAAAGTGATGAAAGGGAAAAACCTACAACCAAGATTAGTCTACCCAGCAAGGATCCCATTCAGAGTTGACAGAGAAATTAAAACCTTTACAGACAAGAAAAAGCTAAGAGAACTCAGCACCACCAAACCAGCTTTACAACAAATGCTAAAGGAACTTCTCTAGGCAGGAAACACAAGAGAAGGAAAAGACGTACAATAACAAACCCAAAACAATTAAGAAAATGGAAAATACATATCAATAACTACCTTAAATGTAAATGGATTAAATGCTCCAAAAAAAAGACATAGACTGGCTGAATACATACCAAAACAAAACCCATATATATGCTGTCTACAAGAGACGTACTTCAGACTGAGGGACACATACAGACTGAAAGGGAGGGGATGGAAAAAATATTCCATGCAAATAGAAATAAAAAGAAAGCTGGAGTAACAATTCTCATATCAGACAAAATAGACTTTAAAATAAAGACTCTTAGAAGAGAAAAAGAAGGACACTACATAATGATCAAGGGATCAATCCAAGAAGAAGATATAACAATTGTAAATATTTATGCAGCCAACATAGGAGCACCTCAATACATACGGAAAATGCTAACAGCCATAAAAGGGGAAATAGACAGTAACATAATCATAGTAGAGGACTTGAACACCCCACTTTGCAATGCAATCCCTATCAAAATACCAAGGGCATTTTTCACAGAATTAGAAAAAAATATATATTTCACAATTTGTATGGAAATACAAAAGACCCCAGATAGCCAAAGCAATCTTGAGAAAGAAAAACGGAACTGGAAGAATCAGGCTCCCAGTCTTCAGACAATGCTACTAAGTTACAGTAATCAGGGAAGTATGGTACTGGCACAAAAAGAGAAATAGAGACCAATGGAACAGGATAGAAAGCCCAGAGATAAACCCATACACATACGGTCACCTTATCTTTGATAAAGGAGGCAAGAATATACAATGGAGAAAAGACAGCCTTTTCAATAAGTGGTGTGGGGAAAACTGGGCAGCTACATGTAAAAGAATGAAATTAGAACATTCCCTAACACCATACAAAAAATAAACTCAAAATGGATTAATGACCTAAATGTAAGGCCAAACACTATCAAACTCTTAGAGGAAAACACAGGCAGAGCACTCTATGACATAAGTCCTTTTTGTCAAGATCCTTTTTGACTCACCTCCTAGAGAAATGGAAATGAAAACAAAAATAAACAAATGGGACCTAATGAAACTTAAAAGCTTTTGCACAGCAAAGGAAACTATAAACAAGTTGAAAAGACAACCCTCAGAATTGGAGAAAATAATTGCAAACAAAGCAAATGACAAAGGATTAATCTCCAAAATATACAAGCAACTCATGCAGCTCAATATCAAAAAAACAAACAACCCATTCCAAAAATGGGCAGAAGACCTAAATAGACATTTTTTAAGGAAGATGTACAATTGCCAACAAACACATGAAAGGATGCTCAACATCACTAATCATTAGAGAAATGCAAATCAAAATTACAATGAGGTATCACCTCACGCCAGTCAGAATGGCCATCATCAAAAAATCTACAAACAATAAATGCTGGAGAGGGTGTGGAGAAAAGGGAACTCTCTTGCACTCTTGGTGGAAATGTAAATTGATAGAGCAACTATGGAGAAACGTATGGGGGTTCCTTAAAAAACTAAGAATAGAACTACTATACAACACAGCAATCCCACTATTGGGCATATACTCTGAGAAAACCATAATTCAGAAAAAGTCATGTACCACAATGTTCATTGCAACACTATATACAATAGCCAGGACATGGAAGCAACCTAAGTGTCCATCGGTAGATGAATGGATAAAGAAGATGTGGCACATTTATACAATGGAATATTACTCAGCCATAAAAAGAAAAAATAATTGAGTTATTTGTAGTGAGGTGGATGGACTTAGAGACTGTCATACAGAGTGAAGTAAGTCAGAAAGAGGAAAACAAATACTGTATGCTCACACATATATGTTGAATCTAAAAAAAAAAATGGTTCTGAAGAACCTAGGAGCGGGACAGGGATAAAGACGCAGACATAGAGAATGGACTTGATGACATGGGGAGGGGAAAGGGTAAGCTGGGACGAAGTGAGAGAGTAGCACTGACATATATACACTACCAAATGCAAAATAGATAGTTAGTGAGAAGCAGCTGCATTGCACAGGGAGATCAGCTTGGTGCTTTCTGACCACCTAGAGGGGTGGGATAGGGAGGGTGGGAGGGAGATGCAAGAGGGAAGGGATATGGGGTTATATGGATACATATAGCTGATTCACTTTGTTATACTCCAGAAACTAACACCACAATGTAAGGCAATTATACTCCAATAAAGATGCTTAAAAAAAAACCCAAAAAACTTTTTCATGCATTTTTGTAGGAAGGATTTAAAAAGAAGCTGTACTGATGGAATTGGAGAAAAGGGTGATGAGTTTCATGAGTAGAATAATTCTCCAACGACCCCAAACCTGGTGAAGGTAGTAAACCAGAGGGTGACAGATTGCCAGTCACCTTTTTCCTGTGCGTGTCTGAAGTCCTCTGGTAACCCTGAACTTGCAGTTTGATGCCTGCCAGGGAGAAAGGAAATAAAGCCCAAGGCCTTCCCAACCTGGGAATTCTAATAGGAGACCTTCATAAAGATGAGATTCCAAAGGCCTAAACCTTCAGTGGAAGGATGGATGTTTAATTCCACACTGAAGGGGATGCTTGTCTTGACCTCTGACAGAAAAAGGGAAAAATCCTCTTTAAGAATTCATAATCACAAACCTCCCTTTATATGGGTTTTAGTCAGATATTTAACTGCCTGTGGAATGGAAAAAAACCTCAGTCTTTTCATTCACAATTTTCTATCATCGTTGTCCCCCAGATGGCTGACTTAAGCAAATTCAAAATCTTATTGAAGCAGTAAAAAGAGTCTCAAAGAAACTAAAGATCCAAAAAACCACAGACACTCCATCATTCTCTCTCTCCATCTCTCTTTCTTTTTCTCTCCATCTCTGTCTCTATGTCTCTCTTCCTCCCTACTTCCCTCTCTGTCTTTTCTTCTCATATACACATACACATATCATAAAACAAACAAACAAACAAACAAGCAAACTCCATCATAACAAAGCACCATAAGAAACAGTGGGAATAAAAAATAAGATAAGCAGAAGTGCAAAGATTTCAGGTTTCAGAATTATGAAATGCAGAATTTAAAAACATGGTTTACTAAATTAGAAATAAAGGAGATTCTTGGAAGTATCAGTTAGGAGAAAGAGATAATAATCATGACAAAGTAGACCTTCAAATCATTTAAATAGAACTTTTAGTAATCAATACTCCAGTAATTAAAAATTATAAGCAAAATAAATGTGCTAAGCAAAAGATTTAGTAAGAGCTAAAGAAAGAGTTAATGAACTAGATGATAAAATGTTAAAAAAAAAATTCCAGCATTCAGCACAAGAAGACAAAGAAAAGAAAGATACAAAAGAGAGAACAAAGTATGAATATCTAGAATATTCTAATCAACTTCAGAAGCAGGTAATAGACACAAGACAATTTTCAATGAGACAGCAGCTGAAGACATTTGAGAACTGTCAAAAACATAAATTCAGGTGCCAAAGCCCAAATAACTCAAAAATGATAAATAAACATAAATTGACCTTCAGAGATACCCTAGTAAGACTATAGAAAATTAATTAAAATGAGAATGCTTTAAATATCACCTTGAGAAACTGACAGTGTAATAACTGGCTTAGCAGCAACTGTGTAGGTCAGCAGTTAATGGACATGACCATGAACAACCAAACTTCTCAAGGAAGTTAACAGTCAGCTTCAACTCTATCCTGAGCAAAGGTCTTTCTTAACCATAAGTGAACTAAAGATATTTTAAACAAATAAGAGCAGAGAATTTATCACCAACAGCCATTCACCATGGATATTGTAAAGGTTGTACTTCAAGAAAAAGAAAGTGATCCCAGAAGGAAGGTCTGAGTGGCAAGGAGGAATGATGCAAAAATAAATTAATAAATATATGGATAAGTAAAAAATAAACATTGACTTTATAGAACAATAACAATCATGTCTAAATGGTGATATTGGAAAAAACAAAATCCAAATAATATTTTGCACAAAAATAGCATCTAAGTTAGGAGAGGAAAAGTTGGTTTCCTGAAAACACTATCAAATGAGCATAACTCTATGTATGCCTGATTTGGCAATAAAACAAATAAGGCATAAATACATAATCATAAGAATGATAAACAGCACAGTACCTTAAAGGTAACAGATACTACTGAGGAAAAAACAAGATATCATGAGTTGGTAAATCTATGTGAAGAGTATATAGAAATTTAGTGTATTATTTTCACAATTTTTTGTATGTCTAAAATTATTTCAAGAAAAAAAGTTAAATAAAAGAAGTTAGCTGACAATATTTAACCCTATCTCTCAAAACATCAGATCTGGAGACATTAAAGGTATGTTTTATCAAATAGGCAAGGAATAAATCAATTCAAACTACACAAACTTGGAGAACAGAAAAAAGTAAACTTTTAATAGTTGTATGGAGCTAACATATGTTTAAGCATGAAACCATAAAAGCCAATCTCATTAGTAAAAACAAAAGCAAAAATAGACAAAAAATAATGAAAAAGTTGGGTTTATTTCAGGAATACAGGATTGGCTTAACAATAAAACATTAATCAGTGTACCTTACTGTATAAAAAAATAGTCTTAAATTCAACTCACCATCCACTCATGAACTAAAAAATATAAAATCTTTTAGCCAATTAAAGATAAAAAGGGCTTTTCATACCTGACAAACAATATCTTTTTTTAAAAGTATAAAATTTAACAGCAAATATGTCTTATTTTTAAGGTTGGGAACAAAATAAAGAATTTTTTAAAGTTATGAATATATCTATTCAATATTGTACTTGAAATCCTAGGTAGGGCAGTATGCCCAGACATATAAGCAAAAGACACAGACCCTGGAACATAAGAATTAAAACTGCCATTATTTTCAAATAATAAAGTTATGTATGAAAAAATGACCATGAAAATTTGGAATTTAGTAGGGTTACTGTATAAAATCAATACACAAGTGTCAGTTGTGTTTCTTTACATATAAAACAACCAGTTTAAAATGTAATAAAAAAGAAATCACATACAATAGAAAGAAAAAAAAGTGACTAGGAATAAATTTACCTAAATCTTATAAGCCTTTTATGAAGAAATCACAAAATTTTATTGAAATGGCTAAATATGTTTATCTTGATATTGGATGAGATAACCTTGTATGCTGTGAAGATTGTATATTATTGACTTAAAGAAAAACACACAACATAAGAGTTGTGAGTTTAAGTTTTATTCAGGGTCTTACTGAGGACTATAGCCTGGGAGAGGGCCACTCAGCCCTGTAGAACTGTTCTGAAGAGGTAAGGGTGAAGTCAGTTTATATATGATTTTTTTGGCTAGTAAATACATGCAGTCAAGCATACATCTTGGTAAAAGATTACTGCTAATCATAAGGAATGGATATCTCCAGTTAATGATTTTAGTGCTTTCCTGTGGGGACTATGCAAGAATCTGAGGTCACTGACATTCTGCCTGAGATATGCATCTAGCTATCTAAGGCCTGTTATCCAAAGCTCAGAGTCCTCAATCCTATTTTTCATCCTGAATTCCTCTCAGGTTCCACTGTTGGTGGGCAGCTGCAGTGGGTTATGACTTAACCCTTGTAGGACTGGGTGGTAATTAATGCTCCTTCATTAGTCTTTGTCCACTGTATCCATACAGGAAAGTTGGATTTCTATCTCCTAACATTCAGAAAACTTAAGTGTTGTTAAATTAATTATTTTATAAGACAGTATGGGAGAATATCTTGATGACTTTGGGGCAGAAAAAGATTTCTTAAACCAAACAAATCATTAAGCAAAAGATTGATACATATAAATTTACAAAGAATGAAAGGACAAATCAAAACTGAAAGAAGATACTTGTAACACGTACGTCTAAGTATTTGTATACAGAATATATAAATACTCTGTGAAATAATTTTAAAAAATAGGTAAAAGTATCTCAAAAAGAGAGGAAAATTAGCATAAAGGTGATAAGGAATAAGTAACCTAAAAAAAGAAAAAGCCAGTTTGTCTGGGTCAATGAAAGGAACTGAGAAGAGGTGATTGGCAAATTAAGAAGGAAGTAGGACGACAACCTGGACCATGTAAAGCTCTGGAGGCCTACAATGACTTTGAAATGGAAGCCAATGAAGAATTCCAAACAGGGAAATTATGTGGATTAATATATTTTTTTAAAAGAGATCCCTTTGATCATTGTGTTGCCAAAGAGCAGTAGGAGAGTACTTTTCAGGCTAGAGTATGGTTTCATCAAGGGAGGGGCAGAGGAGATGGCAAAGTAGACAGTATTATGAAGCATGAGTCCAGAGGATCAGCTGATGGATTAAACAACAGGGTGGAAATGATGAGAAAAAAAAGAAGCAGAGATGCTGTCCAGAATGTGAAATTAAATAGGCTTATGCTGGTGCCAATTGAAGAGACAGGAAAGTCTGGGGCAAGTGGTGGAGGGAAAAATCTAGAGTTTTGTTTAGGACTTGTAAGGTTGGAAATGTCCACTAGACCAACATTTAAAGGCAGATTTTTGTCACTAGTAGTATAGCCATGGCCACAACCCTTTTCCTTTATAAGCTTTATTTGTTTGTTTTCCTCATCCTCAACAGTCATCATGAGGTTTGAATGTGATGGTGTATTTTACATTCTTGGCACATTTTAGGAACTGAAATACTAATGAGTTTTTTCCCCTTCCAAAGTTTATGATGAGAGAAATGAAGCTTAGCGAAGGAATGGCATCTATTAGAAGTTATACAGTAGGGAGTAGAGGTAAAGGAAACACCTCTGTTATTGGTTACAATTCCAATTATTTTTTTTTAAAGATCTCCTTTGTGTACTTACACACTGAAGCAGGTAGATAATCATAGGTGACAAATTTTGCTATTCTCACAGCAGAGTAACCTGCTATGAGAGGTGAGTACTCTTGCATCCAAATGATGCCTGTGTGGGTGAGAACAAGAAGAAAAAGTTCAGGCACTGAAATGAAAAAAGTGGGGTATGTGAGGTCAAAGCATGATGATCTCTGGAAGGTCAAATTCACCAGCTAATGACAACCTTTATTTTAAGAATCAATATCCACTTAGCAGAGCTAAGTTCTTGCCCTCTTTCTTAGAAAGGTACCAAAGAGATGAATTTCCTCACATTGTTCTGGGAGAGAAGAAAAATAGGTTTTGTTTGCTTTTATCTTCACACACAAATGAAGGCCAAACTAAAGGTAAATATAAAAGAAACAGGGAAGAATTGAATGTGCAGGTAAGATAAAATGGATGCGTTTTATGGAATGGGTTTTTAAATCATTTTAAAAATTCATTTTAAAATATATCTCTGATTTCCAATGGCATACTGCTTCAGATTGGTAAACCTCATGTGTCTCTTTTCTTTTTCTCCTTCCCTTCCTTCCTCCTTCCCTCCATTCATCTCTCCCTTCCCTCCCTTCCCTTTTCTCTCCTTCCTTCTTTCCATCTTCCCTCCTTCCTTAGCCTCTCTCTCTCTCTTCCTGTCATCAATCCAGAGTTTTAACAATGATGCTTTAGAGAGAAAGTGACTCCTCTTTGAAAATTTGTTTTACTGGCTTCCTTTATGGTGCTTTGGAGATAAAGGTGTCCCTTTAATGTTCTAAAATGCAAAATTGGTGTGCCAAGAAAATGTACTATTGTAAGGCATGGTATAGATACCATTTGTCTGATGGAATGGCAAATGTTAATCTGAGTTCACAGTCCAGTTTTATCTTTCCCTTGCTGTATCATCTTGGAAAAGCCACTTTGAGTCTTTAATATAAATAGGCCAAAGACAGTCCCTGTTTATTAACCTAAAATGGTCCCTGTGGTGCTTCCTTCTTCACAGCAGGCTAGCACCATTAGTCTAAAGTCTGATGACATTAAACTCAAATTCTTACATATATAATAAACTCAAACTCTTACATATATACATATATAGAGATCTATCTATCTATCTATCTAGAAGAGTCCAAATAAACATATTTTAACCATTTAGAGCCTATGTACTTCACATTTCCTGCAAAATTGCACCCACATCTGCTAACCACGGATAAGACAAGCTTTTTAGCTAGATCCTAACTGCTGCCTCTCTTAGGAGCTCTTGACCCAGCCATTCCTCACTTGCTGCTGAGGGACAAGAGGCATCAACTAGACATGTAAGTTCCCTGTATTGCTCTTCTCCCTTGGGATGTCCTTAGGGACCTCTTTGGAGGAGGTCTTATCCCCCCAAAAGCTTTGTGCCATTGTCTCTGGAAGATCTCTTGATGGCAAGGACTCCTTTCATGCAACTCTGTCCAAGCACAGCCCCAGAAAGCAGTGTTGCTGCCTTTTATGCCTTTGTCTCTTTCTAAATTAACCCTGGAATCCTTGAACTCATCACAGAGTCTGATCTATAAAATAGGGAAATATTATTTACCCAGCAGGGTTGTTTGGAAAGAGGCTAGTATCACACCAGAAATTTAATTGGAGGTCATTAAATACAATATCGTTTTCTTTGTAATTGATTCATATGCTGTCACTTGTACCAGAGAAAGGAAAGAGGAGAGACAATAATAATTATTCTGGGGCTTCCCTGGTGGCGCAGTGTTTGAGGGTGCGCCTGCCTATGCAGGGGACACGGGTTCGTGCCCCGGTCCGGGAGGATCCCACGTGCCACGGAGCCGCTGGGCCTGTGAGCCATGGCCACTGAGCCTGCGTGTCCGGAGCCTGTGCTCCACAATGGGTGAGGCCACAACAGTGAGAGACCCATGTACCACAAAAAAAAATTATTATTATTATCCTGTCATTTACTTAAGCATTTTAGAATTGCCTGTTTGAAGCTGGAGGAATAAATTTGCAGGGGTGAACTGAGCTGTTTGGATCAGTTGGCTCTTTCAAAGTAATTGATTAGAATCTGCCAAATACCTGTATTGCTTAGAGCTCTGAGGGGACTACCCTGAAGATATTGAAATTCATTCAATGTCATTTTCCATAGGATAATAGTCAATATCAAAGATGACAGACTGTCTCTTGCTGGGACAATATGAGAAATATTTTCCAAATGCAGATTAGTGAATAAGTAAATTTCTCTTTTACCTCTAGTGATAGGGATGGACAAGTAAATGAGCAAAATAAGCAGTGTTCTCTTCTTAAAAGGGCTGTGGCAGGGGAAGTTCAGGGTATGATGGATATACAGGACAAGTAACCATTCAGGACGGAGGGTGCTTAAAGCACGTATGACCTCAGTTAAACAACCAAAAAGGTTTCTGTCCCTCAGTATATCAAAATAACTGAAACCAGATTTCTATAGTTGCAAAAATGTAGCGGCTTACTAGAGACAAAAGCTCACTTCCTCTCGAAAGCCATTCCTAACTTCCCATCTGATCAGAGCACAATTGGCTGCACTCTGTATCACAGTACTGTATTTTTAATGGAGTGTTTTTGGTGTACTCAATAAGGTGTATATTTGGACTCTCTCTCTTACTAGCCTTGTGGTTCTAGAGAAGGTTTACAATCCTTTTCAGACTCAGTTTCTGCTTCTAAAAAAATTACACCGAAATATCTACAGGCATACCTCAAAGATACTGAGGGTTTGGTTTCAGACCACCACAATACAGCAAATATTGCTGTAAAGTGAGTCACGCAAATTTTTTGTTTCCCAGTTCCTTTAAAGTTTTGTTTGCACTATACTGTGGTCTATTAAGTGTGCAATAGCATTATGTCTTTAAAAATTAAACTTAAAAACTGGCATTAATTTTAAAAATAATGTTGGAAAAATGGTACTTATAGACTTGCTCAGAGCAGGGTTGCCACCAACTTTCAATTTGTAAAAAATGTAAAAAAATAATCTGTGAAACACAATAACGTGGAGCACAATAAAACGAGCTATGCCTGTATAACAAAATATTTGGAAAAAAGAGTAAATATTAAAGTATTTAATCAAAACAAGAGGTATATTAAAAAAAAATGGGTAATGGAGCAGGAGTTGGTGGAGCAGAAGTCCTGGTTGTGATGTAGGTCTGGCATCTGGGAAGGAAGGACGATGGAGAGGAAGACCCTGAGACAACACGGCAGACCTTAGAAAATCTTTTCTAGGGTGAGGGGAGCCACAGAGTGAAGATTACTTATTGGACGAGTCCCATATTGGGCTGCAAATGTCCACAATGGTGGTCCTGCCATGCACCATCATAGCTAGGGCTCTCCTGGGAGAGGTTGGCCTCACAGTGAATTCAACAATGGATCCTGAAGCTGTGGCACCTATTAAAGGCTGTCAGCTCACTAGATCCTTTGCAACAAGCCTTGTGAAGGGGAGCTGAGTAGCATACTCAGTGTCAGCTCTAGTACACCCCTTGTATTGCACAGATTGACTTCTCCATCCGTGTGTGGGGAACAGCTTCCTCCATGGCACACAGAAGCTTCTAATACTGAAAAGAAACTAAGAAGAGAAGGGTTAGTGGAACAAAGGACCACCACCATTTGCTGCAGTTGGTCACAATGTTGCAACTGGTATTCATTTTCTTCTTATGTTACCCATAGTAAATGTTCCTCACCCTCAGTAATCACCTCTGCAGGTCTTGCTGGTTTACCTAATGGTGTAAGTCAAACGTTCACTCCTGATGGGTTGAGCCCTTTGTAATCATACTCTTCTTCAGGCCAGGATTGCTTCAAATGTCCATGCAGAGTTATAATGAAGCAAGGAGTACCAAGATGTTTTCCATAGAGTCTTCCTTTACAAATTGTTTGGAAAAAAAAAAAAAGAACATCTCTTCCTGTTGATCAGAGTCAATTACCACTGGTAAGATGGTGATTCATCTTCTTGCCAACAGGACTCTTTGGACTCAGGGAATACTAAAGTTCCCAGACAGGCACCAGAGCTTGTGGTCCAATGGTAACCTTGCTCTGTTCCCTAGAAAAAGTGAATCTCTTTTGGGGACCATGAACTCTAACTCTAGAGAGCCTAGAATTTGTGGGACAAGGGAGCACAAATTCCCCCTGTGGATCTCTCTAGAGTGATGGTATTTGGACCATCCCTGCTCCCATTCCTTGGTTCTTGGACCCACCTTCCCTTCTGATTAAGAAAACAACACTTCCAACCCTTACAGAGGTCCCTGATTTGTGCCAGTACTGTGTTCTGAATAATGGCACTCAGCTTCCAGAGCATTCTCTATAAGCAGGTGCCACAACTGCATCTTCACTAAGGTGTTTTAACATTCTATCAAGTCAATTGCCTTTCCTTTCAGATTTCTTCCAGCTGGGAGGCCATTGGTTAGTGCCCAGAAATCTATGTCTATGTCTATGTCTATGTCTATGTCTATGTCTATGTCTATGTCTATATCTATATCCTCTCACCTCAGGCTATTTCTCCTTGCACACAAAGGAGAACCAGGTTCAGCATTCATATTTCTATCCATTGGGAAAAAATTTTCTCTCTATTGCCTTTCAATGTCACGCTTTAGTGTGGCTTTAAGGCAACCACCATCTGTTTTTGATTTGCATGCACATATCAAGCTGACATATACATCACCCAAGCTTGGGCATTTTCACTCTTCTTTCAGGTGGTCATATGCTACCTCGTCTCACACACACACACACACACACAGATACACACACAGTTATAAGTGTGAGCTGGGGCAGTAGTGGTGTGTCACTGTGTTATGTAACAGTGGATCTGGGCCATTTGGTCATGCAGCTTGCTCATGGCATTTGACTTTGCTTGGTCTTAGTCCTCATATATCATTTTCATCATATAATGAGCTGCTGTTAGATCCCTCGGTTATGGATTATCCAATGTTTATATTGGCAGGACTGGTAAAATCAGCTTATTATATAGGCAGTCTGCATGTGTGATTACTTATCCCCATGACCAAGTGCTCCATCTCTACTGGCATCCTCTAATGGGTAGGGAGTTCTTTCTTGACTGTCTTATAATTCTTTGCTGCAGATGTCATGTCCTTGCTCTAGAACTTTAGGGGTCAGAGTCTTAATTCTCCCACTATGTCTTATATGCTATACTGCATCCTTACACACCATTACTGCCTCCAGCACTATAGGGTTTGTTGAATGTATGGTCCAAGTTGCAAGTCTGCTTGTGCCACTGAGGAGGCCTAGCACAGAGACCTTTTCTGTTCCAGGCCAACTCAGAACCAGCAGCCCTTCCATGTCATCCAGTGTATGAGATAGAGAAGCATTTCTACATGTGTTATACTTGGCATTTCCTACCATGATAGTTTTTACTCCACAGTAATATGGAGTTACTCTACAACTTCACTACCTAATGTCAATCCTAGCTACACACTCAGAGAACTGGGGAAATTATCACCAAGTGGATTCACAGACCCAGTCAATCCACTCTAAACCGTACTTCAGCTATGACTCAATTTATTATCTGGCTCTCACATACCTTCAGTCTAACTAGGATGCCATGGCTGTGCTTACCATCTACAGGGATCAATGTCAACTCCAATCTAAACCAGATCTCAAAATGGTGGGGATTCCCCTTTTCCCACTATAAGTAAATGGCCATAGACTCCTTTGGGGAAGGACTAAGGACTTCTCTACTATGGACATCTGCTATGGTATTGTAGAGTCCTTTCTCCCAAGTCAGTGAGTACCAGATCTGAAAATTATCTCAGGTCCAAGGACCCATGCTTTTTTTTTTTTAATTAAGCAACTAGCCCCAACCTATGCTCCTTTATTTTCTATCTTCTTCTGAGAGTAGATATGAGCCAGCCTCTCCATTGTCAATCTGTCTATTTTGTCTCTAAGGATATCATATTCCATGAATTGTGTTTAAGACTCCCTCCCTCTGGGTCAAGCTCCCTCCCTCCATCCTCATGGTTTGTAATGGAAACCGCAGCCCCTAATACTAAAGGTTAAGTGTTGCCACCTAGTCTTTGTCACTGTGAGGCCCATGATCTCCATGAATATAATAAACCAAGCTCTGTGATGACTCTTCTACTGTCCACCCAGCTCTTTAGAAGAGAGTCACCAGGGAAATTCTTAGAAATGCCACGGCCTCTCTCACGAGCACAGTCCTGATTGTCTTGATGAATGGGTCTGAATGGGTCTTCTATGGAAGCTACTTTTCTGGTGGATCTTCTAGCTTCATGTGACACAATCATTTTGCTATGCCCATTTCTTTCAGCCTCTTTATTCCTTCCACTACTGTTGGTCATAGCAACTCAGGAAATCCTACTTTGTTCAGAATAGGACATCACTTTTTCCAGGCTTCAGAGATCCACAACAATGAGTTTGCTCTATATTCTGGCACTGGCGGGTAGGGAGTCTTACTAAAGGGTTAAATCTCGTGTCACAAAAATATGCTTCAAAACAATGAATTTATGCGTGCCCAGTCCTATGTTCCAACCTTCTTGATGAAGCACTCTTAAAATCCATTTCCAGCGATACTCCCCTATCTCCTACCAGTGTATACGAGGTGATGTTTGCAGCTCCTTTGGGGTATAACATCTTTTATTTCTGTGAGACCCAGAAAATCCCCAGCTGAACCTAATATAGTGGGATTTATTCATAGTTATTGGTTTATGATCCAAAAAGAGCAGATGGAGGCAGCTCCAGAGAGGAGATCTTATTGCTTTGTTGGGGAAAGGCCTTTGCAGTAACTTCCTGCACAGGGGAAGTGCTTGCTCTTACCAGGGAGGACTGTGTCAACTCTGAGGACACTGATGGTCCAGGTGAGGTTGCAGAGCTGCCAGATGCCCTCCATTCCATTTTACAAGGCCCCCGATTTTTGCAACCAGGGCCATTATGTTAAAAAAACAGACCTGCTTTGACTGAGCCTATGTCCCTGGAGCACTCCACTATGACTATCAAATCCTGTGTGTGCTCCTCTGCTGTGTCTGTGTTTCCACTGCAGAGATAAAGACTTCTCTTAAAGCTATAAAGAAACCCTCTGCCTCTCACAATTAGCTTTTAACTGCTTGTTGATAGTTTTTCATCCTTTCAACGGGACATTGCTATGGACTGAATCTTTATGTCCCCTCAAAATCCATATGTTGAAACCCGAATTCACAATAAGATGGAATTTGGAGGTGGGGTCTTTGGGAGGTTGTTAGGTTTAGATGAGGTCATAAAGATGGAGCCACCATGATGGGATTAGTGCCCTTATTAGGAAGTGAAGGGACTGAACCTCTTTTTCTCCACCACGTGAGGACACAGCAAGAATGAGAGAATCTACAAGTCAGAAAGAAAGCACTCACCAGAACCTGACCATACTAGTACCCCGATATTTGACTTCCAGTCTCCAGGACTGTGAGAAATAAATTTCTGTTGTTTAAGCTACCAAGTCTATGGTGTTTGGTAAAGTTGCCCAACAGACTAAGATAGTAATTGGTACCAAGGGCTGTGGTGCTGTTGTAACAAGTAACTAAAAATGTGGGAGCACCTTTGGAACTGGGTAATAGATAGGGACTAGAAGAGTTTTGAGACACATTCCAGACAAAGCTGATATTTCCATGAAGGGACTTTTAAAGGCAATTCTGTTGAGCACTCAGAAAGAAAAGAGGCTGAAAAGAAAAGACAGCTGTAGAGAAAGCTTTATTGAAGTATAATCGACAATCAAAATTGTATATATTTAAGATGTACAACCTGATGACTTGATATACATATGCATTGTGAAATATTCACCACAACCAAGCTAATCAACATATCCATCATCTACTCTGTTATCATTTTTCCTTTTTTTTTCTCCTTTGATAAGAACATCCCATTTCCACAATATTAACACATTTTCAACTTGATTTGAACTTGAGACCTCCTGTGACACAATTTGTTTTCCCTTTTCCTTGTTACCCTCTGCTATATTTACCCATGGTTCCCAGGCTGGTAAATGAGAGTAGCATCCTGTTGGACCTGCAATCAACAGGCAGAAGTCTCATTTATAATTTTGCAAAGGGTCTTAGGAACCACATGTGCAGTAGTGTACTTGTCAATCTGATCACAGGCTGTCCACACACACGTACACACACACATGGTATTAACTCTAGGGAAAACTGAGATAACATAGCTTCACCAAGATCCCATGTCCCTCAATTCAGTGAGCAGTGGGTGGTTGTCAGACTCTCACAGTCTTGATGTGTCTCAGGATTTGAGATCTTTAAGAGATTTGGGGCAATACCTAATTATCACGCATTTTTGTCTCTAAATACGTTGGGACTAGCAAGGAGGCTAATGAAAAGTAATGTGTTATGTTCTATTTAACTCTTCAAGGGGATTCTAGATCTAGGTGGTAAATCTTCAGAGGTAGTAATGTTCATTTATCAACCAGACACATAGGGTAGCAGAGTCTTTTCCACACTTTGGATATTGCTAAGTGATTCCTGATAAAACTTGTCTGGGGAACAAAATTCATTCAGGTGTCTTTTCTGCAGGACTTCTTGGAACTTTCATTTGCTACTTTAATGAGTATTGTGGAGAGAGTAAGCAGCCTTAAACAAATGTATTTTCCAATAACATCTTTCTTTCATGGAACATCACTTAACAGAGAATCAAGGAGTCCTGTGTCTGTTACTCACTGTATGATTATCAATTATATGACTCAATCTTTCTGACTTTCCATATCCTCATCTGTAAAATGGGAAGACTATCCCCAGCCATGTCTGTTGATTTCCCTTCATTGGCATATAGAGGTTGCATATGTGTCCATGGTGAGTGCTAGGAAGGAGGTAACCTCAGCTTTCATCAGCAGGTAAGGGTGTAGATTCAAGGAGCAAATGAAAGCAGAGGGATTTCATGGACCTGTACCAGTCCCAGAGTATTTGCTTCTGGTCATCAGTGAGATTAGTAGAGAAATGAGCAGAATGTGTTTAGAAACGTTTAGAGCAATATGAGAGGGATGTGATAGCCAGCCTGTGATCAGAGGAATTCCCTGACTTTTATTGTATTTAGCAAAAACAAACTGGAGAAATAGCTAAACAAAACTGGTTTCTCCCACAGACAGCTGGAGAGGTAGTGCTCTACAGCACATCGAATCTCTCCCTCTAAGAGACCTTTAATGTTAGATAACCACAAAATAGGTTTCCTTTTCGATATTTGAAAACTCTTTCTTTTAAAGATTTTCTATGCTTTAATTTACTTGGATATGACTATTGTGCCTCAGACACAATGTGATGCCTTCAAAATGCTGCAGGCAAACTCACAGTTTATGTGCACAGAACAAGAGCCGAGCCAGAGTGAGATGGAGATGCATTGGAAGACCGACAACTTGTCTTTCTACTCTTTAATTTTGATTTATCTTCCTCCAAGGTTTTTAGTTTGGCCTGATGACTTGATCATCAGAGCAATGTGAGTCTTTTAGGAAAGGAGGCTGGAGACAGAGTATTTACAAAGAAGAGTTTTCCCAAGGATCAGACAGTGTCTGGCCCACGGTGTGGGCTCTGCCCTCATCTACATCTGAACCCACTTCTTGCAGAGACATTCTTCTTGTCCAGCATCTGTCTATAACGCTACAAAGGCCCAGGTTCCATTTTAGAGCAGGTCTGGAAGCAACATCAGTGTGTCTGTCTCCTGCTCCTCATTTTATTTGTCTGGTGAGGGCTGTTACTTCTAATTTAATGGGTTTTTTGGGTATAAAACAAAAAGTTTGAAAAATAACTGTCCTTGATATGAGCATAAGGTAGGCTGCTTAATGTTTTTAAGATGGGGTGTGCCCAGTTACACATGATAGCTTATGAATACACTGCAGATTTTATGTTCTGAAACAGGCTTATCATTCATTAACCCACACAGAGGTTCACACAGAGAGACAACCAGCGAAAAAGTAACATGCCAAAGGAGGAAGATGCAAATTTACCCAGGATAAATCTGAGGCTCTCAGAAGCTCAGATTCTTTCAAAAGACATGGCAAGGCTTGTTGTGCGCACATAATGAAAAAGGTTTTAAGCAAATATGTTTTGTACACGCCAGGCATTTCTGCATAAGTGCTCAGGAAAAACAGGGAAAATAGCTTTCAACCTGGTGTGAAGTTTTCTGATTCTCCATCAGTTTATCCACCCACCCACTCATCCATCCATCCATACATTCATCCATTCAAACACTGTCTACTATGTTTCCTTCTTCAAGTTTTCCTTTTCACTATTGCTATATACATTCCTCTTCTGTGACTCCTAGTAGGAGGTGAGGATGGGCAAAATATGCTTAAGATTATTGTTAATAAGTGAACCTAATTTCACTTACTGAGGAAAATTTATCCTTAATTCAGGAAAACCCAAGCATTTTAGAGTTTTCTCAATCAAACTGGGGGTTTTCATCTGCTCTTAATCATGTCTCTGGATTGATTTTAACTTCAAACTTCAGGGCATTGGGCCATGCCAACCATACAAATGCGGGGACTTATGATCTTTCCTTGTTAACATCTATCCATTTTGCTATCTGCTAATTTTATTTATGTTGTTCTTGGTCCCCAGTTATCAGTCAGTAGTGTTTTTTCTTAATCCACCCTTGCTTATCCTCAGGGCACTCAGCTAACTTTCTCTCTCTCAGCTAACTTCTGCATCCTTCCCAAGGACATGGGACATTTGAGCATTCTCTCCTCCAGCCTCTTGAACATTCAAGAGTCCAGCTTAGACCCTCTTTTCCCCCACATGCCATACCACATTAATGACTATACCTCTGTCAGCCTCTGCAAGGAAATTCTGCCAGATTTGTGGCCAACCGTATCACCCATGGGTTGATCAGGACAATGAATCAAGTGGCCTTTGATCATTAGGTCCTCAAATTGGTTCCTATATTCTATATTTTGCAGTTTTATCATCTTGCTTGTCCCATAGGTCAAAAGATAAGGAGAAGAATTTGGGCTGTGGTCTCTTTTAGGGACCCATGTCTAAGCATTTGCTTCCCTTCATATGTTTTCCCTTTCTCCTGCCTATGGCAGCTTTATAGAATTTTGGGAGATAAAAATAACTCTTTTTCATAAAGCGTTCTTCATGTTAGGTGCAGTGCATATTTTATGTCCTGAGTCTTTCAGTGTTTATGAAACCCCAAAATTATAAAAATTTCTTGGGAATGAAACCTTGACTTACTTATTTATGCCATGGATTTCATCAAAAGACTGTTTGGAAAATCAAAACTTAGTATTGACTCTGTGTATGTTGGGGGGGCAGGGTGTGTGTGTGTGTGGGGGGTGTGTGTGTGTATTTCCTACTAAAACAATCCTTTTCTTGGGCATGGACTTCCATTGACTGTGTGTATGTGTGTGTGTGTGAGTGTGTGTGTGTGTGTGTGTGTGTATTTCCTACTAAAACAATCCTTTTCTTGGGCATGGACACCCACTGACTGTGTGTATGGTAGGGGCAGTGTGTGTGTGTGTGTGTAGGTATTTCCTATTAAAACAATCCTTTTCTTGGGCATGGACACCCATTGACTGTGTGTAAAGGAGGGGCGGGGTGTGTGTGTGTATGTATTTCCTATTAAAACAATCATTTTCTTGGGCATGGACACCCATTGACTGTGTGTATGGGGGGGGCAGGGTGTGTGTGTGTGTGTGTATATTTCCTACTAAAACAATCCTTTTCTTGGGCATGGAAGCCCATGAGTGCAGCGCCTATGCAGAACTGGAGGAGGGAGGTGGGGGAGCCTTAGTTACTACCCTAAATTAACATCCTATAAAATATGCTGGGTTTGTCACAACCTTCAGTCTTGCTTCATCACTTGAAGCAATCCACAACTTTTACTCTGTGCCTTAGTTTTATCTAACCACTGAAATCTGCTCAAACCTGCTATGCTGTGCTAATTTTCTATGACTTTGAACAAAGCTCTATCTTTGTTTTAAACACCTTTGTCTATGTGGAAAACTCCTATTCATTCTTTCAAAACCAACTCAAGAGTTTTTACCTTTGAAAGCTTCTTTGACGTTTCTAAACTAAATTGAACCTTTTTTATCACTAAAACCTCTATTTGAAACTTACTACAAACTGTTGTCATTATTCTGCTGACCTCCCTCCCTCCCTACCTCCCACCTAGACTGTCAGTATCTTAAGACCTGGGACTGTTTTAAACATTGATATCTGCATTTCCAGCATCTATACAGCACATTGTTCGTAACAGGTACTTAGCAATTAGAGGAAGAAATGAAGGCAGGGAAGAAGGTAGAGTTTCTGAGATAGAAGGAGAAATAAAGGGAGGAAAAAATAGTTTATTTTATTCCCAGGTGAGTAAGATACTAGTAAGTAAAAACAAAAAATCTAACATTTGTCTCCAACTTACATTGTACTGGTTACATATTTAATTTAGATTATTTCATCAGACATGGCAATTTTGTGCTCTCACTTCACAGGTGAGGACTCCAAGAACAGAAATGTTAAACAAAATTATCCAAGATTCAATTTCAAGTTTCAAGAGAAATTTGATCCTGGAATTCACATCCTTGCCATGATATTCTACTGAAAACCTGAGCTGAGACTGGGGAAATTATCTTAGTGTCTGCCTTAGATTTTGTTCTAGAAGCCTCTTCAGCTGCCCTTTGCTTGTTTGTGAGCTCCTCTTGGAACTGCTCTTGACCACATTCTCTTTCCCCAATTAGGGCTCTGTTTATTTGCTATTTCCTTTCTGTAGTCATTAAAACATAAGATCTGGCACTCAAAACCCTGTTTGGAATCACGATTCTGCCATACTTTACCTTCTGTGAGTTATTTAAACTCTTTAAGCCTATTTATTCTCCAAATGTAGGTTGTTGTGAAGACCAAAAGAGATAATTTATGAAGTGTTTTATAAATGGTAGTTTTTATTCCCATCCTCTGTTGAGACGCTGGCAGTTATGACTGTCCAGAGCCTCATGCGGATATATTCTATGCTCCTTTCGTCTTGAAACTCTGGCTATCTCTAACTGATGGGAATGCTATGAGAAGTTCATAAGAATCAGGGATAGAATTCTCTGGTCCCATGATGGCTCAAGTAGAAGTGAAATTGGTTGGAGGACATGCAAAAAGTATTTTAGAACCCTAGGCTTCACAGTACTGAATTCCACAATTACTCCCTTCTGCCCCGCCCCCCCCAACCTCCCCCCCCCCCCCCAGCAATAGGCAGCACTGTGAAACTCAGTCTTTGACCTACAGGGATATGGAACTTTTTAACTTAATTTAATTTTATTTTTCTGGATGAGAAAAGACTGGAGCTTATCTGTTCTGAGTCAGGCAGGTCCAAAAGAGAAGGCAGAATTGAAGCAACTGGGTATTGTTCTTAAATTTAGGTGGGTGAAAGTTGAGATAGGGTCATAAGCCAGGAGTGTTTGAGTCAATTCCTGCTGAAGATAATCTCAAAAGTGGTGAATAAGTAGCTCCCCTGAACATGTGTGACAGAGGCTCTCTCTTTAAATATGAGAACAGTGTCAATGGGATATGTGGATGGCACTTTCTCTGTGTTTCTCTGGAGGCCATAAATTGAACCAGTGGGTGGTTTAGATGATATGAGAATAAGACCATCTTAAGGAAGAACTCTAACAATCAGGGTTAGCTATCAGGTGAACGGACTGACTGATGAGATAGTGAGCAGAGGCAGAGAGAGGTCACAGTTCTAGGGATGTATTATTTATCAGAAGGGCACATATGGACCATTTAGGTTATCTGGATGGATGCAGGTCTTGAATGAATCACATGGCCAACGACAAGCCATGTGACCCAAAAAACCTTACTTAATCTGAGCCTGTTACCTCACTATAGCTTCAAACTAAGTAAGTCTCAAGTTTCTTCCAGACCTAAAATTTTAGAAACACAACCAATCCAATGGTCCTGTCCGTTTTTTCCCATATCTCTTTGTTGTATACATTCAAAGACTCTGTTGTAATTATATTACACTTTCTACATTTTATAGAGTCACGTACCTAAAAAATATATTCTGGAGCAAAATAAAGGGACAAACCATAATCCCCTAAATAAAATACAACTGGCTTGAAAGAATAGGTTCAATAAGATTATCCTGATGCTAAATCATATTAAAAATAAAATAATAATTCTTCATGATAAACTATAACATCTAGGCAGAATTATGCTTGACTATCCCACATTCTGATAGCAAAAATGAAAAATTAAAAAGCAATGGTACACCCTGAAATAAATTATATCATATAGATACTTGAAATGATGAATATTCCCAGGATTTTCTTTTGTTTATTATGTCCTGAGAGTCTATAGTTGATTTCACAGCTGATTATACATCACTTTAAATATTGAAGAACCATTGAAACACTCTAAAATAAGAACCATAATAGCATTGTACTTAAGAAATTAGGTAAGGCTGATTATGCTCTGTTCACTACAATGATTGTATTCAGTAAGTTTCCAACACAGTAGGAATAAAAGAGATGCTTTTAATGTACTCACGTTAATAGCAGAAGATATGTCTTTTTATTTTACAGGAAAAATTCTTTCTTCCTTACACTGTTTCCAGTCAGCTTCCACAGAGTTTAAAGCAGCTGTGCTCTCTGTGAAAGAAAATTGCTAGAGACTAGAGGCCGCTGGCCAGTCATTTGTTCACTCCTGGAGAAAACAGTGCAGCATAAGGCTTTCCCCAAAAGGCTGTGAGACCAGTGTTCATGCTGGGTAGGCAAACGAGTTTTCAACCCATCTGAGGGGTCAGGAAGTTCTGGTGAATCAGTTCCTTTAGGACTAACTTTCATGTGGTGCCACTTGCTCTTAATGATAGAGCTAAACTACTAAGAATGTATCCTGGTGACTTAGGGACAAAGGGAGACAGTACTGAGACAACCCCATGTTCCTCTAAAGGTTCTTGTGCTTCCTGAAAGGAAGTAATCTCAGGAGTGATGCTAAGGTGTGTGTGGTGTATCGTGTAGCTTTGTGACTCCTAGCCTCAGTCCTTTTTTCTTTTTAATACAATGTTATCGACTACAGTCACAATGTTTTGCATTAAGTCTTCAGAAATTATTCACCTTATAGATGACAGTTTGTACCCTTTTATCAGCATCTCCCTATTTCCCCCATGCCCCAGCCATCAGCAACCACTTTTTTGCTTTGTTTCTCTAAGTTTGACTTATATTTTGATTCCACATATAAGTGATATCACTTATGGTATACCATAAGTGATACCAAGTATTTGTCTTTCTGTCTGACATATTTAATTTAGCATAATGTCCTCAAAGTCCATCCATGTTGTCACACATGACAAGATTTCCTTCTTTCTCGTGGCTGAATAATAGTACATTCACACACACACACACACACACACACATACATATGTATATATGTATAATATTATTATATTTTCTTTACGCATTCATCTACTGATGGGCACTTAGATTATTTCTATATCTTGTCTTTTGTGAATAATGCTGCAATGAACATGGGAGTGCAAATATCTCTTCAATATAGTGTTTTCACTCCCTTTGAATATATAACCACAAGTGAGATTGATGAATTATATGGTAGTTCAATTTTTAATTTTTTGAGGAATCTCCATACTGTTTACCACAGTGGCTGAACCAATTTAAATTCCCACCAACAGTACACAAGTGTTCCTTTTTCTCCACATTCTCACCAACCCTGTTATGTCTTATATTTTTGATGATAGCCATTCTAAAAGGCATAAATGATATCTCATTGTGGTATTGATTTGCATTTCCCTGATGATTAGTGATGTTGAGCATCTTTTTATGTACCCGTTGGCCATTTGTATCACTATGTCTTCTTTGGAAACATGTCTGTTCAGGCCCTCTGGTCATTTTTATATCAGATATTTTTGTTTGTTTTATGTTTTGTTGTTGTTTCTTGCTATTGAGTTTTATGGGTTCTGTACAAAATCTGGATAACTCCTTATTAGATATGTACTTTACAAATATTTTCTCCCATTCCATATGTTGCCTTTTTATTTTGTTGTTAGTTTTCTATGCTGTGTAGAAGCTTTTTAGTTTTATGTAGTACCACTTGTTTATTGTTGCTTTGCTGCCTTTGCCTTTGGGGTCAAATCACTCATAGTCCTTTCTTACCAGCAACAGTGGAGTGAGAGGGAGGGAGAACTTGGTTTGCTTAGAATGTTGCAAACCACTGAGCTAGCTGCACTGACTTAAGCAGCTCAAGCAATTCTTTGAGCATGTTTTTTATCTATCAAATAGAACACTGCTGCTTAGGAGTGTAGCTCCAATTAAATGAGGGAAGGATGAACAGAACATCTTGGAAAATTATTAAGATGGTAGCTTCTCAAGGAATATGTATTGAAGATAATTAGACATAGGATATATGCCAATAGTTTAAAAATGTGTATGCTGAAGGGAAAATGCAAAGAAAGGTGTGAAAGGGAAGGGTAGAGGGAAAGGAAGAGTGAGGTGAGTAAGAGAAGAAGAAATAAGAGAAAGAAAGGAAAGGGAAGGGAAAGAAAGGTAACAGATGGGAGGAAGGGGGTGGATCTCAGCCACATTCTCTTGGATGTTCTCTCTTACCACTACATGTAGTTATCACACTCACACACAGTGGCTGTCTTCACTCTAACCCTAGAATCTTGCCTGACTTGACAGAACTGCCATCATTACAAAAGTCTAGCACACAGGGTGTGTACCTCATTTCTTGAAGGCCCCATAGCAGGTAGCATGGTACCTGACACCGAACTTAAATTCAATGTCTATTTCTGCATATACTGACCTAGTTAAAAGGGATGGTGGGAAGCGGAATCTCCAAAGGCAGGGTCGGGAAACATGAATTTGCATTCTTCTGTGCCATTCAGTAGCTTGGAACCTTGGGAAGGCTCTTTACCTCTGTGTTTTCTTATTTGTAACCTGGGGAAGTTGCTTAACTAGAAGATTAGTTGGGAGAATTAGACAAAATAATGGATTTTTGAGAAGGCATATGTAACCTATAAGGTACTAAGTGAGAGTATTTGTTAGGGCATGAATCATCCCCCTAAAAAAGTTATGCTGAAGTCCTAACCCCCATTACTTCATTGCAGATGTAATTAAGTTAAGATGTGGTTATACTACTAGAATAGGTTGGGCCCTCATCCAATATGATTGTTGTCCTTATAAGAAGAGCACTGGAGTTTTAAACCCAGTTTCCTCATTATGTTGAAGGTCCCTAGATGCATGGAGCTCTAGGGATCAGAGGATGGGTGGAGAATATAGCAATCATTTCTTGTCATTTACATTCTTCTCCCATTGTCAATGTATGGGTAGCCAAACAATAGCACCAATTCAGTTGTAAGTATTGACTTCTTTACTTGTTCCCTTTCCTAGAACTGGAGTCAGTTAGTACCCATTAGAGACATGTGTCTCACTATTGTTCCTGGACCCTACTTGAATACAGAGAGATGTAGTATATTCTGGCCCAAAGGCAGAATCCAGCTGGCCTGCTTCAGGTCCAGCTATTGTTCTGGGCCTCCTTTTAGGACCTGGATTCTGTTTTGTTTCTTGGATCTCTGATTTGTTCATAACGATTCCGATTTTGCTCACTGTTATCTTGGCCCTGTGTCTACATTGCCATCATGAGTGGAAAATAACAGATGTCACTGTGGTGCCAAGTAAAGGAGTGGCAGAGGTGATATCCTTTTCTATCCTAGCAAGGATATCAAAACTAATATAAAGAATAATGCCAAAATTTATAGTCATTCACCCATTCATCCAGTCAACAACTATTACTTGAATATTACTATGTGCCACACACTCTAAGTACTATACCATGCACTGGGATTAAAAAAAAAAAAACATAGTGAAAAATACAGAAGTGATCTTTGGACTCATGGAGCTTTGGGTCTAGTGTCAGAAGTTGGTGGTGAGAGAGAAATTAGAATATGGTAGGAAAGAATCAAATCAAAAGAGTCAGGCAGAGAAATGAAAATGGGTCCAAAGTGAAAGATCCAAATCAATGACATCAAGGGGGAGTGGGGTGGTATGAAGGATGGGCACAGGAGATACCTCTAGAGGTGCCCTAATGTACCAATGGGCAGGAACAGGTGTCTTTGTTATGGTACCTCTCTTGGGGAACCCATTTGAAGAGGCCATTAGAAGCCTTGAGTGGGTACAGACACTCATCTTAGAAGTTGATCTTGTACTTCCAATTCTCCTACCTCTAAAATCCCTGATGGGCTCACTTCCATCACTTCAGATCAGTCCCCTAACCTCCATCTCACACCTTTCATTCCTTTATTGATGACTGAGTTTCCTGAATCCTGGACCTTTGAAGCAGGATTTTTCCTGGTCTCCAGGCTAAGGTGTCTCTGACCCATCCCATTTTTTCATCTTGGGTCACGTTGATGGCCAGCCACCTTGTTACTGTTTCTGCATTCCACGGTTCATGGATTCTGCCTTATAATTGGGACTTTATCTCATTTTTCTGCTTTGTCTCTCTCCCTGTACTTACCTCCTCCCTCAAAGGTGTGTTCATAGTCTCTGGTCACGGTCCTTACTTTCTGCCCCAGCCCACCAGTGTTAGCCCAAACATGAACTGAGCTTCACTTTCCCATCATTTTGGTTGATACAGCTGCACAAATGTTTTTCTGCCTCATTTAACTTAGAAGAAAAAATGTCCCTCTAAGTTTTTTTCTTTTAACATTCTCTAGATTGTTTTGCAATTTTTTGCAGAGACCTTCTAGGTAGGAGTCTTCAGGATGATGAGCTGTAAGTTTCAGCTGCCTGTTCTCCACTAATCCAGAAAAACAAAACAAAACAAAGTATGTTATCACTTATATGTGGAAGGTAAAAAATAAAACAAACAAGTGAATATAACAAAACAGAAAAAGACTTGCAGATATAGAGAACAAACTAGTGGTTACCAGTGGGGAGAGGGGTGGAGGGAGGGGCAAGATAGGGGCATGAGATTAAGAGGTACAAACTACTATATGTAGCTTACTATAAGTAAGCTACAAGGATATATTGTATAGCCCAGGGAATATTGCCAATATTTTTATATCACTTTAAATGGAGTATAATCTATAAAAATATTGAATCACTATGTTACACACCTGAAACTACTGTAATATTATAACTCAACTATACTTAAAAAAAAAGAAAAGAAAAACAAAACAAAAACACTGGCATCTATGTCCCACTCCAAAAGATAATTGACAAATGTGGGGAGATTCTCAGATGGAGGATTAATTCATGTCAACGTGGGTCTTCCAGTTAATAATAATAATAACAATTTAATGAGTATGATTTCCTCTTTGCCTTAACAAAGAAATTGCAGATAGCTAGGTTAGATAGCTGGGGGGCAGAGTGGTTCCAGGAGCAGAGACTTGCCTATTTACTCCAAGAAAGCTTCAAAATCCCAGTAAAGAGGTCATAACAGCTGATGATTTAGCAGCCACAACCTTTCTCTCTGCTGACTAAAACTGAAATGTGAAAGATGAATATTGGCCCTTGGGTCATGTATCTTTGAAAGATACATTCTTTAAAGAGTGAAGAAATTATTAAACAATGTAAACCGAACTCTGCTTTCCCAAGTGTTTACATAAATCAATATATATCAAATGGCATGCATGCTACTACATAAAAAAGGAATGTGTCTCATTTCTGGAATATATGGTGCCAGATGATTTGTGTAAGCATGGCTTTATGTTATCACTTTTCTGCTTATTCATCCAAGAGATGGAGATATTTATAGTCAACAAGGAAAAAATATGATAGTTTCAATGTGGGAAATATTTACAGAGGAAAATATAAAAGGAGGCATGAGAGGATTATTTGCATTATTTGGACTAGAAATAAAAACTCATATCTGTACTTGAAGAACCCAGATAATTAAAATAGAAGTGTGCTACCCCTGAGTAGAATCAACCATCGACTCTTCATTTTATGTCCTAAATACCACTCAAACTTATTCTCTTATTCACCACCCTGCTGCCAATTCCTGAGTTCAGGAATGTATCCACTCTTCCTTAGATGAGAGGGGATACACTTAGGGATTTAACAGATGGATAAAAATTCTTCCCCCCCCACCAAATTGTAAGGATCGTAGAATTGTATAGGTCACTGATGACCTGGGACTGGCATCATTTTATCTTGCCAAATAAGGATATTTTAAAAGCACGCCATCTGCTATCACCAACATTTTGTAAAACAAATGATAGATTTAATGTTGGAAAAAATGTAAAGTAACAATTTCAAAATGTGTTCTTCTCAGTTAATGCATTGGATGTCACTAAATCCAATGAATTCTGCATTGTCTTTACTGTTCTCATTTTGCCAGACATATGTGAACATTTCCTTGAGGAGCAGGAGTGTCAAGCAAAGCCTTGGATGCTAGCAAATCTTCCTAGCTCGATTTCTCTCACTCTGAGTTCTTCTTGCTACTTCAGCCAAAATCATCTTCCTTAATATGCAAAGTACTCACTTGCTTACAACCCACTCTAGCTCACCATTATCCTCAGAATAGTTTATACTTTTTCCCAAGATAGACAAACTCTCTAGGTTCTGGGGTTCCATCTTCTGGTGCCTTCACTTGGTCACTTCCCAGCTTACACTGTGAGTGGTCCAGCAGTAGTAGATTCACATAGGCTCAGGTGTGCTCAGTCAAACCCTTTCATTTCTGAAATGCTGTTCCCTCTGTCCATCGTTACATGAAAAACCCCTCCCAGGTCTTCTCCTCTTTAACTTAGTATGACCTTCTTTGCACTGACTCCCCTGGCTGCATTTTACTCATTCCTTCAACAAATGTTTACTGATCCTCTGCTGTGTGCCAGGCATACAGAAGGAGCATAAAGACAGAGCAAAAAAACAGAACAAGTAAAACCCCTTCTTGTATGGAACTTATATTCTTATGTGTTCTTTTCCCTAAGCTGCCACTGCATCTTAAGTATTATACATGTATAGAAGTATACATCATACTATGTATGAGACTGTATGATTTGTCTTCCAAACCAAAACCCTTTCAAGAGTAAGAAGGCTGTTATTAATAATTATTACCAGACAACAGATGTAAACCAGGAATATCCATGGCAAACTGGGATGCTGGACTACTAACTATAAAAAGTGTCACTGTTAGCATCTCAGACTTCCCAAAGAATTTTGTATGCATAACACCCAGCACAAACCAGGGACATGGTTGACAAGCAAAAAAAAGAAAAAGTTGACTTGTTTAATATGCTTTGATTTATTTAATAAGGTAATAAAGAATGAACAAATAATCACAGCTCTCTGTTTAACTTTGCATATGTGGGCACTATTGTGTTCCTACAGTAAATAGCCAGAACTCTTTTGAAGGTTACAAGTGACAAAAGCACTACTCAAATTAAGTTATGGGAGAAAAAGAAATGTGCCTGGAAATCCAAGGGGGTTACCATTAGATATGGCTAGATACAGTAGTTCAAATAATGTGATCTGGTTCTCCCTCTTTCTCTCTCTCTCTTTCTCTTCTCTCTGCTTGGCCTCATTCTTAAACTCTCTCCATATAGAATCAAGATGGTCCCACAAGCTATAAGCTTCCTTGATTGTTATAGTTTATAATCTAAGAGAAAGAAAGATCCTTTTTATGAAGAGTTTCAGCAAAAGTTCCAAGGAGGGCTTTGATTGGCTTGACTTGCATAATTTTGTTTTTTACATCTTTATTGGAGGATAATTGCTTTACAATGGTGTGTTAGTTTCTGCTTTATGACAAAGTGAATCGGTTATACATATACATATGTTCCCATATCTCTTCCCTCTTGCGTCTCGCTCCCTCCCACCCTCCCTATCCCACCCCTCTAGGTGGTCACCAAGCACCGAGTTGATCTCCCTGCACTATGTGGCTGCTTCCCACTAGCTATCTACTTTACGTTTGGTAGTGTATAAATGTCCATGACACTCTCTTGCTTTGTCACAGTTTACCCTTCCCCCTCCCCATATCCTCAAGTCCATTCTCAAGTAAGTCTGTGTCTTTATTCCTGTCTTACCCCTAGGTTCTTCATGACATTTTTTTTCTTAAATTCCATATATATGTGTTAGCATACGATATTTGTCTTTCACTTTCTGACTTACTTCACTCTGTATGACAGACTCTAGGTCCATCCACCTCATTACAAATAGCTCAGTTTCGTTTCTTTTTATGGCTAATATTCCATTGTGTATATGTGTCACATCTTCTTTATCCATTCATCCGATGATGGACACTTAGGTTGCTTCCATCTCCTGGCTATTTTAAATAGAGCTGCAATGAACATTTTGGTACCTGACTCTTTTTGAATTATGGTTTTCTCAGGGTATATGCCCAGTAGTGGGATGGCTGGGTCATATGGTAGTTCTATTTGTAGTTTTTTAAGGAACCTCCATACTGTTCTCCATAGTGGCTGTACCAATTCACATTCCCACCAGCAGTGCAAGAGTGTTCCCTTTTCTCCACACCCTCTCCAGCATTTATTGTTTCTAGATTTTTTTGATGATGGCCATTCTGACCAGTGTGAGATGATATCTCATTGTAGTTTTGATTTGCATTTCTCTAATGATTAATGATGTTGATCATTCTTTTATGTGTCTGTTGGCAATCTGTATATCTTCTTTGGAGAAATGTTTATTTCGGTCTTCTGCCCATTATTGGGTTGGGTTGTTTGTTGTTTTTTTTCGTTATTAAGCTGCATGAGCTACTTATAAATTTTGGAGGTTAATCTTTTGTCAGTTGCTTCATTTGCAAATATTTTCCCCCATTCTGAGGGTTGTCTTTTTGTCTTGTTTATGGTTTCCTTTGCTGTGCAAAAGCTTTTAAGTTTCATTAGGCCCCATTTGTTTATTTTTGTTTATATTACCATTTCTCTAGGACGTGAGTCAAAAAGGATCTTGCTGTGATTTATGTCATAGAGTGTTCTGCCTATGTTTTTTTCTTAAAACAACAATTAAAAAAAAAATCCATACTAGTTATATAGCACTTCATGTTAACTGTTGCCTTAAGACCTTTTCATGGCTTCTGTCCTTTGATTCTCCCAGTAATCTTACATGCCAAGCATTGTTGTATCTGAACTTCACAGAATTACTGGGATTCTCTCAGAGTGGGAATAGAATGACTTCCAAAGGAAGGTATGCCAGAGAGAAAAAAAAAGTTCCACTCTACCCCAATAAATTACTCAAATGCTGGTTTAATCTGAATAATCTAGGAGGTACTGATAAATGAGAAATGCATGAATCTCTTTATTAGTGTTTAGTGCAGGAGAGCACAAACAAAGCTCACATCCTCCCACTCTGCCTGGAAGACCCTTCTGCTGCCTCTTCTACCTTTATCAAGAGAACAGAGGTCCAGGGCTTGGGTTCTGTGGTCAGATGGCAGGTGTTTTAGTACAGGCATGCCATTTGCCAGTTGAGGACCTTGGTCAAAATGCTTAATCTCCTAAACCTCAGTTCCTTCATCCATATAATGAAGATACTTATAAGGTTACTGTGAAAACTAAATTACGTAAAATATAGAGAGAGTACTCATCACAGGGCCAAGTCTAAGTGCTTGTTCAAAAAATGATAGCCGTTGTTAGGGCCAGCTTCATGAATTACGGCCTGTGGGATCACACAGAGCCTGGTTCCCAGGAGAGCATCTTTCTTGGTTTAATTCCCTGTTGCAACCTTCTTGAAATTCTTAATAATTTTATCTTTGAACTTGTGTTTTGTAAGTGAAGTCCAATGACACAGTTGAGTCATACCCACCAGTAGAGGCAGTCCACGTGCATATAGCCTTGCAAATGTTCATGAGCACAGAACTCTAATGGATTTGTGTTGCATGAAAGTTCAACAGTACTCAAAGCCAATACAAAGTGGGTATGTTGTCTTTGATTAAGTAAAGGTGCTAGCAACTCAGAAAATGCCTTGCTTTCTGTTTGGACAAGAACTTACTTCAAACACAGAAATAAGACAATGCCACCCAAAGAAACACAAAAGAAAAAGGAGGCACGTCATATCCCTTCCTGCTTCTGTTACTTCCCTGTATTAGCGAATCACTTATGCTGGAAATGATACCATAGAAGGAAAGAAAAAGACAGGACAACTCATAGTCCCTTTCCGTTCAACCCTTCCTTACTCATCAGTAAAGCAAAAGTAAGGAGTGTGGGTTGAATGTGCACATATAAAGAAGTGAAAGAAAAACAGCTGAGCTAGTTTTGTGCATCATTTCCACTGTTGTGGTAAGAACAAAATGAGTATGTACCTAGGAGTTATAAAATATGAATTGTGCAATTCTGACAATTCTCAACACGAGATAAATGTTCTTATACCTATGTTTAAGACTGATGTTGCACAATACGAAGATGAATGGAAAATGTCATGTTAATAATTTAAAATATTTATTTTTATTTGCTGAGAATGACATCAAATACAAATAAAAACATCAAGGCAAGTTAAGAGAGACACCACTGGGAAAAAAAAAAGCTTTAATTTTTGGTTTTTTAATGGCACTTCCTCTGCCTTCTAAACAAGGGACTCATATTTTTATTTTGCATTGGCCCTACAAATTCTGTAGCTGACCCTGGCTATATTATTATTATTATTTCACCCTGAGAAAAAAATCTAGGTCTGTCTAAATACTACTTCCTCCAGGAAGGCTGCCCTAATTACTTGATCCAAATCTCTCTTCTCTCTCTCTGTTAATCCTGTAGCAATTTTCTTAACTTTCTTTTTAAGCACAATCCCCACTATGATTGCTATATATTCCTGTCTTGTCAATTAGACTGTGAACTCCTTGGGCTTGGGAATCTTATTTGTTTCCCTGCAGCCCCAGAGCTCTCAGACTAGCTGACAGCGGAGAACAGTCTTCAATTAAAGCTTCCTGAATGGAATCATTGGCCTCTTTGGGAACTGTTCATCCTGATGTGAATTTCTCTTGAGGGGCTTACCCTGAATGTAGAACTTTGATTGAATTCAATCTAATGCCATGGAAACATCTGGACACTGCTTTTTTCACAAGAGTTTTCTTCCACATATTGATGTAGGCCTTTTGATCTCAAGCAGTCAAGATGATATGTAGATTTCACTGGCTGCCCTGGGGATAGACCTCTTTTCCTGGGGCAGCAAATGGATTGTTCCCCCTGCCCCACACCCTGGCATTTCTCTCTTCCTCTGAGTCAAGCCTTTGGTCTGGTAAATGGACCAGCAGGCAACAGAGGGTTCTTTCTTTCTCTCTTAGAAGAAAGAGAGCAGCTGAGTGCTAAGAATAGATTGTGTGCACCTGGGACTGGATCTCTACCCTGCTCCCTGCTGGAGGGGCCCTTGGAGTCAGAAGTGAGCAACATAAACATGGAGCAGAAGACACTGCCCATCGTCCTTGGAGTAAACTATGGAGTCCTCACCATGACCTTGAGTCCACTGTGATTCAGCCCCTGACCTCTCACTACCACCCCAGAGCAATCCCATGCCTTGGTGGTTGTGAACATATAAAGCTCTCCCCACACGCACTTCTGCACCAGGCTTCCCTGGTCACATGGTCCCCTGTGCTCTGGGAGACCTAACTTCCATTAACCATCCACCACATCACTGCCCACTCAGCTTACTCACACCTTCAGTTAACTCCTCCTTTAAGGCTCATCTTAAACATAAAATACGGTTAGTCTTTTGGGAATATAAAAGAATCCCTTTCTCAAAACTGTACTAGAGGGGAAATATATATAGGTATATAAATATACATATGTTGCAAAAGCATGAGAATCAAATAGAACCAGAAGAAAACATAGATTTCTAATGTTGTGATAGAGGTCTTCTAAGTATGATATCTAAAGCAGAAATTATAAACTAAACATTTCATAGATTTGAATATAGGAAAAACTTAGATTTTCATATTAAAACATTCCATACAAAATTAAAAGCAGAGAATAGCCTACAATAATTTTCCTTGATAAATGAAAAGATGAACATCCTCAGGTTCTAAGGTTCTCTAGAAACTCATTATGAGAAATACCCCCATAGGAACCACATGATAGAGTAATTCACAAAGAAGAAAAAAAAATAGATTTCATAATACTTAGCCAACCTTTGAGCTTCAAATCTAATGGGATATTTTACAGTTTTTCTGTAACAGGAGGCTTTAATAGGACAGTAGGATATCACTCAAGTGGGTAACATAAAGGAATATACTCATTGGAGCAATATTAGACTTCCATTTTTAAAATGTTTAGGGAGCTTCAAGATGGCAGAAGAGTAAGACGTGGAGATAACCTTCCTCCCCACAAATACATCAGAAATTCATCTACATGTGGAACAACTCCTACAGAACACCTACTGAATGCTGGCAGAAGACCTCAGACTTCCCAAAAGGCAAGAAACTCCCTATGTACCTGCGTAGGGCAAAAGAAAAAAGATTAAACAGAGACAAAAGAATAGGGATGGGACCTGCACCACTGGGAAGGAGCCATGAAGGAGGAAAGGTTTCCACACACTAGGAAGGCCCTTTGCAGGAGAAGACTTTGGGTGGTGTATGGGGGAAGCCTTGGAGCCAAGGAGGAGAGTGCAGCAACAGGGGTGTGGAGGGAAAAGCGGAGAGATTCCCGCACAGAGGATCGGTGCTGACCAGCACTCACCAGCCCAAGAGGCTCGTCTGCTCTCCCACCAGGGCAGGCGGGGGCTGGGAGCTGAGGCTCCGGCTTCAGAGGTCAGATCCCAGTGAAAGGACTGGGGTTGCCTGAAGGGGCTAGTGCACCACAGCTAGCCAGGAGGGAGTCCAGGAAAAATCTGGAGCTGCCGAAGAGACAAGAGACTTTTTCTTGCCTCTTTGTTTCCTGGTGCGTGAGGAGAGCAGAATAAGAGCTCCACTTAAAGGAGCTCCAGAGACTGGCACAAGCCGTGGCTATCAGCGTGGACCCCAGAAACGGGCATGAGACCCTAAGGCCGCTGCTTCAGCCACCAAAAAGCCTGAGTGCAAGCACAGGTCATTACCCATACCTCCCCTCCTGGGAGACTGTGCAGCCCACCACGGCCAGGGGCCGGTGATCCAGGGACAAGTTCCCTAGGAGAACACACAGTGCACCTCAGGCTGGTGCAACGTCATGCTGGCCTCTGCCACCGTGGACTCGCCCAACAACTGTACCCCTCGTTCGCCCCCAGGCTGAGTGAGCCAGAGCCCCCGAATCAGCTGCTCCTTTAACCCCATCCTGTCTGAGCAAAGAACAGATTCCCTCAGGCAACCAACACGCAGAGGCGGGTCCAAATCAAAGCTGAACCCTGGCAGCTGAGTGAACAAACAAGAGAAAGGGAAATTTCTCCCAGCAGCCTCAGAAGCAGCGGATTAAATCTCCACAATCAACTTGATGTACCCTGCATCTGCGGAATACCTGAATAGACAAAGAATCATCCCAAAAGGAAGAGGTAGACTTTGGGAAAAACAATATATATATATATATTTTTTTTTTCCCTTTTTCTCTTTTTGTGATTGTGTATGTGTATGCTTCTGTGTGTGATTTTGTCTGTATAGCTTTGCTTTTACCATTTGTCTTAGGGTTCTGTGTGTCCTTTTTTTTTTTTTTTTTTACTTAAACATTTTTTTCCCTAATCATTATTTTATATTTTAGTAACTTTATTTTATTTTACTTTATTATATTTTATCTTCTTCTTTCTTTCTTTCTTTCTTTTTTTTGCCCTTTTATTCTGAGCCGTGTGGAGGACAGGCTCTTGGTGCTCCAGCCAGGTGTCAAGGCTGTGCCACAGAGGTGGGAGAGCCAAGTTCAGGACACTGGTCCACAAGAGACCTCCCAGCTCCACGCAATATCAAACAGCTAAAATCTCCCAGAGATCTCCATCACAACACCAAGACCCAGCTCCACTCAACGACCAGCAAATTACAGTGCTTGACAACCTATGCCAGAAAACTAGCAAGACAGGAACACAACCCCATCCATTAGAACAGAGGCTACCTAAAATCATAATAAGGCCACAGACAACTGAAACAAACACCACCAGATGTGGATCTGCCCACCAGAAAGACAAGATCCAGCCTCATCCTCCAGAACACAGGAACTAGTCCCCTCCACAAGGAAGAGTACACAACCCACTGAACTAACCTTAACCACTGGGGGCAGACACCAAAAACAATGGAAACTATGAATCTGTAGCCTATGAAAAGGAGACCCCAAACACAGTAAGTTAAGCAAAATGAGAAGATAGAGAAATACACAGCAGATGAAGGAGCAAGGCAAAACCCACCAGTCCTAACAAATGAAGAGAAAATAGGCAGTCTACATGAAAAAGATTTCAGAATAATGATAGTAAAGATGATCCAAAATCTTGGAAATAGAATGGAGAAAATACAAGAAAAGTTTAACAAGGACTTAGAAGAACAAAAAACCAAACAAACAGTGATGAACGACACAATAAATGAACTTAAAAATTCTCTAGAATGGATCAATAGCAGAATAACTGATGAAGGGGAACTGATAAGTGACCTGGAAGATAAAATAGTGGAAATAACTACTGCAGAGCAGAATAAAGAAAAAAGAAAGAAAAGAATTGAGGACAGTCTCAGAGTCCTCTGGGACAATATTAAATGCACCAACATTCGAATTATAGGGGTCCCAGAAGAAGAAGAGAAAAAGAAAGGGACTGAGAAAATATTTGAAGAGATTATAGTTGAAAATTTCCTTAATATGGGAAAGGAAATGGTTAATCAAGTCCAGGAAGCACAGGGAGTCCCATACAGGATAAATCCAAGGAGAAAAATGCCAAGACACATATTAATCAAACTGTCAAAAATTAAATACAAAGAACAAATATTAAAAGCAGCAAGAGAAAAACAACAAATAACACATAAGGGAATCCCCATAAGGTTAACAGCTGATCTTTCAGCAGAAACACTGCAAAGCAGAAGGAAGTGCCCGGACATATTTAAAGTGATGAAGGAGAAAAACGTACAACCAAGATTACTCTACCCAGAAAGAATCTCATTCAGATTTGATGGAGAAATTAAGACCTTTACAGACAAGCAAAATCTAAGAGAATTCAGCACCATGAAACCAGTTTTACAACAAATGCTAAAGGAACTTCTCTAGGCAGGAAGCACAAGAAAAGGAAAAGACCTATAATAATAAACCCAAAACAATTAAGAAAATGGTAATAGGAACATACATATCGATAATTACCTTAAACATAAATGGATTAAATGCTCCAACCAAAAGACATGGATTGGCTGAATGGATACAAAAACAAGACCCATATATATGCTGTCTACAAGAGACCAACTTCAGACCTAGGGACACATACAGACTGAAAGTGAGGGGACTGAAAAAGCTATTCCATGAAAATGGAAATCAAAAGAAAGCTGTAGTAGCAATTTGCATATCAGACAAAATAGACTTTAAAACAAAGACTATTACAAGAGACGAAGAAGGACACTACATAATGATCAAGTGATAGATTTAAGAAGAAGATCTAACAATTGTAAATATTTATGCACCCAACATAGGAGCACCTCAATACATAAGGCAAATGCTAACAGCCATAAAAGGGGAAATCGACAGTAACACAATTATATAGGGGACTTTAATATCCCACTTTCACCAATGGACATATCATCGAAAATGAATATAAAAAAGGAAACACAAGCTTTAAATGATACATTAAACAAGATGGATTTAATTGATATTTATAGGACATTGCATCCAAAAACAAGAGAATACACTTTCTTCTCAAGTTCTCATAGAACATTCTCCAGCATAGATCATACTTTGGGTCATAAATCAAGCCTTGGTAAATTTAAGAAAATTGAAATCATATCAAGTAACTTTTCCGACCACAACTCTATGAGACTAAATATCAATTACAGGAAACTATCTGTAAGAAATACAAACACATGGAGGCTAAAAAACACACTACTACAAAAACAAGAGATCACTGAAGAAATCAAAGAGGGAATCAAAAAATATGCCTAGAAACAAATGACAATGAAAACACGATGACCCAAAACATATGGGATGCAGCAAAAGCCATTCTAAGAGGGAAGTTTATAGCAATACAATCCTACCCTAAGAAACAAGAAACAACTAAAATAAGAAAACCTAACATTACACCTAAAGCAATTAGAGAAAGAACAAAAAAACCCCAAAGGTAGCAGAAGGAAAAAAATCAAAAAGATCAGGGCAGAAATAAATGAAAAAGAAATGAAGGAAAGAATAGCAAAGATCAATAAAACTAAAAGCTGGTTCATTGAGAAGATAAACAAAATTGATAAAACATTAGCCAGACTTATCAAGAAAAAAAGGGAGAAGACCCAAATAAATAGAGTTAGAAATGAAAAAGGAGAATTAACAACTGACACTGCAGAAATAAAAAGGATCATGAAAGACTACTACAAGCAACTGTATGCCAATAAAATGGACAACATGGAAGAAATGGACAAATTCTTAGAAATGCACAACCTTCAGAGATTGAACCAGGAAGAAATAGAAAATATGAACAGACCAATCACAAGCAATGAAATTGGAACAGTGATTAAAAATCTTCAAAAAAACAAAAGCCAAGGACCAGATGGCTTCACAGGCGAATTCTATCAAATATTTAGAGAAGAGCTAACACCTATCCTTCTCAAACTCTTCCAAAATATAACTGAGGGAAGCACACTCCCAAACTTATTCTACGAGGCCACCATCACACTGATATCAAAACCAGACAAAGATGTCGCAGAGAAAGAAAACTACAGGCCAATATCACTGATAAACATAGATGCAAAAATCCTCAACAACATACTAGCAAACAGAATCCAACAGCACATTAAAAGGATCATACACTAAGATCAAATGGGCTTTATTCCAGGAATGCAAGGATTCTTCAATATATGCAAATCAATCAATGTGATACACCATATTAACAAACGGAAGGAGAAAAACCATATGATCATCTCAATAGATGCAGAGAAAACTTTCGACAAAATTCAACACCCATTTATGATAAAAAACCCTGCAGAAAATAGGCCTAGAGGGAACTTTCCTCAACATAATAAAGGTCATATGTGACAAACTCACAGCCAACATCGTCCTCAATGGTGAAATACTGAATCCATTTCCACTAAGATTAGGAACAAGACAAGGTTGCTCACTCTCACCACTATTATTCAACATAGTTTTGAAAGTTCTAGCCACAACAATCAGAGAAGAAAAAGAAATCAAAGGAATCCAAATTAGAAAAGAAGAAGTAAAACTGTCACTGTTTGCAGATGACATGATACTATATGTAGAGACTCCTAAAGATGCTACCAGAAAACTACTAGAGCTAATCAATGAATTTGGTAAAGAAGAAGGATACAAAATTAATGCACAGAAATCTCTTGCATTCCTCTACACTAATGATGAAAAATCTGAAAATGAAGTTAAGAAAACACTCCCATTTACCAATGCAACAAAAAGAATAAAATATCTAGGAATAAACCTACCTAAGGAGACAAAAGACCTGTATGCAGAAAATTATAAGACACTGATGAAGATGATACAAATAAATGGAGAAATATACCATGTTCTTGGATTGGAAGAATCAACATTGTGAAAATGATTCTACTACCCAAAGCAATCTACACATTCAATGAAATCCTATCAAATTACCACTGGCATTTTTCACAGAAGTAGAACAAGAAATTTCACAATTTGTATGGAAATACAAAAGACGCCGAATAGCCAAAGCAATCATGAGAAAGAAAAACGGAGCTGGAGGAATCAGGCTCCCTGACTTCAAACTATACTACAAAGCTACAGTAATCAAGACTGTATGGTACTGGCACAGAGACAGAAATATAGATTAATGGAACAGGATAGAAAGCCCAGAGATAAACCCATCCACATATGGTCACCTTATCCTAGATAAAGGATGCAAGAATATACAGTGGAGAAAAGACAGCCTCTTCAATAAGTGGTGCAGGGAAAACTGGACAGCTACATGTAAATGAATGAAATTAGAATGCTCCCTAACACCGTACATAAAAATAAACTGAAAATGGATTAAAGACCTAAATGTAAGGCCAGACACCATCAAACTCTTAGAGGAAAACATAGGCAGAACACTCTGTGACATAAATCACAGCAAGATCCTTTTTGACCCACCTCCTATTTAAATGGTAATATAAACAAAAATAAACAAATGGGACCTAATGAAACTTAAAAGCTTTTGCCCAGCAAAGGAAACCATAAACAAGACAAAAAGACAACCCTCAGAGTGGGGGGAAATATTTGCAAATGATGCAACTGACAAAGGATTTATCTCCAAAATTTACAGGCAGCTCAATATCAAAAAAAACAAACAACCCAATCCAAAATTGGGCAGAAGACCTAAACAGACATTTATCCAAAGAAGATATACAGATTGCCAACAAACACATGAAAGAATGCTCAACATCACTAATCATTAGAGAAATGCAATTCAAAACTACAATGAGATATCATCTCATACTGGTCAGAATGGCCATCATCAAAAAAATCTAGAAACAATAAATGCTGGAGAGGGTGTGGAGAAAAGGGAACACTCTTGCACTGCTGGTGGGAATGTGAATTGGTACAGCCACTATGGAGAACAGTATGGAGGTTCCTTAAAAAAGTAAAAATAGAACTACCATATGACCCAACCATCCCACTACTAGGCATATACCCTGAGAAAACCATAATTCAAAAAGAGACATGTACCAAAATGTTCATTGCAGCTCTATTCATAATAGCCCGGAGATGGAAACAACCTAAGTGTCCATCATTGGATGAATGGATAAAGAAGATGTGGCACATATATACAATGGAATATTACTCAGCCATAAAAAGAAATGAAACTGAGCTATTTGTAATGAGGTGGATAGACCTAGAGTCTGTCATACAGAGTGAAGTAAGTCAGAAAGCGAAAGACAAATACCATATGCTAACACATATATATGGAATTTAAGAAAAAAAAATGTCATGAAGAACATAGGGTAAGACAGGAATAAAGACACAGACCTACTTGAGAATGGACTTGAGGATATGGGGAGGGGGAAGGGTAAGCCGTGACAAAGCGAAAGAGAGGCATGGACATATATACAGTACCAAACGTAAGGTAGATAGCTAGTGGGAAGCAGCCGCAGAGCACAGGGAGATCAGCTCGGTGCTTCGTGACCGCCTGGAGGGGTGGGATAGGGAGGGTGGGAGGGAGGGAGACGCAAGAGGGAAGGGATGTGGGAACAGATGTATATGTATGACTGATTCACTTTTTTATAAAGCTGAAACTAAAAAAAAAAAAAAAAGAGTCATGTAGGACTTCCCTGGTGGCACAGTGGTTGAGAGTCCGCCTGCCAATACAGGGGAAATGGGTTTGTGCCCCAATACGGGAAGATCCCACATGCCGCAGAGTGCCTGGGCCTGTGAGCCATGGCCGCTGAGCCTGCACATCCAGAGCCTGTGCTCCACAATGGGAGAGGCCACAGCGGTGAGAGGCCCACGTACCACAAAAAAAAAAAAAAAGTCATGTACCAAAATGTTCATTGCAGCTCTATTTACGATAGCCAGGACATGGAAGCAACTGAAGTGTCCATCAACAGATGAATGGATAAAGAAGGTGTTGCACATATATACAATGGAATATTACTCAGCCATAAAAAGCAATGAAACTGAGTTATTTGTAGTGAGGTGGATGGACCTAGAGACTGTCATACAGAGTGAAGTAAGTCAGAAAGAGAAAAATCAAATACCATATGCTAACACATATGTATGGAATCTAAAAAAAAAAAAAATGGTCATGAAGAACCTAGGGGCAAGACGGGAATAAAGATTCAGACCTAGCACAGAATGACTTGAGGATACGGGCAGGAGGAAGGGTAAGCTTGGACAAAGTGAGATTGTGGCATGGACATATATACACTACCAAATGTAAAATAGATAGCTAGTGGGAAGCAGACGCATAGCACAGAGAGAGCATCTCCGTGCTTTGTGACCACTTAGAGGGGTGCTATAGGGATGGTGGGATGGAGGGAGATTGAAGAGGGAAGAGATATGGGGATACATGTATATGTATAGCTGATTCACTTTGTTATAAAGCAGAAACTAACACACCATTGTAAAGCAATTATACTCTAATAAAGATGTTAAAAAAACAAAAAAAGAAAGAAAGAAATGCAATACATGTTTAAAAAATCATATAAAAAGGTTTTTTCTTCAAAGGCATGAAAGAAATGCAAATGAAATATACTATATCAGTTGGGCAAACATTTTTAAATGATGCAAGATTTGTGATGCAATAGACTATTGTACAGTAAATAATTTTCCTCTTTTTACTCCATTGATTTTCGGTTTACCATGTGATTAAGCGGGTTAATTATACTTCCTCACCCCTTGACTTGGGGATTGGTTATATGACATGATTTAATAAATGTGTCAATGGATAGTATTTGAGCAATGTCATAGCCTGTGTTCATATGGTAGGAATTACTCTCTTGTACCCCTGCTTTCATAATGAGAAGAACATGCCTTGAGTATTGCTGGTTCCAGCACCCGAGAGGTTGAGAGATGGTGGGGCAGGGCTAAAACTTGACTTATATCTTGGAGCTCAGCTGAACTAAGCCCAGCCTAGATTGTTCAAACTCCAGCCAAACACATAGACATGTGAGCAAGAAATTGATTTTACAGTGTCAAGGATGACACCGAGTTCAGCCTGGTGTGTTACACAGGATCATTGTAGCAAAAGTTAACTGAAACAATGTTTGATATTGGTGAAAATGTAGAGAAACCATTTTGGCCACTCTAGTAGGATAATTAAAAATCATGAAGGAAGGAGAAAGGAAGGGAAAAAAAGAGGAAAAGCTTGGGGGAAGAAAGCGGAAGAGAGAAAGGAAGAGAAAATATTGATGAGTTGCTTTTTTTACTGAATTGCTATGCCTAAGATTGCTGGAGTTTGGCTATATAATAAAAGCAAACATCAAAACCAAATAATCAAAAGAAACGATAAAGTGGAAATGAGAGCCATGTTACTACGTATGATTATCACGCTGACCAGGATGCTGCTGATGAAGATAACTTGCGACCATATAGCATTTTTCAAACTGAAAAAGCTCCTTACGTGGTTGTTAAAATCTGACTTATTCCCCTCTTACAGCTGAGGGAACTGGGACACAGAAGTCGTATGGCTTTCCCAAGATCACAGGTAGTCCTGAGATTTTAGTGAAGGTCTTCTGACTCCTAAGGAAGTACCTTCTGCATTTCCACACCTGCTTCCAGTTGTCCCTGGCTGGCTCGGAGTTTCTCTCCATGACTCATGGACACGACTTCCTGAGAGAATCTAACATGTTCTCCTCTTCCCGATAGGGGAAATGGAGCTTGTTAATGATCATATCTGTACTAATTATGAGCAGTGATGGTTTAGAAGACCTGACTTTAGACTCTTCTCAGATCTTGTCAATTCCCATTATGGGATACTGCCAGGATATTCCTCATGAAAGGATAATAATTACTCATTATTCAAAAGATTCAATTAAGGCGTCTTTCTTCGAAGGATCTTAAGTACTTGCTCTGCTCCTTCAAAGGTAACGATGGTGTTTACAGATAGAGACAGAGATACAGAGCAGCATTCAGAGATTAAATGTTTGATGTGCTCCACTGGGGAGGATGCTACCCACATAGCGGAATTACAGTAAACTAAGCTGTCCTTTGAAAGTTGCAAATGGGAATGACCAGTTTGCGTTCTGATCTCTGTACTACGCTACCTGTTTAATAATTTAAGAACCCTAAGAAAGTTTTTAGTCAAGACTGAATTGATAGTTTCTACAAGGGCAAGCTAAACTCACTGAAAGGAGCAGGTGTGGAGTGTGGAAAAGAACCACGGATGTGGGGTTAGGCGTCTGGATTTAAGCTTTGCTACTTAGCGTCTCTGAGAGCTTGGACAAGTTTTTCAATCTCTCACATCTTTTTGTTCCTCCTTCCTTCCTTCCTTTCTTGCATTCCTCTGATCTCTTGCTATGTCATGTAAAGATGTGTGTGCATGTGTGTGTGTGTGTTGTGTGCATGTGTGTGGCAAATAACAGAAACCCCAGTAAATCAAGCAATAAAGTGCTTGATTTTGATCATGTGAGTGAAAAGTCCAGAAGGACGAGCTTCCATGGGAGAGAGAGAAATGTTATAGAGCTATGTCTCTGTGGTTCCCAATTTCCTGGCTCTTATTAATACTGCGCTCTGCACTTTCACTTTACTCCATTCCTTTACTAGTGATCATTTCATAATCACAGGGTCTCTGCAGAACACAGATGACCCCTATTTCATTTCCCCACTGAGCAGAGGATATATGTGTGTTTCTAAATATTAGAACATCTTCACCCCAGCATCTCATTTTGAGTGTCTTTATTCTGGTGCCACTTGCAGTATTAATTACTATGTTTGCTGGGGTCCAGATAGCAAAAAATGGCATACTTCAGTTGGGAAGTTTGAGGAAAGAGACTCATCACCATGAGGTGATCAGGGTTTAAGGAGGACAACATAGGAGGGTCAGCTCAGGTCCTGGCAACAGTGGGTAGCTGTTGCCACCCAGGGGTCTGAAGGGACAAGGGAAGGAGTGGTATTGACTTCCAAATAGCGAATTGCATGGAAAGGACCACTCGACAAAAGCTAGGGCTTTGGCAGAGGGCCCAGCCCCAAAGGAGTCAGGAAAACAAGACCTCCAAATTCACTCTCTTAGTGGTTTCAATGCCTTGCCATTGTTGCCTTCCCATCTCCTCCCAAGAATGCCAAACACAACCCCAAGCCTGAGGGCATGGCTGCCCATGGAGGTAGATCATTCCCAGGACAGAGCATTCAAGACACAGAGCAGGTGGATAAAGACAGGGCTGCACCTGGCACCCAGCCCAGTCCCATGATAATTCTGGACTTTGCTCTGTAACAAGTGGATCGAAAATGTAGAGGAAGAAGATTCTCTGGGATTTAAACACACATTATATAAAGAACAAAGAAAGAAATACAGTTTTCAGTCTTGAGTAAAAATGAGGACATGAACTCGAGGGATGGACACCTTTTAACTATTTGAAATTAGAAGCTGGCAGTGAACATATACAGAGCCCCACCACATTTCAGGTATACAGAAGGGCCTGAGACACATAGAATGAACTGGTACCTTGGCCTTTGGGAGCTGTTATTTGAAAGAGTGATTAAACAGATTCCAGACAAGCTAAGAGAATGGCCTTGGAGAAATGAATGGAAACTCTAAGGACAACAGAATTAGCTTCAGCTGTTTTGGCAAGACATGGGCACAAGAGTTAGCTGTCTCATAAGAATTTTGAAGTAGAGGAGATTAATTGCCACTAAGAGTTAAATTTAAATCTACACTCAGTGGTTGTGATTTTCTGTTGGTGGTCTGTGGTAGAAACCCATACCGGAAATGTGAGTCAGAAAAGGTAGGGAGCAAAAATATCCCTGTGTTATGTTGTGACGTGTCTGTCAGGAGACTCATTTTACACATGTGGTATCGTTTAATCTTCGTGACAACCCTGGGCATCAGTTTCATTACTCCTATTTTATATACAAGGTATCTGCTTTCCATAGAGTCTGGAACACTTGCACAAAGTCTCACATAAAGTTAAGGAACAGAGAATCAAGTTAAATACAGGTCTCTCTGGATTCAAAGGATTGTTCAGGGAGATAGAGCTGGAAGGCCACTGCAATTTATTAAAAAATAACCTGGTGGGCATGATTGGATTACAGTGGTGATAGTCTGTCCCATTTCTTTGCCCACTTTTCCATGCACAAATGCTTGAACTTAGCAGAGTTTACAGCATTTTCCAAAAGGCAGAAATTTAGAATTCATGGTGTAGTGGATTGAACAGTAGCCCCCAACAGATATGTCCATCTAGAATCATGGAATGTGACCATATTTGAGATAGGGTCTTTGTAGATGTAAATAAGTAAGGATATTGAGGTGAAATCATCCTGGATTAGGTTGAGCCCTAAATGCAATGACAGGCGTCTTTAACACAAGGAGATAACAAAGAAGAAGACACAGGAAGAAAGTCACGTGAAGATGGGGTGCTGAGAATGGAATTATGCTGTCACAAACCAAGGAATATCAGGAGCCACAAAAAACTGAAGACGCAAGGAAGGATTCTCCCCTAGAGCCTTCAGAGGGAGCATGGCCTTACTGACATCTTGATTTTAGATTCTATCCTCCAGAAATGTGAGAGAATAAAGTTCTGTTGTTTTAAGCAACCAAGTGTGTGATTTGTTATGGCAGTCCTAGAAAGCTAATACAAGAATTTGGGGGGGCTACTAATTACATGTTCTTCCCTATGGAAGATGGAGGAAGGGAGGATTCATCATCTTATTTCTGAAGGTTATTCCTTTGCTTAACTCAGATTTTTTACTTACCGAGTGACTTTTGGACAACTATTACAGAACTGGAAATTAGCAGGTGTTCATAGAGGACTCGGAGGGAAAAGAAGTTGTCAACTACTTAATGGCAGGTGGGACACAAAACAAATGTGTCATTCCAAAGCCAGTGTTCTAACCTCTACATAGCAGTGGGTCCCATCTGATCAGGGGAAGGAGTTACTCTAAGGAGAGAAGGTATTTGGTCAATGTGGGGCACCACAAGGTTAAAAGCCAAATCCTTTATTTATTTATTTAATTTTATTAATTTTATTGGACTATGGTTGATTTACAATTTTGTGTTAGTTTCTGCTGTACAGCAAAATGAATCAGTTATACATATACGTATACCCATTCTCTTTTAGATTCTTTTCCCATATAGGTCATTACAGAGTCCTGAGTTAAGCTCCCTGTGCTATACAGTAGGTTCTTTTTACTTATCTATTTTATACATAGTACTGTGTATAAGTCAATCCCAATCTCCCAGTTTATCCCTCCCCACCCCTTTCCCCCTTGGTAACCATAAGTTTGTTTTCTACATCTGTGACTTTATTTCTTTTTTTGTAAATAAGTCTATTTGTACCATTTCATAAGATTCCTCATATAAGCAGTATCATATGATATTTGTCATTCTCTGTCTGACTTACTTCAGTCAGTATGACAATCTCTAAGTCTATCCATGGATTTCAGCAAAAAAAAAGCCACTCTGATCTCCAGAGAATCAATCATCTGACATTGCTATCACTTTCTTTTCTAACCACAGTGCAGGGCTTTGGCAGTCAGAGCCATGCCAGCAGGGAGGTCCCTGTTCCTGGAGATAGTCGGGCACTAGATGAACACTTGGACAGCTGACCCTGGAGCACTGAGATTCTTTGATTCTATGAGACTTCCTCAGGTGTCTGATTAAATGATCAAAGGACAGAGTGGTTGCAAAGAAGCTTTGACAAGCTCTCAGCTACAGGAGAGAATAAATATTAAATAAGTTAGCATTTTAAAATGGTGTCACACAGCTACATGTAAAAGAATGAAATTAGAACAGTCCCCTCCCTAACACCATACAGAAAAATAAACTCAAAATGGATTAAAGACCTAAATAAGGCCAGACACAATAAAGCTCTTAGAGGAAAACATAGGCAGAACACTCTATGACATAAATCACAGGAAGATCTGTTTTGACCCACCTCTTAGAGAAATGGAAATATAAACAAATGGGACCTAATGAAACTTAAAAGCTTTTGAACAACAAAGGAAACCATAAGCAAGAGGAAAAGACAACCCTCAGAGTGGGAGAAAATATTTGCAAATGAAGCAACTGACAAAGGATTAATCTCCAAAATATACAAGCAGCTCACGCAGCTCAATATCAAAAAAACCAAACAACCCAATCCAAAAATGGGCTACAGACCTAAATAAACATTTCTCCAAAGAAGATATACAGATTGCCAACAAACACATGAAAGGATGCCCAACATCACTAATCATTAGAGAAATGCAAATCAAAACTACAATGATGTATCACTTCACACCAGTCAGAACGGCCATCATCGAAAAAACCTACAAACAATAAATGCTGGAGAGGGTGTGGAGAGAAGGGAATTCTCCTGCACTGTTGGTGGGAATGTAAACTGATGCAGCCACTATGGAGAACAGTATGGAGGTTCCTTAAAAAACTAAGAATAGAACTACCATAAGACCCAGCAATCCCACTACTGAGCATATATCCTGAGAAAACCATAATTCAAAAAGAGTCATGTAGCACAGTGTTCATTGCAGCACTATTTACAATAGCCAGGACATGGAAACAACATAAGTGTCCATCGATAGATGAATGGATAAAGATGTGGCACATATATACAATGGAATATTACTCATCCATAAAAAGAACCAAAATTGAGTTATTTGTAATGAGGTGGATGGACTTAGAGTCTGTCATACAGACTGAAGTAAGTCAGCAAAAGAAAAATACCATATGCTAACACATATATATGGCATCTAAAAAAAATTTATTTTTCTGAAGAACCTAGGGGCAGGACAGGAATAAAGATGCAGGCATAGAGAATGGACTTGAGGACATCGGGTGGAGGAAGGGTAAGCTGGGATGAAGTGAGAGAGTGGCATGGACATATATACACTACCAAATGTAAAATAGCTAGTGGGAAGCAGCCTCATAGCACAGGGAGATCAGCTTAGTGCTTTGTGACCACCTAGAGGGGTGGGATAGGGAGGGTAGCAGGGAGATGCAAGAGGTAGGGGATATGGGGATATATGTATATGTATAGCTGATTTACTTTGTTATACAGCAGCAACTAGCACAACAATGTAAAACAATTATACTCCAATAAAGGTGTTAAAAAATAAATAAATAAATAAAATGGTGTCATACTGCCTAGAATAGGCATTTGATATTTGCTGCTTAAGTATCAATTTTCCAAAAGCTCTTTAAGGCAGTTTAGTATAATAAGAGTATATCTCATATTTGAAAACATTTGAGCCATATTAGAATATGAACTTAGGAAAGCTACATAAATCCTCTGAGCTGCATATGTGAAAACTAAATGAGACAATGTTTGAAAATTCCCAACTCTGTTTCTGACACATGTGAATCATGCAATAAATGGTAGTCATTTTTTATTTTAAGAAGTAGACTGTATAATATCTAGGAAAGAAAATCCCCAAAGAGTAGCTTTGTTTTCTTTTGTTTTAATCTTGTATGTGAAAAATATTCGTGGCAAGGAAACAATGTTCAAGATATATTGCTGATTAGGGAAGCAGGATGTGAAACAGTAGATAGGTGTGAAAATTGTGCAACATTAATTTTTTTATTCATTTAGCTGTACAGTAAAAACTAATACAACATTGTAAAGCAACTATACTCCAATAAAAATTGATTTTAAATAAAGCATATTTGAAACTGCCATTTAATAACATAAACTTGTTATGTTCAGGTATATCTGTGTTTATGGCTGTATGGTCATATATATAATCCACAGGTGGATCCTTATATAGCAAATATAGTTTACATACAGATGTACATAACTGAAAGATGTTTATTAATTACTTATAACATCTACAAGGTAATTTACTTTAAAAATACTTCTGTATAAATAGTGTGATATTTGTGGGTAAAATTTAATTTAATTCCAGACTGTTATTTAGCACTTAGAGTATGCATAACAAGAATCATTCCCTTTAGAGTGGTTACGTGACATGTATAATATTGTTAAAATTTACACCAGAGGATGTGTTAATTAGCATAAATGTTGGTAAAAGTTCATGTTATTGGTGAAAAGAGTAACATTCAAGGTGATTAGGAATATTACAAGGGACCTACTGCTGTTGCATCAATATGGCAAAACCAGTCGACTAATGTCACCTAAACAATATTTAAGGTCCAGGATCCCATTGATCCTAAATCTGATCTCCTAAATCTGTAAGGTTATCACCAAACCCAAACACAAATCCAGTGGATCCTGTGGTTAAACATCCGTTTCCACCTTGCATGGTAAGTGTCAGTCTGACTGCTCTGGGGGAGTGAGAGTAGGAGGGGGAGTTCCCTGAACCACAGAAAAAGTAGTGAGATTGTTTTTGTGCCTCTTGGCAAATACTTGCTCTGCCTTTGACAGAATTTTGTAGAACCTTTGCTTTATTGGAACAAAACATCTGATAGTGAAATTGAAGGGGATGTGACATATACTCTTCTAATCTCTATGACAAGAGTGCTATCAATATATATCCACCAAACATAGGTCAATTAACATATGTCATATATACCATAAATTCTGGAAATACAGACAATATTATTTTATCAAGTATTATAATGTATGATAATTAACCACTTGTTATGTATTTGCCTATGTTTCAAAACTTGTTGGTCACCCTGTGTGTATATATATACAAACACACACACACATTACACACACACACATAAAAACTGAAAGGAAAAGTATCAAAATGTTCAGAGATTATCTCTAGGTAATGTTCATTTTCTTCTTGATATTATTTTATTTTCTAAATTTCCTTCAATAAACAAAGTAAAAATTTATAATAAAAATGCAATAAATGCTATAAAAATTTGCATTCATACTTTCCAGTTGCAGATTTGCTCAAAGGAAACAGTTGGCTGGTAGCCCTGTAACATTCTGTCTCCTAAAATTAGAGCCAGAGACTCTGATATGATCCATTACATGAAATAGATTCCATATTTACAAATGTAAATAGACATTGCAAAGCATTAACCTAAACTGTAGGATCTGGGCTGGATCTGATCAGCCCAATAATTTCTCAGTGATACATGTTGAGTGCACACGTTGTGCTCAAGCTGTGTGCAGAACAGTTTAGAAGAGAGACATGTCCCCATTCTCATGGAGCATTCACTTGAGTTGACAATCTCAATTGTAATTACTTACACAGGCTTGATCTCCCTTTCTAGATAAAAGTTCCAACTAAGGCAGAGATCCATCTGTTCATAATTGATCTCATAGGTCTTCCTCCAGCTGTGTCATATAGCAAATGCAAAATCAATATTAGTCAAATTGAAATGGAAAGGATTTACCAATTCAAATCAATGGAAATCAGTTCACCAGGATTTTTGAGAGTCTGATACCAGGCATCTGGCTAAGTTCCAAGATAAGAACAGCACATGGACGCTAAGACTCTAAATCTCATGGTCTCCTTGGAAAATCATGACAGTGTGATAAGTGAAATGACAGCGTTACATACAAAGTACACAATTAGCTAAGTGGAGGGAAAGGTTGCTGACTCAAAGATGAGAGGTCACTAAAGACATCATCTAGGTTATTTCAGAGCTGGGCTATTAAGGAATGAGTCAGCTGGGTAAAGGGTGGAGGAAGGACATTCCAAACAAGGAGAAACAGCATGTGTAACTGCCTTGGAGGTTAAAGCCACCTGATGTATCTCAGCAATTGGCTATTTAGACTGGTTAGAGCAGTAGAGGGTTTACAAGCCATGTCAGGAAGCTAGACTTTTGTCATACTGTAGGTGATGGGGGACCATGGAAGATTCATGAATAAAGGAGTTACAGATGAGATATATTCATGATAAACTTTTTGGACAGCTCTGTGTAGGATGTTCTCTGGGGAGAGAGAATACGAGAATGGGTGAAAGAGAGGCCTGGTAGGGAAGGTACTTAGTCAGTTAGAGTAGGAGATGGAGAGCCAAGGTCGTGGGAAGAAAAGAAGTGGATAAAATTAACGAACTTTTTTAAGGATTAAAGCTACACTGACATAATCTGATGGTATCATTCGCTCATTCAACTAATATTAGTTGAGTGAAAGAAAAACTCGAAATACATTAAGTTCAACAGTCATGTTAGGTTATTGTAGAAAATACTTTGGAAAATGCCCTGTCAAAGTAGTATTTTTGAAACATACTTTACGGAATACATTCTTGTATCATGATGCTGAGTCATATCTTGTTACATAATATTAACAACATCAACAATAATTATATCTTTATACCATGAAACTAATTTGATCATCTCAAGACCCTGTGACTAAAGAAGATAAGTGACAATTATTCGCATTTTAAAGACAACAAGAGGGGCTTCCCTGGTGGCGCAGTGGTTGAGAGTCTGCCTGCCGATGCAGGGGACACGGGTTCGTGCCCCGGTCTGGGAAGGTCCCACATGCCACGGAGCGGCTGGGCCCGTGAGCCATGGCCGCTGAGCCTGCACATCCGGAGCCTGTGCTCCACAACGGGAGAGGCCCCAACAGTGAGAGGCCCGCATACAGCAACAACAACAACAACAACAACAAAAAGACAACAAGAGGAAAATGATGTTTAGACAAAGTAAGAAAGTTGCATGATATTGAATCTTATGTCAGTGATGGTGTGTGTATGTGTGTGCATATTTAGGTTTATTTTAACCCCAAGAATAAAGTCATTCCACCAGGCTAAACTGTAAAAAATAAAAACACAAACACAAGCAAAACAAAACTGGTAAACTGTGTCTTTGAGAGAAGAATAGCCTAATCTGAACACAATTAGACCCCAATAGCAAAATAAAGAGGTCCAAGAACATTATGAAAACTTCACATAAATTTTTACTTTGCTCTAGCCCATTTTATCTGAAATAAATTTATTTTTTATTTTTTATTTATTTATTTTTTTTTTTTTTGCGGTACGCGGGCCTCTCACTGCTGTGGCCTCTCCCGTTGCGGAGCACAGGCTCTGGACGCGCAGGCTCAGCGGCCGTGGCCCACGGGCCTAGCCGCTCCGCGGCATGTGGGATCTTCCCGGACCGGGGCACGAACTCATGTCCCCTGCATCGGCAGGCGAACTCTCAACCACTGCGCCACCAGGGAAGCCCCTTAAATTTATTTTTTAAGTGGAAAATTATGATGTAAGGTATAAATGAATTAGTCATTCTTTGACCTGGGCTGTATTAACCAGAATTCCCTCTACTCATGAATCACTTCTATTAAGATGACAGGATAAATGATTTCTATGTCAGAATAGTAGTAGTGAGTCTAAATAGTATAGTATTAACCTAACAAAATTTTTTTAATGAAAATAATTATTGATTTTTTTTGGTTTGTTTTTGAAAACACCTTCCCTCTCAGACATGTCTATGAAAGGAAAATCTAGGGTTCTGGCTTTTGGTTGGAAAGAGAAAACTAAAGATAAAATGACACAAAGATTTATTGATTGATACATTGGTGGACAAATCTGAACATGAAAATATCCCTTGCATCCTCACTCTTTCTCCATTGAACACAGCTTCAAACCTTGTCCACTTATGTCTTCCAAAACTCTTACCCCACTATTATCCTTCCTTCACTCAAGAGTAATGATAATCTTTTGAAAACAAATATCTGAGCATATTTTCCCTCCCAGTTAAAGTCCTCCAATGGTTCCCATTTCATTTTGAATTGAATTCAAAGTCATTGCTCTAGCTTGGAATGCTCTGATTATTCTCTCTGCCTATCTTTGTAACTTCTCCTCTATCAATATGCTCTTATATACCTCACCTCAACATCCTATTTCTGATTATTTCCTGAACATTCAGTATTCTTTTTGTACCTTTGTAATTTGTACACCTAGGGTTCCAGAGTTTAGTAGCTGGGATGGACAAAATGTAATACACTTTGGGCTATGAAAGGGAGGGAACACAAAACATTGACTATAGCATCATGTTTCTAGTTTGTCTTTCTTCACTTAAAAAAGAACATTAAATTGGGCTTCCCTGGTGGTGCAGTGGTTGAGGGTCCTCCTGCAGATGCAGGGGACATGGGTTCATGCCCCAGTCCGGGAAGATTCCACATGCCGTGGAGCGGCTGAACCTGTGAGCCATGGCCGCTGAGCCTGCACGTCCAGAGCCTGTGCTCCGCAACGGGAGAGGCCACAGTGGTGAGAGGCCCGCGTCCTGGGAAAAAAAAAAAAAAAAAGAACATTAAATTAACTCTGTTCTGGAAAACTGGAAGCAATGATGAAGACTTATGACTGTTTAGGGAGCGATCATAATTATGTCATAATAATGACTGAGGATACTTTAATTGTGATTTGCTTATAAACATCAGCCTCTTCTTTCACAGCCTGAAGTAGAGAGATAAGGAGATGGCCTAGGGGAAGAGCCGGCATAGGCCATGTGATCCACCCCATACTATTCAGTCCTAGAAGGAATGAAGTCTTCAATTCAAGATGCCTACCCGTTGACCAAAAAGATCTAGTCAGTACAAGGCCAGGGCCAGATCCATGACCTATAGCTTAGAGATCACAAAAGGACACTTCTAAGAATGAAAGCTAGGCAACTGTAAATTTTTCACAGACATCAGAGGTAAGTGGAACCAAGTACAGATGTCAACATGAAGACCAAGTATTCAAAGAGCCTAATGACAAATGAAGAATTCAAAGGAGGAGATGGATGGAATCAAAGGTGGGTAGAAAACTGTAAAAAAGAAAACTTTTGCAGTGTATGTAGCAAGCAAGAAGCTATGTTAGTGATACATAAATAACTTCCACAAATCAATAAGGTAAAGACAAATAGCTCAATAGAATATTGAACATGAAGTTTACAGAAGGAGGGATACAAAGGATCAATGAATATATGGAAAGCTATTCTAGTCCAGTGAAATGCATATTAAAACATCAAGAAGATACTATTCCTCACCCAACGGTTTGGCAAAAACAGAAAGATTAATAATAACCATTTTTTAGCAAGGGGTTGGGGAACAGAGTCTCTCTTACATTTTGGAATGTACATTTGCAGAGCCTATTCAGAGGGTAGATTGGCATTACTGATGAGTCTATGTATCTATCCTGGAGAAACACTTTCACTGGGACCTAGCAAATCAGGCATAAAGATCATCATTGTCACACTGCTTGGAAGAGCAAAAATCAGGAAACTAATATCTATCAATAAAGGAATGGTTAATAGTTTTGGACATTGCATAGAACACTATGTGGCCTCTAAAATAATGTCTATCTATATTAACATGTAAGGTTCTCGGACACATATTGTTGAGTGAGAAAACCAGTGTGATTTAAATTGGTAACAAACAAAAATCACGGTCAAAAAAATCCTATAGGAAAAATAACACCATGCACATAAAGGCTTTTAAAACCAGGCTGGACAGGTAAGAGGCACTGCATCTATAGGGTAGCTTGTAATTACCTGTGGAGAGAAGAGGGGCCTGAGGCCAAGGGTTGAGGAGGGATCTCGTTTTGTCTGGAGTTTTTGAATGAAATTCAAACTGAATTGGGCATGTTGCAAAAGACTGGAAAGTTGCATAATTTATAGAAAGGAACAAGTGTATGAATGTGTTGGAGAAACAAGGGTACACACTCCTGCTTCCAGTTCTTAAGGGCATCATGTGACATTTCTAACAGTCACTTGTATTAACATTAAATTGATTTATTTCAAAACATTAATCTTAGAAAATGTGACTAAGGAAGCAAAGAAGAACAAAAGAAAACAAATGTAGCACTTGCATAAACCTGTGTTTGTGAGCATGGAGTATGAAATAGCATTTTCCAAAAAACTTAAAAAAGAAAAAAATAATAACAGCTACCTGGCTAGTTCAAGCTGCAATATCCCACAGGCCTATATTATTTGTAAAAAGTATAGCAATCTCTTTATCTCTATATCCAAGATGTCAGTTGCTTAAAAAATTAAATAATGGAACTGGGATGCTAGAACCTCAGTGCTAAGACAGATTTTACCTATTTTGTATCAACAATTTCATAGATGAATAAATAGTACTCCAGAGCATACGCTGAGCAAGTTTTGGTCACAGGCAACAGTAACCAACTCTGGTTAAGAAAAATAAAAAGATAATAAATTGGTAGATAAAAGTGGTTCACAGGACAGAAATAACTGAAAAAACAGACTCAGAACAAGAACTTATATAAGGATCCAGGTAACTGTGCTACAAAATTAGGTACCACTTAGTAGATGTTAACTTTAGGAAGCAACAAAAATAACGCACATATACTGAGTTCTTGCAATATTCTCAAAGCTATACTAAGCCCTTTAAGTATATTCACTCATTTATTTCCTCCCAACAGTTATTATTATGTCCATTTTACAGATCAAGAAACCATAAATGAACAAGACATAGGCTTGAGAGTCAAGTCAAGCAGTCAGATCCCAGGGACCACACTCTTAATTACCATGAGATTCTGCCCATATTAGGTGATCAGCAAAGCCTGTCTAGAGTTGCTACTGGTTGGCTGAGCTGTGACCGCATATTCTAGCCCCACTTGTATCCTCTGTTAAGATAACTAGCTTAAAAAAATGTGATATATGCTAATTCTAGAGCTCACCCTTCAAAACCTTATGCATGACCTTTCATGATCTCTCTTCTTCCTGCTTAGAGGACATCAATGCCCTTGATGATCTTGGAAGCTACATGTTGACAACCAGCATCTCTACCAGCCTGGATCCCTAGATGACTATGTGAGCACAGCCCCTCCCTGCCCCCAGTCCGATATCCATATTAATACATTTTTTTCTCAGGATAAAGCACTGAGATTTCAAAATTCATCTACTATAACAACTACCATAACTAATACATCCAGACATGTAAACTGAACTAGGCAAGTACAGTGGAGAGATTGGATGTCTGAAGAAATCTTACAGGTGGAGGTGACATCTGAAATTACACTAGGAAAACAACTGAAAACTTCTTGAAAATGTCTCCCGAAGCTAGTTGTATTTTAGAAAGAACCTGAATAAGTTCAAGGGCTTTGTGTATTATTCAAGGACTCTTAAGTGCTGGAATTTCCCAGGATATCCAAAATGCATGCACCCATGGAAAAGACCAACGCTAGAATAAGATGATTTCTCCATCTGCAGGATACTATTCTGATCCAGCTGGCTTCAATTCAATATGCTTTTCTGAGCACCACTCTTTGCTCAAGGTTCTGTGTTAAAGCCAATGGGAAACAAACAAAACAAAATAAAACAGAACAGAACAGAAGAAACAAAGATGTGAAATTCACAGTTCCCTGTCCCCAAAGAGGAGTTTCCAATCTAATGATGGAAGAAGAGTGGACTTGGTCTTGAAGCAGGTAATGAGTGATGCTGTTTGGGGGAGGAGGGTTCAAGTGCTCCTTCATTTGCCATTATTTCATAAATTGGACTGTAACTGATAAGAACAAGAACCAAACAACATTTTGAAAATCTGTATATCAGATATCAGAGTGATTTTGGAGAGAGAATCTCAATTTATCACCTCATTGATTATTTCCCTTGAAATTTTAACTTGTCAGTCAAGAATTGATTCAATCACTTTGTGTTGAATGCTACTATATGCTAAACACTTTTACATATATCAAAATATAGAAGCCTCAAGAAGAGTATCTGAGACTGGCGTTATTTTAAGTATTTAATAGGGGCCCCAGGAGGTTCAGAGTGAAGCTGCTTTTCCAAATCAACCCAGGAGGGAAGAGACAGAGTGGAGAGTAAACCCAATGCTCCACCTATACTTTTAGAGCTGTGCCTGCTCCCCTATAGCTGTCATCCCACCCCTACACCATTTTCTTCCCTGAGCTCTTTCTAGCTTTCTTCTTCCCTCTTCCAAGTACCTGTTTCCCTTCTGAGCCTCCCTTACTTGAGATGGAAGTCTCAAGCTGTATGCTCACCTCACTCTGCTTCAACAGCCCTGGGAGGGAGGGAGGGAAGGAGAAAACAGAAAATAGCTCAGCAGATGTTTCTGGATAAATGTTGTTTTTCTTTAAGTGCAAGTTGCTAACGTGGAGGTTTATTTTGGAGCCTGCCAGTGTTAGCAGATGTTTGAGCACACATGTACCTGCTTAGACAATTATACATAGAAATTGATAGCAAGATTGCATAAGAAGTCAATCTTTAAAAAAGGATAATATAATAGGATTTTTTAATATAGATTCAGCATACTTATCCTAGATTGGTTCTTGGGGACTGATTTCAACCCTATATTTATTCCTGAACTTTTGTACTTACAAAAACGGGGCCAGAGACTTCCGGGTAAGATGGCGGAAGAGTAAGACGCGGAGATCACCTTCCTCCCCACGGATACACCAGAAATACAGCTACACGTGGAACAACTCCTACAGAACACCTACTGAATGCTGGCAGAAGACCCCAAACCTCCCAAAAGGCAAGAAACTCCCCACATACCTGGGTAGGGCAAAGCGGAGAGATTCCCGCACAGAGGATCGGTGCCGAGCGGCACTCACCAGCCCGAGAGGCTTGTCTGCTCGCCCACCAGGGCGGGCGGCGCTGGAAGCTGAGGCTCGGGCTATGGTCAGAGCGCAGGGAGAGGACTGGGGCTGGCGGCGAGAACTCAGCCTGAAGGGGCTAATGTGCCACAGCTAGCCGGCAGGGAGTCCGGGAAAACTCTGGAGCTGCCGAAGAGGCAAGAGACTTTTTCTTCCCTCTTGGTTTCCTGGTGCGCGAGGAGAGGGGATTAAGAGCGCTGCTTAAAGGGGCTCCACAGACGGGCGCGAGTCACGACTGAAAGCGCGGAGCCCAGTGACGGGCGTGGGACGCTGGGGCTGCTGCTGCCGCCGCCAAGAAGCCTGTGTGCGAGCGCAGGTCACTGTCCACACCGCCCTTCCGGGAGCCTGTGCAGCCCGCCACTGCCGGGGTCCCGGGATCCAGGGGCGGCTTCCCTGGGAGAACGCACGGCGCGCCTCGTGCTGGTGCAACGTCACGCCGACCTCTGCCGCTGCAGGCTCGCCCCGCACTCCGTGCCCCTCCCTCCCGCCCGGCCTGAGTGAGCCAGAGTACCCGAAGCGGCTGCTCCTTTAACCCTGTCCTGTCTGAGCGAAGAACAGACGCCCTCCGGCGACCTACACGCAGAGGCGGGGCCAAATCCAAAGCTGAGACCCAGGAGCTGTGAGAACAAAGAAGAGAAAGGGAAACCTCTCCCAGCAGCCTCAGAAGCAGCGGATTAAAGCTCCACAATCAACTTGATGTACCCTGCATCTGTGGAATACATGAGTAGACAACAAATCATCCCAAATTGAGGAGCCAGGAGTCAGTGCTGTTCCTCTGAGGTGGGAGAGCCAACTTCAGTACACTGGTCCACAAGAGACCTCCCAGCTCCACATAATATCAAACGGCGAAAATCTTCCAGAGATCTCCATCTCAACACCAGCACCCAGCTTCACTCAACGACCAGCAAGCTACAGTGCTGGACACCCTATGCTAAACAACTAGCAAGACAGGAAAACAACGCCACCCATTAGCAGAGAGGCGGCCTAAAATCATAAAAAGTCCGCAGACACCCCAAAACACACCACCAGACGTGGACCTGCCCACCAGAAAGACAAGATCCAGCCTCACCCACCAGAACACAGGCACTAGTCCCCTCCACCAGGAAGCCTACACAACCCACTAAACCAACCTTAGCCACTGGGGACAGACACCAAAAACAACGGGAACTACGAACCTGCAGCCTGCAAAAAGGAGACCCCAAACACAGTAACATAAGCAAAATGAGAAGACAGAAAAACACACAGCAGGAGAAGGAGCAAGATAAAAACCCACCAGACCTAACAAATGAAGAGGTAATAGGCAGTCTACCTGAAAAAGAATTCAGAATAATGATGGTAAAGATGATCCAAGATTCTATTTCCCAGATCCAAAATCTTGGAAATAGAATAGACAAAATGCAAGAAACAGTTAACAAGGACCTAGAAGAACTAAAGATGAATCAAGCATCGATTAAAAACACAATAAAAGAAATAAAAAATACTCTAGATGGGATCAATAGCAGAATAACTGAGGCAGAAGAACGGATAAGTGAGGTGGAAGATAAAATACTGGAAATAACTGCTGCAGAGCAAAATAAAGAAAAAAGAATGAAAAGAACAGAGGACAGTCTCAGAGACCTCTGGGACAACATGAAACGCACCAACATTCGAATTATAGGAGTTCCAGAAGAAGAAGAGAAAAAGAAAGGGACTGAGAAAATATTTGAAGAGATTATAGTTGAAAACTTCCCTAATATGGGAAAGGAAATAGTTAATCAAGTCCAGGAGGCACAGAGAGTCCCATACAGAATAAATCCGAGGAGAAATACGCCAAGACACATATTAATCAAACTGTCAAAAATTAAACACAAAGAAATCATATTAAAAGCAGCAAGGCAAAAACAACAAATAACACACAAGGGAATCCCCATCAGGATAACAGCTGATCTCTCAGCAGAAACTCTACAAGCCAGAAGGGAGTGGCAGGACATAATTAAAGTGATGAAAGAGAAAAACCTGCAACCAAGATTACTCTACCCAGCAAGGATCTCATTCAGATTTGATGGAGAAATTAAAACCTTTACAGACAAGCAAAAGCTGAGAGAGTTCAGCACCACCAAACCAGCTTTACAACAAATGCTAAAGGAACTTCTCTAGGCAAGAAACACAACGAAGGAAAAGACCTACAATAACGAACCCAAAACAATTAAGAAATGGGAATAGGAACATACATATCGATAATTACCTTAAATGTAAATGGACTAAATGCTCCCAACAAAAGACACAGATTGGCTGAATGGATACAAAAACAAGACCCATATATATGCTGTCTACAAGAGACACACTTCAGACCTAGAGACACATACAGATTGAAAGTAAGGGGATGGAAAAAGATATTCCATGCAAATGGAAATCAAAAGAAAGCTGGAGTAGCAATTCTCATATCAGACAAAATAGACTTTAAAATAAAGACTACTAGAAGAGACCAAGAAGGACACTACATAATGATCAAGGGAACGATCCAAGAAGAAGATACAACAATTGTAAATATTTATGCACCCAACATAGGAGCACCTCAATACATAAGGCAAATACTAACAGCCATAAAAGGAGAAATCGACAGTAACACAATCATAGTAGGGGACTTTAACACCCCACTTTCACCAATGGACAGATCTTCCAAAATGAAAATAAATAAGGAAACACAAGCTTTAAATGATACATTAAACAAGTTGGACTTAGTTGATATTTATAGGACATTCCATCCAAAAACAACAGAATACACATTTTTCTCAAGTGCTCATGGAACATTCTCCAGGATAGATCATATCTTGGGTCACAAATCAAGCCTTGGTAAATTTAAGAAAATTGAAATTGTATCAAGTATCTTTTCTGACCACAATGCTATGAGACTAGATATCAATTACAGGAAAAGAGCTGTAAAAAATACAAACACATGGAGGCTAAACAATACACTACTTAATAACGAAGTGATCACTGAAGAAATCAAAGAGGAAATTAAAAAATACCTAGAAACAAATGACAGTGGAGACACGACGACCCAAAACCTATGGGATGCAGCAAAAGCAGTTTTAAGAGGGAAGTTTATAGCAATACAATCCCACCTTAAGAAACAGGAAACATCTCGAATAAACAACCTAACCTTGCACCTAAAGCAATTAGAGAAAGAAGAACAAAAACATCCCAAAGTTAGCAGAAGGAAAGAAATCATAAAAATCAGATCAGAAATAAATGAAAAAGAAATGAAGGAAACAATAGCAAAGATCAATAAAACTAAAAGCTGGTTCTTTGAGAAGATAAACAAAATTGATAAACCATTAGCCAGACTCATCAAGAAAAGAAGGGAGAAGACTCAAATCAATAGAATTAGAAATGAAAAAGGAGAAGTAACAACTGACACTGCAGAAATACAAAAGATCATGAGAGATTACTATAAGCAACTCTATGCCCATAAAATGGACAACCTGGAAGAGATGGACAGATTCTTAGAAATGCACAACCTGCCAAGACTGACTCAGGAAGAAATAGAAAATATGAATAGACCTATCACAAGCACTGAAATTGAAACTGTGATTAAAAATCTTCCATCAAACAAAAGCCCAGGACCAGATGGCTTCACAGGCGAATTCTATCAAACATTTAGAGAAGAGCTAACACCCATCCTTCTCAAACTCTTCCAAACAATATCAGAGGAAGGAACACTCCCAAACTCATTCTACGAGGCCACCATCACCTTGATACCAAAACCAGGCAAGGATGTCACAAAGAAAGAAAACTACAGGCCAATATCACTGATGAACATAGATGCAAAAATCCTCAACAAAATACTAGCAAAGAGAATCCAACAGCACATTAAAAGGATCATAGACCATGATCAAGTGGGGTTTATTCCAGGAATGCAAGGATTCTTCAATATACGCAAATCAATCAATGTGATACACCATATTAACAAGTTGAAGGAGAAAAACCATATGATCATCTCAATAGATGCAGAGAAAGCTTTCGACAAAATTCAACACCCATTTATGATAAAAACCCTGCAGAAAGTAGGCATAGAGGGAACTTTCCTCAACATAATAAAGGCCATATATGACAAACCCACAGCCAGCATCGTCCTCAATGGTGAAAAACTGAAACCATTTCCACTAAGATCAGGAACAAGACAAGGCTGCCCACTCTCACCACTCTTATTCAACCTAGTTTTGGAAGTTTTAGCCACAGCAATCAGAGAAGAAAAGGAAATAAAGGGAATCCAAATTGGAAAAGAAGAAGTAAAGCTGTCACTGTTTGCAGATGACATGATACTATACATAGAGAATCCTAAAGATGCTACCGAAAAACTACTAGAGCTAATCAATGAATTTGGTAAAGTAGCAGGATACAAAATTAATGTACAGAAATCTCTGGCATTCCTGTACACTAATGATGAAAAATCTGAAAATGAAATCAAGAAAACATTCCCATTTACCATTGCAACAAAAAGAATAAAATATCTAGGAATAAACCTACCTAAGGAGACAAAAGACCTGTATGCAGAAAATTATAAGACACTGATGAAAGAAATTAAAGATGATACAAATAGATGGAGAGAGATACCATGCTCCTGGATTGGAAGAATCAATATTGTGAAAATGACTCTACTACCCAAAGCAATCTACAGATTCAATGCAATCCCTATCAAACTACCACTGGCATTTTTCACAGAACTAGAACAAAAAATTTCAAAATCTGTTTGGAAAAACAAAAGACCCCGAATAGCCAAAGCAATCTTGAGAACGAAAAACGGAGCTGGAGGAATCAGGCCCCCTGACTTCAGACTATACTACAAAGCTACAGTAATCAAGACAGTGTGGTACTGGCATAAAAACAGAAAGATAGATCAGTGGATCAGGATAGAAAGCCCAGAGATAAACCCACGCACATATGGCCAACTTATCTTTGATAAAGGAGGCAGGAATGTACAGTGGAGAAAGGACAGCCTCTTCAATAAGTGGTGCTGGGAAAACTGGACAGGGTCATGTAAAAGTTTGAGATTAGATCATTCCCTAACACCATACACAAAAATAAGCTCAAAATGGATTAAAGACTTAAATGTAAGGCCAGAAACTATCAAACTCTTAGAGGAAAACATAGGTAGAACACTCTATGACATAAATCACAGCAAGATCCTTTTGGACCCACCTCCTAGAGAAATGGAAATAAAAACAAAGATAAACACATGGGACCTAATGAAACTTCAAAGCTTTTGCACAGCAAAGGAAACCATAAACAAGACCAAAAGACAACCCTCAGAATGGGAGAAAATATTTGCAAATGAAGCAACTGACAAAGGATTAATCTCCAAAATTTATAAACAGCTCATGCAGCTCAATAGCAAAAAAACAAACAACCCAATCCAAAAATGGGCAGAAGACTTAAATGGGCATTTCTCCAAAGAAGATATACAGACTGCCAACAAACACATGAAAGAATGCTCAACATCATTAATCATTAGAGAAATGCAAATCAAAACTACAATGAGATATCATCTCACACCAGTCAGAATGGCCATCATCAAGAAATCTAGAAACAATAAATGCTGGAGAGGGTGTGGAAAAAAGGGAACACTCTTGCACTGCTGGTGGGAATGTGAATTGGTACAGCCACTATGGAGAACAGTATGGAGGTTCCTTAAAAAACTAAAAATAGAACTACCATATGACCCAGCAATCCCACTACTAGGCATATACCCTGAGAAAACCATAATTCAAAAAGAGACATGTACCAAAATGTTCATTGCAGCTCTATTCACAATAGCCCGGAGCTGGAAACAACCTAAGTGTCCATCATCGGATGAATGGATAAAGAAGATGTGGCACCTATATACAATGGAATATTACTCAGCCATATAAAGAAATGAAACTGAGCTATTTGTAATGAGATGGATAGACCTAGAGTCTGTCATACAGAGTGATGTAAGTCAGAAAGAGAAAGACAAATACCGTATGCTAACACATATATACGGAATTTTAAAAAAAAAAATGTCATGAAGAACCTAGGGGTAAAACGGGAATAAAGACACAGACCTACTTGAAAAAAAAAACAAAAAACAAAAAACAAAAAAAAAAAAACGGGGTCATACAAAAGGGGAAGTAGAAATAGATTGTGCCTACAGACACAGGGTAGAGAATATAATTAGAAGACACAATGCCAAGAAACTTTGACACTCAGGCACTGGAGCTCCGATTAATTGCAGCTATGTTGTTTTTGGACATAAATATTTACACTTCATTTCTCATTAAAATTCTGCTTCTTAAAATATTAAACCTAAACTTCTGATTGCTGGATAATTAATGACAAAATAATGCATCAAGACTTTCAGGAAACTGAAGGTGTGCAATTTTCACTCTGGGTATTCTTATAGTGGGGAAAGTATGTGCCCAAAAAATCCATTCAGTAAACATTTACTACACACTTACCTATGAGTAAGGACATAACTATTGGGATTCAGAGATAAGTAGGACACAGCTCCAGCTGTTTGGCAGCTTAAATCTCATAAACATCATGTCAAAAAGCTGATAGATTTCATAGACCTTATAGAAAAATTTCCCTCTGATTGGGAAGAAGTTGCAAATTTGAACTTTAGACCAGCTTAAGGCCTGCCTGGACCTACATGAAAAATGTATTCCCGGGCTTCCCTGGTGGCGCAGTGGTTGAGAGTCTGCCTGCCGATGCAGCGGACACGGGTTCGTGCCCCGGTCCGGGAAGATCCCACATACCGCAGAGCGGCTGGGCCCGTGAGCCATGGCTGCTGAGCCTGCGCGTCCGGAGCCTGTGCTCCGCAACGGGAGAGGCCACAGTGGTGAGAGGCCCGCGTACCACAAAAAAAGTATTCTCAGGAAAATTGTCCTTAGAAAAGCTATGAAAATGGTGATGGGAGGTTCATAAAAATTCTGATGTGACCTTCTGGAAGATCAGTAGGTGCCTTGGGTGATGAGATACTTTTGTTGGGACCTGAGGGCCAGCGAAGTTTGCCTCCAGCAGGTGACTGTAGATGAGACTCCTACTTTGACAGCAATCTGTGTGTAGTTATATCTGACATTTTTTTCTGGACTTATTATTTCTCTGAGTCTGTTGGTAATTTTCCAGAAGCACTAGAGCCCTGTACCCTAATTGTGCAAGTCTTCCTTAATCAAGTGATCACGTTACTCTCCCATGGTTTAAAACACCTTAGCATTTGCCTTTGCTGGTATGCTGGATTCTGTCAAAGCCCCCTACCATCTGGCTTCTCCCTGCATCTCTAGTCTCATCTGTAGTGACTTCCCCTGACAATACTAACCTTCTGAGAGGTCCCCAGATGTGCCAAGCTACTTTAAAATTCCATATTTTGCTGATGATCTTCTATCTGAGAAGGATTTGCTCCTAAGTTTTGCTTCAGAGCAATGAACTGTCCATTATTATAAACCATGCTCTAGTGTCTCCATGTCTGGGGTGAATTTCTTGACTTCTTCATCTTTCCAGGGTGCCAGGTACTTACTTTTGTTATTGTTATTGTATTACAGTATTATCATTATAGATTTGCATGCCTGACCCCCAAACTAGCTGTGACCTCCTCCACAAAGGTAGGGGCACATCACACTCATCTCTGAAGTTCCTCCCCAGAATATATCTTGCCACACAATGGGGACTCACAGCATGTCCTCTGAATTACTGCATCAGTCTGAATATTTCCCTTTGAAGCAGCAGAGTTTAAACTAGTTTAAACACCAAAAGGAGAACATTGGTTCACTTAAGTGGGAAGCACTGGGGTGGCATTGGATTCAGGCATGACTATATCCAGGAACTCACATTGTCAAAACTTGACATTTCTTGGCTCTTGTTCTTCTTCCTTCTGAGAACTGGCTTTACTCACTCACAATTCAAATGCTCTTTTGCCACATAGTGGCTGCTTGATATTCTGGGATTACATCCTTGACTTTATAAACTACAAGGAAAGAGAGACCATCTTTCTCCAGTGGCTAAATATAAATTCCCAGGGAAGAATTCTGATTGGCCAGGTCTGGTTCTCATGCTCACCCCTGTGGAAATTGCTGAGGCTAGGATGATAAAGTAATGTGGTCGGGGCAGGTCTGAGTGAGTGACCAACTCACCCCAATGGCTGTAGTATACACTGATTGTCAATCACACCTAAACCACACAAGAATGAGGCAGGGGCAAAGAAAGAAAGGTAGTGAGAAGGACCAGAAGAAGTAGAGAACAAATATTGAACAGAGAAAAACAACAGTGGTTTACTAACTCCTTAGCAGAGTGTGTGACACATAGTGAGCTTTTAATAGATGTCCACTTACTGAATGAATTCACAAAAACATAGATTCATGTTAATTTATTTTTCTCATCCCATCAGTGACTTCTCTGATTCCATAGAAAGAATTTGGCCCTGTGTGTTTCATGTTTGCAAGTTTCTTTCTTTGTTCAAGTCCTAGACACTCTTCAAGCTCACAACATACTCTTCATTTTCCAACATAAAATTTTTATTTATATTAAGAGATTCTGAATCCAGCAATCCAGATGGGTTACTTTTAGATGTCTGCCCACAAGCACAGGCATCAGTCTGTTTTCTACAAAGTGTTGTTTACTGTGATAATCTCACCTCCATCAAATGTTCCTATCTTTAACTCTTTGTTATTAAAATAGTGTAGAGGAAGCTCAGGAAAGATAAGGCCATGGGCTGAGGCAACATGATACAGTAGAAAGAAAGACAAGGGGTCTGGGAAATTTATACATGGCTTTAAGTGTATCTTTGCTACCAACTCACCTTAGACATGTCACTTCACCTCTCTCAGCCATTATTTTATCTATAAAAGAGATGAGATTAGGTGATTTATTGGTGTCTTTCAGCATTAACTCTGTATACATCTATAGAAGATTTTTATCACCAGACCAATATTTGAGCAACCATGGCTCCATCCAAACCATGAGAACCCAGAACCTACTACATTCATCATTCATCAAGACTAAGTTGGCCATCCATCAAGTGAACACATAACTTAGCTTTGTGCTTTAGGATAGACCAAATTATCTGATCAATTAAATTTCCAAACAATATGTTTTACTCTGTTTCCTTAACCCCTGTATGCCCCTCCCCAAAGAGCTGATGTGTTCTTCTCCAAGAACTTTATATTTTTCTTCTGTAGAATTACTTATGCAGTTTCTGCCACTAAGAAAGTCCCCTCCTCCAATTTTATCTGTTCATATCCTACCCATCCTTGAAGGTCCACAAAAAGACTACCTGCTCTGTAAAGTTTTCCTATTTTCCAACTCACCTCCTTCCATCAGGATGCTTCTCACTCTTTGCCACTGAGTTCTTACAGCTCTTTCTTTATGTCTTTGAATAACAGTGACCATGTTCTACTTTGTGTTGCAGTTATTTGAGGATTTATCTCATCTCTCCCCCTGGAATGAAAGCACCTTCCTATTAGGACAGGATGCTCTGTGTAGTCAAGCACAAATGGATTTTGCAGCAAACAAGCAATAATCAAATCCCAGTTCTCTGCCTAGTCCTTTGGGGAACTACTTAATCTCCATGATCATCAGATTCCTTATCAGTAAAAATAATAACTACTAGGGTGTTAGAAAGACAAAATGAGATCATTTAAGTGAAAGCACTTAGTACTGTGCTTTGAACATGAGGCAAGGGTTTTTTTTGTTTGTTTTTCATTTGCATTAACTGAACACTCATAAGAGCTGTTGAAATCCAACATCTCTACAGCATTTTGAGTTCAATTCAAATTCCTCACTAGGGCATACAAGGCTGGACATAATTTGCCTCCTGCTTCTCCTGTTTTACTTCCCCTTGTTTTGTGGTTGGTTTGTTTTTTTACCAGCCTTATTGGGATAAAATTGACATACAATAAATCACACATACTTAATTGTATAATTTGTTTAGTTCATATATATACATGAACTCATCACCACAATCATAATACTGAAGTATTTATCCCTCCCATTTTCCTTTTGCTCCTTTGTAATTCTTTTTTCAACAGTTTGCCTACTATGCCTTCTGTCCTATAATTAGGCAGCCACTAATCTGCTTTCTATCACTATATGTTAATTTGCATTTCCTAGAATTTTATATAAATAGAATTACCCAGTATGTAGTCATTGTTGGTCTGCACTTTCTACTTTCACTCATTATATTTATTTTGAAATTTATCCCTATTGTAGAACGTAGCAATAGTTCATCACTCTTTATTATTGCACATGATTCCATTGTATAAATAAACAAATTTGTTGATGGACTCTTGGGTTGTTTCCAGTTTTTAACTATTGCAGATAAAGCTGCTATGGGCTTTCTTGTACAGGTGTTTATGTAGACATATACTTTCATTTCTTTTGGCTAATTATCTAGTAGAGGAATGACTGTGTCATGTGATAATACAAGGTTAACTTTTTAAGAAACTGGCAAACTATTTCCGAAGTGGTTACACAATTTTTACATTTCTACCAGTAGTATGTGAGAGCTCCAAGTCAACACTTGGGATTATCAATCTTTTTTTAATTTTAGAAATTTTGAAATGTTTATGGTGATATCTCATAGTGGTTTTATTTTCATTGCTCTAAGACTACTGATGTTGAGCATCTTTTCATATGCTTATGTGCTCTGCCTATGTCTTCTTTGGTAATGTGTCACTCAAATATTTTGTCTTTTTTTAAACTGGGTTATTTGTTTTTATATTATTGAGTATTAAAAGGTTTTTATATATGTAAGATACACATTTTTATCAGATATTTGCTTTGCAAATATTTTTTCCCAGTCTGTGGCTTGCCTTATTCCCTTATCAGTATTTTTCAAAGAGCAGAGATTTTACTTTTGGCTAATTCCAATTTATCAAATTGTGGTTTTTTTAATGAATTACAATTGTCCCTCAGTATCAGCAAGGTATTTGTTCCAGGACCCGCAGCAGATACTAAAATCTATAGTCCAGTCCCATAGTTAGCTCTCGTCTGTGTATTCTGAACCTTAAGATACGGAGGGCTGACTGTATATTTATTGAAAAACATCAGTGTATTAGTGGACGCATGCAGTTTGAACTGGTGTTCTTCAAGGGTCAGCTGTCTAATTTTAACAAAGTATCCAAATAAACCTTTGCATAACCTAAGGTTATAAGGAATTTATTCCATCCTTTCTTTTAGAAATATTGTAGGTATATGTTTTATATTTAGATATGTCATACATTTTGATTTAATTTTGTATATGGTATAAATACTGATTGAAGGTCTTTTTTTTGTTGTTTACGTATGTTTAAATTTTCCAGTGTCATTTGTTGAAAACTTCTTTCTCCATTGAGCTGCTTTTGCAACTTTGTAAAAAATGTATGTGTAGGTCTATTTCTGAACTATTTATTCTGTTCTATCAATCTATTTGTCAAACTTTATACCATATCCACACTGTATTTAATACTTTAGCTTTATATTAAGAACTGAATAAATTCTGAAATAAAGTATTGTCTTCCAACTTTGTTCTTATTTTTCAAAACTGTTTTGCTATTTTAATTTGTTTGCATTTCCATATGAATTTTGGAATCTATTTGTCAATTTCTATAAAAAATAAGGCCTGCTGGATGATGACTAGGATTACAATAAATCCATAGAACAAGTTGTTAAGCATCAACTTTGTAATAATATGAGTTTCCTTACACATAAACATGGTTTATCTCACCATTTAGTTAGGTCTTCTGTAATTTCTTACAGCATATTTTGTAGCTTTCAGTGCACAAATCTGTATTATAATTTACAAGGGTAAAGAAATACAATTAATTTATGTATGTAGATTTTGTGTCCTGCAAACTTGCTAAACTCACTTATTAATTTTAGTAGATTTTTAAAATAGATACATTAGGATTTCTACATAGATAATCACATCACCAGCAAATTAAAAACACTACTTCTTACTTTCCAATGTAAATGCTTTATTTATTTCCTTACATAGTAACAAGGGCCAAACCTTTAGTACAATGTTGAATAGAAATGGTAAGATTGGGCAAGAGAATGAGATCCCCTGATTGTAGGGAGAAAAAAAGCATTCAGGCTTTCCCCATTAAGTATGATGCTAATATAGGTTTTTTAAAAATGCTTTTTATCAGGTTAAGGACAATCCCTTCTATTCCCAAATTGTTGAGAGCTTTTAAAAGGGTTGGATATTGGATTTGATCAGAAATGCTTTTCTACATATATTGATATGATCACATGGTTTTTCTTCTTTTGGTTTGTTAATATGGTAAATTATATTGATTGATTTTCAAATATTAAACACATTTCATATAACTTTAGTCCTTTTAAATTTGTTGAAACTTATTTTATGGCCTGCAATATTATCTCACTTATTAAATTTTCTTTGGGCAAGAATGTATGTTTGTGTGTATATTTTTTTTTCTGGTGGAATAGTCTATAAATGGCTATTAAGTTGGCAAATAGTATTCAAATCTTATATATCCTTACTGGTTGTCTATTTACTTGTTGACAGACGAGTATTTTTATTTCTGACTAAAATTGTATATTTCTCTTGCAGTTCTATCAATTTTTACTTCATGTATTATTAAATTCTGTTCTTTGATAAATAAACATTCAATATTACTATTTCTTCTTGATAAGTTGACCCCTTTATCATTGTCTTTACTCTGAAATCTACTTTGATATTAAAATAGTCACCTAGCTTTTTTTGATTAGTGTTTGCATTGCACATCTTTTTCTACCTTCTACTTTCATTTTTTTTGTGTTTTTGTATTTCAGGTGCATTTCTTGTAGGAGGCTATAGTTGGGCTTTGCTTTCCCCTCCCTCAGTCAGACAATCTCTGCCTTTTCACTGGGGTATTTAGACTATTTACATTTAATATGATTATTGATATGCTCAGATTTTAGTCTATCATTTGGTCATTTTTTTTCTATTTGTCTCAGATGTTCTCTGTTTCTTTTTTTCTGATTTCTTTTGGACTAATTGAATTCATTGTATGATTCCATTTATAGTCGTTTTTGGTTTATTTCCAGCACCTCTGTGTTATTCAAATGGTTGCTTTAGAATTTATGGCATATATTTTTAAGTTATCATAGTCTACTTTCTAGTGATTATTACCCCACATCAGGTGCATATAAGAAACTTAGTGTAGTATACTTCCATGGCTTCTTCATTATTGTTGCCATGCATATTACTTTCATGTATAACACACCAAATATATGTTTATTATTTGGTTTAAACAATTATCTTTTAATAATATTTAAGAAATAAGAAAAAAATCTTATATAATTTTCAAGTAGTCACCATTCCCAGTGCTTTTAATTCCCTCCTGTAGATGCAGATTTTCATCAGGTATCTTTCTTCTTCTGCCTGAAAAACTTTCTTTAACATTTCTTGTAGAATAGATAGATCTCTTGGTAAGAAATTTTTCAAATTTTGTATATCTTTAAAAGTATTTCTTTTGCCTTCATTTTTGAAACGTATTTTGGTTTTGTATAGAATTCCAGGTTGAGAGGTTTATTTATTTGCTTCCTTTTTCAATACTTCAAAGACATTACTCAACTGCCTTCTCACATAAATTGTTTTCAATGAAAAATCTGCTGTCACCTTTAACTTCATTCCTCTATATGTAATGTGTCTTTTTTCACTGTCTGCTTTTAAATTATTACCATTTATCATTGATTTTGAGAAATTTAAAGATATGCTTTAGCATAGCTTTCTTCGTGTTACTAGTATATGACTTTTATTGCATTTCTTGAATCTGTAGTTTTATAGTTTTCATCAAAATAGGAAAAAATTTGGCTATTTTCTCAAACACACACACACACACGCACACACACACATACACACACTCTCTTTGGAGGCTCTAATGTTACTCATATTAGGCCAGTAAATCTTTCCAACAGCTCACTGAAGCTTCCATCATTTTTTTATTCTATTTTTCTCTCTATGTTTCATTTTGATAGCATTTTATTGCTATGTCTTCAATAGTACTCCTTTTTTCAAAAATGTAATATTTAATTTGCTTTTATTACTATTCATTGAATTTTTATCTCAGGGATTTTTATCTCTAGTAATTTATTTGCATCTTTTATATATCTTCTATGTCTCCACTTTACTTTTTAAACATATAGGAAACAGTTATAGCTGTCTTAATATTCTTGTTTGCTTTATCTAACATAAGTGTCCATTCTGGGTCAGTTTCAATTGATTGACTTATCTTCTCATTTGCTTGCTCCTTTGTAAGCCTGGTACTTTTTTGTTAGGATACCAGACACTAGGATTTTTCACTTTGATAGGCACAGGATACTTTTGTATTCCTATAAATATTCTTGAGCCTTTTGGGGGGGAGGCATTTAAGTTCTTGGAATTAGTTTAATCCTTTAGGTCTTGCTTTTATGATGTGTTATTAGGGACCAGAGTCAGTTCCTTATTATGGATGCAAAACTCTGTATACTCAATTCTATGTCTTATGAATCTTGAGGTGTCCCAGTGTGGCTGATAGGACTGAGCACTATTCTCAACACTGTGTGAATGCCAGACCTTAGTTCTTTTGGGTGGCCTTTTCCTAGCTCCTGGTTTTTTTCCTCACATGCATGTGCTGATCAATATTTAGCTGAATATTTAAGAGGAATCTCTGCAGATCTCCCAAGTGCAGTTCTGTGCAGTTCTCTCCTATCTTGTAAACTGTTAATTCTTTGGTCTCCCTAGATTCAAAGCTTTGTCTCCTCAACTCATGAAGTCCATTGAGCTCTACCTCAAATTCCAATCCCTACATCATGTCCTGGAAATTTCTCAAGAAGTAAGTTGGGACAATATCAGAGCTGTCCTTGTTTGTTTCTTGTCATTCAGGGTCATTTTCCTTTTTTGCTTGTTTTTCAAGGTCTTGCAAAGAGTTGTTTCATATATTCTGTCCATTTTTGACTGTTTCAGATGGGACCTAACTTATTCCTATTTATAACCATATTCACTAAGTTGCCCTTTCTTTCTACCCTTTGCCCACACCAAGCTTATTCACACATCAAGCCTGTAAAACCTGCTGACACTTTTTTTTCTCTGCTTGGAATACTTTCTCCAAGATCTCTGCAAGCTGATGGTTTCTAGTTATTCAGGTATTAGATCTAATGCCAACTCCTTTGGGAAAACATCTTGATCATACGAATAAAGTAGACCATTCCCACTTCTAAGTTATCTATCCAATATCATGCTTTATTTCTTTCATAAGTTAATCACCATCTACCTTTATTCAATTGACTTGTTTACACTAAATATACACTGAAAGAAGAGTCCTGTCAAATATTCAAAGACTAATTGAAAGTAGGTTTATAATATGTGCATATAAAAGATTAGACCATTTAGAAGTGACTTAGAAGGAAACTTGCTTATTTCACATAACAAAAGTGTCCAAAGTAGGACAATTCCAAGATTAGTTAATTAAGTGTCTCTGTGAATTCATCAAGGATCCAGTTTCTTTCTACTTTTCTCCTTGTCATCTGTAGTGTATTAGATTGCCATCTTAGCACAGCTCTATTTATTTTCCCAAGATGGCTCCTACAATTTCAAGCAGCACTTGAAGTCAGATTTTAGAGATTGTAAAGGGAAGGTATTTTTCTTCATCTCTTTCTAAAGGTAGGGAAAAAATTTCCCAGAATCTTTCCAACTTCCAGCAAACTCTCCTCACATCTTCTTGGCCAGATGTTGGTGCCATTCCCAAATTAGGTGATGGCAATGGGAATGAAAATTACCAATATTGGCTCAAACTAATTAAGGCATGCTTTCATCTCAGACCTCTCCTCTTCGATCTTGGGTTTATGGAAGTTTCTTTCCCCACCTTTCCCAGGAACTTGGTGCCTGAAATTGTCAAGAATGGAGTTCTATTAGAAAGAAGGATGGGAAATATGTAGTTAGGGAGGATGCCACAGATTATTTTATTAGGATGAAAGTGTGCAATTCAAGCATTTAAATTAACTTATTTTGGTTTGTCTAGAAAATCTCTCAACTAGTTCAAATATTTGCCAGAGTGTGAGACAAACCTTCTGATATCAGCTAAGTTAAGCATAAGCTTTTTAGCTTGCATTTTTAGTTTTTCACTTTGTATAACATCTCCAATTCTCGGCCTTCCTTCCTGGTATCTTGCCCACCACGTTGATGCACACTGTCAACTGAAAATACTGTTTCCACAAATTTCCAACAAGCTGGCAATGGGATTTCTGAAGTAGAAACATATTTCGTTTTTTCTGCTTAAAAATGGAAATTTAATCATAGTACATTTCTTGTCATGATACACCCATTCAAAAATATTTACAGCTGATTCTATTTACAGTGAATCCACAAATCTTAGTAAACATTTTGATCAAAAGGATGATGCTATGCTTAATTAATCTTTGACACAACCCTGTACTCATGGGTAAAATTATATTATTTTAATCTAGGGGTGAAACCAGGAGAGCACCTATTCACTCCTGGTGTTGAAGATGTAGAAACTGGATGGGTAGAAATTAATTTATTTCATCAAAGTCATATGAAGGTGTGTGCTAGAGTCCACTTATATCAGCTTATGAGACCCAAATGTGAGCACCTGCTCCTAACTACACTATCATTGTTGTCAAATTGATAGATTGAAATTGGCTATCGTGGGAGAATTTACACTATAGAAATTGGCAAAATGCTACAAATCACAGCTTTTTTTCTTGTCTGGAAAGCTGGTTTTAAACATTTGCCAGCACACTATATAATAAGATGCAGAGCAAATCTAAGATAGTAGAATTGAAAGAATTAAGAATTTTAAAGCCATATATTAGTAAAAGTCAATATTATTATTAATACCTGTTTTGTTGTCATGATTAACATTTCCTGACTCAGAGTCTATCTTTTTTTTCCACTATATTGTGACAGTGTCTATAACTCATTTGTATTTACCCTTTTCCCCAATTTGATGGATTCATTTGTCTCTGAATAAATTGGGTTGGACATTGTTTTAGTCAGGGTTTTGTTGGTGAATAACAAAAACAAACAAAAAGACCCTGATGCAGGGAGAAAAGGAGCTTATAAAGATATGTAATGACTCACTGGATCAAGAGAGAATAAGACTTGGAGAATGGACAAGAACCAAAGGGACCTGGCAGCAGAAACCTGAGTCAAGTTCAGGCCTACAGGACTGTCTGGTTATGACATTGCCAGTAGTGTCATTACCTCAACTGTTGTGGAACACCGTGTCTGTTTATGAACCAAGTAAATTCTCCGTAATCAATCCCTCTTTACACTAATAACGTAATATTTAAAACTGATGATACTGGCACAAAAATAGAAATACAGATTAATAGAACAGTATAGAAAGCCCAGAAATAAACCCACAAACCTATGGCCAAAAGTTCTAAGTCAAAGTATGCAAGGCTATACAATGGAGAAGACAGTCTCTTCAATAAATGGTGCTGGGAAAACTGGACAGCTACATGTAAAAACATAAAATTAGAATATTCTTAAAAACCACACACAAAAACAAACTCAAAATGGATTAAAGACGTAAATGTAAGACTGGATACTGTAAAACTCTGAGAGGAAAACATAACTTTTTGACATAAATTGCAGCAATATCTTTTTCGATCTGTCTCCCAGAGTAATGGAAATAAAAACAAAAATTAAAAAATAGGACCTCAGGCGGAGATCACCTTCCTCCCCACGGATACACCAGAAATACAGCTACACGTGGAACAACTCCTACAGAACACCTACTGAATGCTGGCAGAAGACCCCAAACCTCCCAAAAGGCAAGAAACTCCCCACATACCTGGGTAGGGCAAAGCGGAGAGATTCCCGCACAGAGGATCGGTGCCGAGCGGCACTCACCAGCCCGAGAGGCTTGTCTGCTCGCCCGCCGGGGCGGGGGGCGCTGGAAGCTGAGGCTCGGGCTTCGGTCAGAGCGCAGGGAGAGGACTGGGGCTGGCGGCGAGAACTCAGCCTGAAGGGGGCTAATGTGCCACAGCTACCCGGGAGGGAGTCCGGGAAAACTCTGGAGCTGCCGAAGAGGCAAGAGACTTTTTCTTCCCTCTTGGTTTCCTGGTGCGCGAGGAGAGGGGATTAAGAGTGCTACTTAAAGGGGCTCCACAGACGGGCGCGAGTCACGACTGAAAGCGCGGAGCCCAGTGACGGGCGTGGGACGCTGGGGCTGCTGCTGCCGCCGCCAAGAAACCTGTGTGCGAGCGCAGGTCACTGTCCACACCGCCCTTCCGGGAGCCTATGCACCCCGCCACTGCCGGGGTCCCGGGATCCAGGGGCGGCTTCCCTGGGAGAACGCACGGCGCGCCTCGGGCTGGTGCAACGTCACGCCGACCTCTGCCGCTGCAGGCTCGCCCCGCACTCCGTGCCCCTCCCTCCCGCCCGGCCTGAGTGAGCCAGAGTCCCCGAAGAGGCTGCTCCTTTAACCCTGTCCTGTCTGAGCGAAGAACAGACGCCCTCCGGCGACCTACACGCAGACGCGGGGCCAAATCCAAAGCTGAGACCCAGGAGCTGTGAGAACAAAGAAGAGAAAGGGAAACCTCTCCCAGCAGCCTCAGAAGCAGCGGATTAAAGCTCCACAATCAACTTGATGTACCCTGCATCTGTGGAATACATGAATAGACAACACATCACCCCAGATTGAGGAGCCCGGAGTCAATGCTGTGCCTCTGAGGTGGGAGAGCCAACTACAGGACACTGGTCCACAAGAGACCCTCCCAGCTCCACATAATATCAAACGGCAAAAATCTTCCAGAGATCTCCACCTCAACACCAGCACCCAGCTTCACTCAACGACCAGCAAGCTACAGTGCTGGACACCCTAAGCCAAACAACTAGCAAGACAGGAACACAACGCCACCCATTAGCAGAGAGGTGGCCTAAAATCATAAAAAGTCCGCAGACACCCCAAAACACACCACCAGACGTGGACCTGCCCACCAGAAAGACAAGATCCAGCCTCATCCATCAGAACACAGGCACTAGTCCCCTCCACCAGGAAGCCTACACAACCCACTAAACCAACCTTAGCCACTGGGGACAGACACCAAAAACAACGGGAACTACGAACCTGCAGCCTGCAAAAAGGAGACCCCAAACACAGTAACATAAGCAAAATGAGAAGACAGAAAAACACACAGCGGGAGAAGGAGCAAGATAAAAATCCACCAGATCTAACAAATGAAGAGGTAATAGGCAGTCTACCTGAAAAAGAATTCAGAATAATGATGGTAAAGATGATCCAAGATTCTATTTCCCAGATCCAAAATCTTGGAAATAGAATAGACAAAATGCAAGAAACAGTTAACAAGGACCTAGAAGAACTAAAGATGAATCAAGCATCGATTAAAAACACAATAAAAGAAATAAAAAATACTCTAGATGGGATCAATAGCAGAATAACTGAGGCAGAAGAACGGATAAGTGAGGTGGAAGATAAAATACTGGAAATAACTGCTGCAGAGCAAAATAAAGAAAAAAGAATGAAAAGAACAGAGGACAGTCTCAGAGACCTCTGGGACAACATTAAACGCACCAACATTCGAATTATAGGAGTTCCAGAAGAAGAAGAGAAAAAGAAAGGGACTGAGAAAATATTTGAAGAGATTATAGTTGAAAACTTCCCTAATATGGGAAAGGAAATAGTTAATCAAGTCCAGGAGGCACAGAGAGTCCCATACAGAATAAATCCAAGGAGAAATACGCCAAGACACATATTAATCAAACTGTCAAAAATTAAACACAAAGAAATCATATTAAAAGCAGCAAGGCAAAAACAACAAATAACACACAAGGGAATCCCCATCAGGATAACAGCTGATCTCTCAGCAGAAACTCTACAAGCCAGAAGGGAGTGGCAGGACATAATTAAAGTGATGAAGGAGAAAAACCTGCAACCAAGATTACTCTACCCAGCAAGGATCTCATTCAGATTTGATGGAGAAATTAAAACGTTTACAGACAAGCAAAAGCTGAGAGAGTTCAGCACCACCAAACCAGCTTTACAACAAATGCTAAAGGAACTTCTCTAGGCAAGAAACACAACAGAAGTAAAAGACCTACAATAACGAACCCAAAACAATTAAGAAAATGGGAACAGGAACATACATATCGATAATTACCTTAAATGTAAATGGACTAAATGCTCCCACCAAAAGATACAGATTGGCTGAATGGATACAAAAACAAGACCCATATATATGCTGTCTACAAGAGACCCACTTCAGACCTAGAGACACATACAGACTGAAAGTAAGGGGATGGAAAAAGATATTCCATGCAAATGGAAATCAAAAGAAAGCTGGAGTAGCAATTCTCATATCAGACAAAATAGACTTTAAAATAAAGACTACTAGAAGAGACCAAGAAGGACACTACATAATGATCAAGGGATCGATCCAAGAAGAAGATATAACAATTGTAAATATTTATGCACCAAACATAGGAGCACCTCAATACATAAGGCAAATACTAACAGCCATAAAAGGGGAAATCGACAGTAACACACTCATAGTAGGGGACTTTAACACCCCACTTTCACCAATGGACACATCATCCAAAATGAAAATAAATAAGGAAACACAAGCTTTAAATGATACATTAAACAAGATGGACTTAATTGATATTTATAGGACATTCCATCCAAAAACAACAGAATACACATTTTTCTCAAGTGCTCATGGAACATTCTCCAGGATAGATCCTATCTTGGGTCACAAATCAAGCCTTGGTAAATTTAAGAAAATTGAAATTGTATCAAGTATCTTTTCCGACCACAATGCTATGAGACTAGATATCAATTACAGGAAAAGAGCTGTAAAAAATACAAACACATGGAGGCTAAACAATACACTACTTAATAACGAAGTGATCACTGAAGAAATCAAAGAGGAAATTAAAAAATACCTAGAAACAAATGACAATGGAGACACGACGACCCAAAACCTATGGGATGCAGCAAAAGCAGTTCTAAGAGGGAAGTTTATAGCAATACAATCCCACCTTAAGAAACAGGAAACATCTCGAATAAACAACCTAACCTTGCACCTAAAGCAATTAGAGAAAAAAGAACAAAAACATCCCAAAGTTAGCAGAAGGAAAGAAATCATAAAAATCAGATCAGAAATAAATGAAAAAGAAATGAAGGAAACGATAGCAAAGATCAATAAAACTAAAAGCTGGTTCTTTGAGAAGATAAACAAAATTGATAAACCATTAGCCAGACTCATCAAGAAAAAAAGGGAGAAGACTCAAATCAATAGAATTAGAAATGAAAAAGGAGAAGTAACAACTGACACTGCAGAAATACAAAAGATCATGAGAGATTACTATAAGCAACTCTATGCCAATAAAATGGACAACCTGGAAGAAATGGACAAATTCTTAGAAATGCACAACCTGCCAAGACTGAATCAGGAAGAAATAGAAAATATGAACAGACCAATCACAAGCAGTGAAATTGAAACTGTGATAAAAAATCTTCCAACAAACAAAAGCCCAGGACCACATGGCTTCACAGGCGAATTCCATCAAGCATTGAGAGAAGAGCTAACACCTATCCTTCTGAAACTCTTCCAAAATATAGCAGAGGGAGGAACACTCCCAAACTCATTCTACGAGGCCACCGTCACCTTGATACCAAAACCAGACAAGGATGTCACAAAGAAAGAAAACTACAGGCCAATATCACTGATGAACATAGATGCAAAAATCCTCAACAAAATACTAGCAAACAGAATCCAACAGCACATTAAAAGGATCATAGACCATGATCAAGTGGGGTTTATTCCAGGAATGCAAGGATTCTTCAATATACGCAAATCAATCAACGTGATACACCATATTAACAAATTGAAGGAGAAAAACCATATGATCATCTCAATAGATGCAGAGAAAGCTTTCGACAAAATTCAACACCCATTTATGATAAAAACCCTGCAGAAAGTAGGCATAGAGGGAACTTTCCTCAACATAATAAAGGCCATATATGACAAACCCACAGCCAGCATCGTCCTCAATGGTGAAAAACTGAAACCATTTCCACTAAGATCAGGAACAAGACAAGGCTGCCCACTCTCACCACTCTTATTCAACCTAGTTTTGGAAGTTTTAGCCACAGCAATCAGAGAAGAAAAGGAAATAAAAGGAATCCAAATTGGAAAAGAAGAAGTAAAGCTGTCACTGTTTGCAGATGACATGATACTATACATAGAGAATCCTAAAGATTCTACCAGAAAACTACTAGAGTTAATCAATGAATTTGGTAAAGTTGCAGGATACAAAATTAATGCACAGAAATCTCTGGCATTCCTATATACTAATGATGAAAAATCTGAAAGTGAAATCAAGGAAACACTCCCATTTACCATTGCAACAAAAAGAATAAAATATCTAGGAATAAACCTACCTAAGGAGACAAAAGACCTGTATGCAGAAAATTATAAGACACTGATGAAAGAAATTAAAGATGATACAAATAGATGGAGAGATGTACCATGTTCTTGGATTGGAAGAATCAACATTGTGAAAATGACTCTACTACCCAAAGCAATCTACAGATTCAATGCAATCCCTATCAAACTACCACTGGCATTTTTCACAGAACTAGAACAAAAAATTTCACAATTTGTATGGAAACACAAAAGACCCCGAATAGCCAAAGCAATCTTGAGAACGAAACATGGAGCTGGAGGAATCAGGCTCCCTGATTTCAGACTATACTACAAAGCTACAGTAATCAAGGCAGTATGGTACTGGCACAAAAACAGAAAGATAGATCAATGGAACAGGATAGAAAGCCCAGAATTAAACCCACGGACATATGGTCACCTTATCTTTGATAAAGGAGGCAGGAATGTACAGTGGAGAAAGGACAGTCTCTTTAATAAGTGGTGCAGGGAAAACTGGATAGGGACATGTAAAAGTATGAGATTAGATCACTCCCTAACACCATACACAAAAATAAGCTCAAAATGGATTAAAGACCTAAATGTAAGGCCAGACACTATCAAACTCTTAGAGGAAAACATAGGCAGAACACTCTATGACATAAATCACAGCAAGATCCTTTTGGACCCACCTCCTAGAGAAATGGAAATAAAGACAAAAATAAACACATGGGACCTAATGAAACTTAAAAGCTTTTGCACAGCAAAGGAAACCATAAACAAGACCAAAAGACAACCCTCAGAATGGGAGAAAATATTTGCAAATGAAGCAACAGACAAAGGATTAATCTCCAACATTTATAAGCAGCTCATGCAGCTCAATAACAAAAAAACAAACAACCCAATCCAAAAATGGGCAGAAGACCTAAATAGACATTTCTCCACAGAAGATATACAGACTGCCAACAAACACATGAAAGGATGCTCAACATCTTTACTCATTAGAGAAATGCAAATCAAAACTACAATGAGATATCATCTCACACCAGTCAGAATGGCCATCATCAAAAAATCTAGAAACAATAAATGCTGGAGAGGGTGTGGAAAAAAGGGAACCCTCTTGCACTGCTGGTGGGAATGTGAATTGGTACAGCCGCTATGGAGAACGGTATGGAGGTTCCTTAAAAAACTACAAATAGAACTACCATATGACCCAGCAATCCCACTACTGGTCATATACCCTGAGAAAACCATAATTCAAAAAGAGACATGTACCAAAATGTTCATAGCAGCCCTATTTACAATAGCCCGGAGATGGAAACAACCTAAGTGTCCATCATCGGATGAATGGATAAAGAAGATGTGGCACATATATACAATGGAATATTACTCAGCCATAAAAAGAAATGAAACTGAGCTATTTGTAATGAGGTGGATAGACCTAGAGTCTGTCATACAGAGTGAAGTAAGTCAGAAAGAGAAAGACAAATACTGTATGCTAACACATATATATGGAATTTAAGAAAAAAAATGTCATGAAGAACATAGGGGTAAGACAGGAATAAAGACACAGACCTACTAGAGAATGGACTTGAGGATATGGGGAGGTGGAAGGGTAAGCTGTGACAAAGTGAAAGAGCGGCATGGACATATATACACTACCAAACGTAAGGTAGATAGCTAGTGGGAAGCAGCCGCATAGCACAGGGAGATCAGCTCGGTGCTTTGTGACCGCCTGGAGGGGTGGGATAGGGAGGGTGGGAGGGAGACGCAAAAGGGAGGGGATATGGAAACATATGTATATGTATAACTGATTAAATTTGTTATAAAAAAAAATAGGACCTCAAAACTCAAAAACTTTTGCACAGCAAAGGAAACCATAAACAAAAGAAAAAGACAACCCACACAATGGGAGAAAATATTTGCAAATGATATGACCAACAAGGGATTAGTCTCCAAAATTTATAAACAACTCATGCGACTCAACATTCAAAAACAAACAACACAATCAAAAAATGGGCAGAAGACCTAAATAGACATTTCTCCAAAGAAGACATACAGATGGCCAAGAGACATATGAAAAGATGCTCAACATCACTAATTATTAGAGAAATGCAAATCAAAACTACAATGAGATATCACCTCACACCAGTCAGAATGGCCATCATCAAAAAATCTACAAACAATAAATGCTGAAGAGGCTGTGGAGAAAAGGGAACCCTCCTACACTGTTGGTGGGAATATAAATTGGTATAGCCACTATGGAGAACAGTATGGAGGTTCCTTAAAAAATTAAAAATAGAGCTACCATATGACCCAGCAACACCACTCCTGGGCATAGATCCAGAGAAAAACATGGTTTTAAAGGATACATGCACCCCAATGTTCATTGCAGCCCTGTTTACAATAACCAAGACATGGAAGCAACCTAAATGTCCATCAACAGATGAATGGATAAAGAAGATGTAGTACATATGTACAACAGAATATTACTCAGCCATTAAAAAGAATGAAATAATGCCATTGTGGCAACATGGATGGGCCTGGAGATTATCATACTAAGTGAAGTAAGTTAGACAGAGAAAGACAAATATCATATGATATCACTTATATGCAGAATCTAAAAATAATGATACAAATGAACTTGTTTACAAGACAGAAACAGACTCACAGACTTAGAGAACAGAAATTATGGTTACCAGGTGAGAAGGGTGCTTGGGAGGGATAGATTGGGAGTTCGGGATTGACATGTACATACTGTTATATTTAAAATAGATAAACCACAAGGACCTACTGTAAAAAAAATTAATTTAAAATTTAAAAAGAAACCTGATAGAACCACCTGCTTTGTTGAGACTGAGTCATGCTGCTGCAGGTGTTATAGGAATCTTGCTTTGCCTCAAATTCCATAGTAAGAGATGGAAAGTCACCTCCTACAAACATAATTCCCACTGACAAACTCATCCCAAAATAGGAATGGAATTTGGTTGCTTGGTGGCAAAACTGAAAAGAAATACAAACAAGTGTTCCTTGACATAATCATTGTTAAAAAATGGGGGGAAGAAAAGAAGACACAGTGCCCTGACTATATGCTGATATGAGAAGGGGAGAAAACATATCATAAGCATAGAGCAAAGTACAGTAAGTCCCCTATATATGAACAAGTTCCATTCCGAGAGCATGTTCCTAAATCCACTTTGTTCGTAAGTCCAACAAAGTTAGCTTAGGTACCCAACTAAAACAATTGGCTATATAGTACTGAACTGTAATAGGTTGATATTTCTCACACAAATAATACATAAAAAACAAACACAAAAATAAAGAAAACATTTCTAATCTTACAATATATTACCTTGAAAAGTACAGTAGTACAGTACAACAGCTGGCATACAGGGGCTGGCATCAAGTGAACAGGCAAGAAGAGTTACTGCCTGGAGGAGGGAGAAGAGGTGGGAGATGGTAGAGCTGAAGGATTATCAGCAATAGGCTATGGAGGGCAAGCTAAAATTTCACTCATGCCTTAAGTGATTGGACATGTGAACACATGTTCACACCTTGAAAGTTCACAACCTGAAATTTCATATGTAGGGGAATTACTGTAAATGAGAGGCATGGTCTCCATGGAGCCTCTCAAGATGTCATGGTGTCTTATAGTTTTCTACCTAGGTATTTAAGAAATTGAGCTATTTGTAATGAGATGGATGGACCTAGACTCTGTCATACAGAGTGAAGTAAGTCAGAAAGAGAAAGACAAATACTGTATGCTAACACATAAATATGGAATTTAAGAAAAAAAAATGTCATGAAGAACCTAGGGGTAAGACAGGAATAAAGACACAGACCTACTAGAGAATGGACTTGAGGATATGGGGAGGAGGAAGGGTAAGCTGTGACAGGGTGGGAGAGTGGCATGGACATATATACACTACCAAATGTAAAATAGATAGCTAGTAGGAAACAGCCGCATAGCACAGGGAGATCAACTCGGTGCTTTGTGACCACCTAGATGGGGTGGCATAGGGAGGGGAGAGGGAGGGAGATGCAAGAGGGAAGAGATATGGGAACATATGTATATGTATAACTGATTCACTTTGTTGTAAAGCAGAAACTGACACACCATTGTAAAGCAATTATACTCCAATAAAGATGTAAAAAAAATAAAAAATTTTAAAAAATTTAAAAAAGAATTAACATTGTGAAAATGACTATACCACCCAAAGCACTCTATAGATTCAAAGCAATCCCTATCAAACTGGGTAACTACCAATGACATTTTTCACAGAACTAGAACAAAAAATTTTACAATTTGTATGGAAACACAAAAGACCTCGAATAGCCAAAGCAATCTTGAGAAAGAAAAATGGTGCTGGAGGAATCAGGCTCCTGGACTTCAGACTATACTACAAAGCTACAGTAATAAAGACAATATGGTACCAACACAAAAACAGAAATATAGATCAATGGAACAAGATAGAAAGCCTAGAGGTAAACCCCACACACGTACGGTCACCTTACCTTTGACAAAGGAGGCAAGAATAGGGCTTCCCTGGTGGTGCAGTGGTTGAGAATCTGCCTGCTAGTGCAGGGGACATGGGTTCGAGCCCTGGTCTGGGAGGATTCCACATGCCACAGAGCAACTGGGCCCGTGAGCCATGGCTGCTGAGCCTGCGCGTCTGGAGCCTGTGATCCGCAACAAGAGAGGCCGCGATAGTGAGAGGCCCATGCACCGCGATGAAGAGTGGCCCCCACTTGCCACAGCTAGAGAAAAGCCCTCGAACAGAAACGAAGACCCACCATGCAAAAATAAATTAATTAATAAAAGTTCTTTCCTTTTTTTTTAAAAAAAAAAAGGAGGCAAGAATATACAATGGAGAAAAGAGAGCCTCTTCAATAAGTGGTGCTGGGAAAACTGGACAGCCACATGTAAAAAAATGAAATTAGAACACTCTCTAACACCATACAGAAAAATAAACTCAAAATAGATTAAAGACCTAAATATAAGTCCAGACACTATCAAACTCTTAGAGGAAAACAGGCAGAACACTCTGTGACATAAATCACAGCAAGATCCTTTTTGACCCACCTCCTAGTGAAATGGAAATAGAGACAAAAATAAACAAATGTGACCTAATGAAACTTAAAAGCTTTTGCACAGCAAAGGAAACCAAAAACAAGGTGAAAAGAGAACACTCAGAATGGGAGAAAATATTTGCAAACAAAGCAACTGACAAAGGATTAATCTCCAATATATATAGGCAGCTCATGCAGCACAATATCAAAAAAAAAAAAAACAATCCAGAAATGGGAAGAAGACCTAAATACACATTTCCCCAAAGAAGACATACAGATTGCCAACAAACACACAAAAAGAGTCTCAACATTTCTAATCATTAAAGAAATGCAAGTCAAAACCACAATGAAGTATCACCTCACACTTGTCAGAATGGGCATCATCAAAAAATTTACAAACAATAAATGCTGAGAACCCTCCTGCACTGTTGGTGGGAATGTAAACTGATACAGCCACTATGGAGACCAGTATAGAGGTTCCTTAAAAAACTAAAAAAGAACTACCATATGACCCAGCAATCCCACTACTGAGCATATACCCTGAGAAAACCACAATTCAAAAAGGTACATGTACCACAGTGTTCATTGCAGCACTATTTACAGTAGTCAGGACGTGGAAGCAACCTAAATGTCCGTCGACAGATGAATAGATAAAGAAGATATGGCACATATATACAATGGAATATTATTCAGCCATAAAAAGGAATGAAATTGAGTTATTTGTAGTAAGGTGGGTGGACCTAGAATCTGTCATACAGAGAGAAGTATGTCAGAAAGAGAAAAACAAATACCATACGCTAACACATATATATGGAATCTAGAAAAATGGTACTGATGAACCTAGTGATAGGGCAGGAACAAAGATACAGACCTGAGGACACAGTGGGAGAAGGGGAGGCTAGGACAAAGAGAGTGGCATGGACATATATACACTACCAAACGTAAAATAGATAGCTAGTGGGAAGCAGCCACATAGTACAGGGAGATCAGCTTGGTGCTTTGTGACCACCTAGAGGGGTGGGATAGGGAGGGTGGGAGGGAGACACAAGAGGGAAGAGATATGGGAACATATGTATATGTATAGCTGATTCACTTTGTTATAAAGCAGAAGCTAACACACCATTGTAAAGCAATTATACTCCAATAAAGATGTAAAAATAATAATAATAATAAAAAGATGGCATGATGAATTTATTGTGGTTTAGGGATATAGTTTTAGTCCTAAAGAGTCAGAACCAGAGGAAGTGAAATTTATCAAATTTATATGGAAAGTGAAATTGCCCAGCTATAAGATTAAAAGTGAATTCCTGAGTAATAAGAAATGGCTTGGCTAGTTGGTAGGAATCAGGAAGGAGAAAAATTTTAAATCAGAGACAAGGGTTTCTGGGGAAGACACATGTGAATGGACACAAGGAAGTGGGAACAAAGGGTATGGATGTTTGTGTCTCATGTTAATGTCCACCAGAAAATATCCACATCAGAACCACTGAATAACCATGTAAGCAGAAGGATTCATCCACTGCATTACAACCAGCCCCTGTGTCCCCAGGTACCCAGTGCTTAGATAATGCGCCCATGATTGGAATAGACACTGTGGCAGGGATGCAGTGTATGCATTGAGCCCAATAGTATGGATTCTTACCCAAACTTAATAGAGTCTCTTCTGCTGCTGTATGCCCAAACTTTTAGCAGTAGAGATCAACTCCAAATCTTCAATGTGGCTCTATCCCTGGAGGAGTTCAGCCTGCCGCTTGGTAGCTTGGTTATGTTGTGGCCAGTTGTTGGTAGGAAAGCATTTTTTCTTCAATGGAACAGTAAATGTATGTACATTTGCCTTCCCCAACTTCAGTATCTCTGTCAGAAGCAGTTTTCAAGGATGTAGAAAGCACTTGATTAATAAACATGAGATCCTGCATTACATTGGCTCAGATCATAGGATTCATTTTATTGAAAAAAAAAGTACAACGATAGATACACATAAAACGGATCCACTGATCCTACCACATCCTTCATCACCTAGAAGCAACAGCCTGATAGAATGTTGGAAAGATCTATAAAAACCTAAGCTAAAGCACCATTTGAGGACAAATACCTTGCATGTCAGCGTGCTATCCTTCAGGATATGATACATACTTGGAAACAATGACTGATATATGATAATTTGTTCTCAACAAACAGAATTTGCAGGTTCATGATCTAAGGGAAAAATAAGACTGGTTCCTCTTATTATCCCACGGTGATACTGCGCTGCTTCTCACAACTGGGAAACCCAGTAAGAGTATTCCCAAACCTGAAGCTGTGACTGCCATCTGCTCACTTTGGAATCTTCAGGATTCCAAAAGAATTCAGGATTCAGGTAAAAGGGTTATCATAGTAGTTTGGGTAACTGACCCTATATCATGGGGAAGTAAGGTTGCTGCTATATAATGAATGCAGAGAGGTCCAGTCAGAATTCACAGAGTCATATTTTGGTACTTCTGTGCTTGGTGATAACAGAGATCAGTCAGTCATATGAAACTTCCCCATAAGGGAAGGTCTGATAGGGATGATGGTCTGGATCACTCCAACAAGGAAATACTGTAGACTATCTGAAGTGCTGCTGGCTAAGGGTGAGGAAAATATAAGTTGAATGATATATTTCAGAAGAAAGAGATGATAAATCTCAATTGCAGCCTCAGGAGCTCCTGCAATGGTGAGTACCATGGCTTTTATCACTGACCCCCATGACTGTTTTTAGAGAATATTCTTTAGAGAGTGCTTCTGGCCACCACCTTGAAAAGTCAAGGACAGAATGGACAACATGAGGGCATTATTAGAGCTGAGCATGCAAGAGGTAGCAGACACTTGTGGTGCTCTGTGTCCCATGGAGCCCTAGGATGCTCCATGTACACTGACCATGTCCCACCTAAGCAGGGGCTTCGACATCTCTGCTCTTCTGCCTCAGGCTTTTTCTGACACTATCTTAGCCCACATGCAGGAAAGGCTAGAAGTACAAATAGATATTGTTCTCATGGGATCCCTCGATCAATGGGACATGAGAGTTGATAGATAAATATTGCAGACTCCTATCCTTGGAGGGACAATTCTGAGAGGGTTCTATGTGACCCACAGTGCAACTGAAGCCCAGTTCTGATTCTGGTAACCAGTTCAATAGTGCATACTCTATTCACTTTTTCACTTTCATAATCTCACTCTTAGTACTTCCTCACTCCTAAATTCTGGAATCACTTCCCAAAAATACAATTTGTATCAAATCCTTGTCTCAGGCTCTATTTTGAGGGAAACTCAAAAAAAGAGAGTAGGAAGGCTGAGATAATTATCTTATTGCTGCTTGGTGAGCACAAAGCAAGATCACTTTTCTATCCTCACAGCCCAGAGTACTCCCCTCCTATCTAAAATGTATGGGAATCCCACATTTTGAGTCTCCTTCTCAGATTATAATAAGGTACAGCTTCTGTGTAACTGACATATCCCAACCATAAGTTTTGTTTGTTTGTTTTTTAATTTATTTTTGACTGCATTGGGTCTTTGTTGCTGCATGTGGGCTTTCTCTAGTTGTGGTGAGCGGGGGCTACTCTTCATTGTGGTGCAAGGGCTTCTCATTGCGGTGGCTTCTCTTGTTGCAAAACACCAGCTTTAGGCGTGTGGGCTTCAGTAGTTGTGGCACGTGGGCTCTAGAGCACAGGCTCAGTAGTTGTAGTGCACAACCTTAGTTGCTTCGCAGCATGTGGGACCAGGGCTTGAACCCATGTCCCCTGCATTGATAGGTGGATTCTTAACCACTGCGCCACCAGGGATGTCCCCCAACCATAAGTTTTAAGTAGTACAATTCATGTAATCACTTAACCCAGTGCCTAGTGCAAGGTAAATAATCAATGCATGCTACTTGCTATGATGGCTATTATTGTTATTATTATTACTTTACTGACTTATCTACTATTCTGTCTGTTTAAAAATTACTGGTTTCTGCTATTGTCTCCACTTTGTTTATTTTTGATTTATTTCAGAGATCCTTCACAAAAACTTACAATTGCTATCAGCTAATGCTTAAAATACCTACTTTTCAAGATTATTTTGAAACTAGTGTATATAAATGATTAAAACAGGGTCTAACAGGTAGTATATTTCCTACAATGCTTACTTTTCCTTCTATTGCTGTAATCTATTTTCATTATTATTACCAATAATATGATCACTACTCTCATTGCTGCATCCATGGAATCTAAGATAATAATGCAAGAACAGAGCTCCCATTTTTATTTTATTTTTTTAAATATCATGACCCAGTTTAGGAGTCTCACTTTCATTAACTTTAGCTGCTCAGTAATTCATCTTCACCAAATAAGGTAAACCTGATCCAACCTACAAATGGAAGATGGCATTTGCAATTTGCGTGTTCTGTTATGAGAGTTACCAGTAAGAAGTGCTTTCTAGGATTTATTGGCTCTACAGTTGGGACTCATCCATAATATAATATAGCATGCAGAGGAATGTCATTGATTGAATGCCAGCTCTGTACCATGTGCTGTGCTGGATATTGGCTCATTACTGTCCAGAGCCACCCCTCTGACTTCCCATCATTGATCCTAATTCACAGGTGAAGCACCAAGGCATACAGAGGTTGAATCACCTGCACAAGGTATGTATTCAGTACATGACAGAAAGAATATCTCCTTCAAATCAAATTGATAGATGCTATTTACTATAGTTTTTTATTCCTAACAAAGGGACCACATGCAAGTCTCAGAACAAGAAAGGCATCTGTACTCTGAACTCTGATCAAGAATAGAAACACTGAAGGTGACATTCAGATCCGGAGGCGTATCAGAATTTCACTGACTGCCGTATGTCCCAGTTAGTTGCTGCTCTCACTGTGTCTTTCAGAATAGCCTATTTTTGTCCCTAAACCATCAAACAACTTGAAATAACTGAACCATGTAAAAAGAGCTTATTAAAAAAATACAAAAAAGAAAGAAGAAACACTTTCAGAGATGGGTGCCCTCCCTGTGATTGTAGGACTTACAAAACTCTCAACTCCAAGGGGGCAATTCCACAAGGGCCCCTCAGCATCTGAGACTTGTGGCAGGAACATATCGGGCAAAGGCCAGTTTCTCTTCCTGCTTCTGCCTTTATTTTTTGTGGTAATTCATCCCGTAATATGAGTCAAATAAACTCACCAAGGGTTTATTTTTAGTTTGTTTTTGGCTTGGTTACGATAGATCCTTTTCACTCAGATATGCATATTAATAAAAGGCCAGTTTTAAGCTCCATTTTGGAAAAAGCGTGATGTCATGCAAAAAAGTATGAATTTTGAAGTCCCATACTTGCATTGAATTCCTGCTCTGCCACTTACTGTCTGTGTGACCTTAAACCCATTCCCTAACCTCTTTGAACCTCAACTTTGGCCTGGGTTAAAGGGGATAAAATGCATTTTGCAGGGTTATCATGAGAGCTTAATGAAAAGAAAAAATCCCACTGGAGTTTCTGATTCTCAGTGCTATAGTAAATGAATATCGATTCCCCTCATTTATTCCCTATCCTTTCTCTGTTTGAACATTTACTTGATGGGCTTTATTTTGGAAAAGGTGGTAGATTTAGAGGCAAAAAATCTGAGCTCCCTTCCAGTCTCTGTCTTTCTCTAACCATATTTCCTTAGCATGATGAAATGGTATAATACACTTGAAAGAACGAAAGAAAATTATTTTGATCTCTTGGAATCTTGGGCCACCTCTTCACCTGTTCATGTCCCAGTTGTGTTGGGAATAAGGAATCATCACACCATCTGGCATGGAACCAAAGAGCTCAGGGTCTGGCTTCCAAAGCCACCTCAGACACTCAATGTCCTTGTGAACTTGGACAAGAATGTGACATCTCTGAGTATTGCATGATTATTTATAAAATGGGATTCATAATAGTACCTGTGTCAGAGGGCAGTGGTGAGTACTAATTGACATAGAATTAAAAGAGTAGAGTCTGTTTCATAGATAAGTTCATTTCTGTCATATTTTAGAGTTCACATATAAGTGATATCATATGGTATTTGTGGGGGAGGGATAGATTGGGAGTTTAAGATTAGCAGATGCAAACTATTATATATAGAATAGATAAACAACAAGGTCCTACTGTGTAGCACAGGGAATTACATTCAATATCCTGTGATAAACCATAATGGAAAAGAATACAAAATTGAATATATATATATATATATATATATATATTTAACTGAATCACTTTGCTGAACAGCAGAAATTAACACAACATTGTACATCAACTATACTTCAATAAAATAAATTAAAAAAGAGTAGTGTCTGAAAATATGCACTATACATGCTAATGACAGTAATTTGTAATTTGTTTTATTTAAGGAAAATTTCAGCTCTAAATGGCTATTTATCTGTTCATTCACGTGTCTGTGAATTTACTGTTTACTTAAGCATTTATTAAAGACGTATATTGGGAATGACTGCTGTGTGCCAGGAACTGCTGAGGGTTTAGAGAATACATGACTTCTGTCCTTAAGGAGCTCATGGTGTGCTAAAGTGTGGGGCAGACAAGTCATCAGTTGCAAGACACTGGTAGATCCTGAAGATGGGAATGTATACAAAGTGCAAATAAAGCACCTGACTTCAGAGGGATAATAAAAAAAACATGAACCTCCATTTTCCACTGATACCTGGTTACCACGCTGAGTGATATTTTAGAGCTGCTAAAGATGAGCTCTCAAATGTCAGGACTTCTCATGATGAAAATTGTTTCAATTTATATTTCATGGTAGTTTCCAAGAAGCCAATGTGTCAGTTCAACTAACAGTGTTAATTATAGGATGTTTCCGTTTTCTTGGTTTCCATTGGTTCAGCAAAATCCTTACCCTAGGAAGGCAATTTTATCTGCTTGGGAACACTTCTAAGACCACATCCACTGGAAGAAGCACCACATCTGCTGTCGGGATGGAGTGCTTTGCAGTCATCAGATATCATTTTGGAAGGAATCAGAAGAAAGAACCAGATCATTAGCAGAAAGATTTTCTCTAGGAAAATTTATAAAAAACTGAGTAGGGAGGGTTTTTTTTAAGGTAAAATAATCAGAAGTGAGTTTATAATGTTTTTAATCATGTGTGAGGGTGTATTTCCTTCCCTTTTGCTAACCCTGGAACAAAATGAGCACTGGGCCGAGAGTCAGATTTGAAACTTAGCTTCATCTCTAGTTAGTGATGTGCTCTTGAGCAAGTCAGAACCATTCTGAGTCTGTCGCCTCATTTGTAAAAAAAAAAAAAAAAAGAAGGATAATTATGGTACAATTATTGCTTAGAAAAAACTCTGCAGAGTCAGTGACCAATAAAGGACCTTTAGTAAATAATATCCATAAGGATAAGGATGATGATGCTGATGATAAGTAATAATTTAAAAAATAATCTGTGCTGCTCATTTTAAATGAAGCCTGTCAAGAAATCTCACTGCAAGCTGCACTAGCATGTGATTATGAATTGGGTTAAGAGATGGAGAATATAGAATAGATACATAAGATAATGGCCCAAGAGAAATCGAGAGAGTGAGCCTTTAATACTTTCATTAGTAACTTGAGCATGCAAAGATACTCACAAAGGAAGTCTTTGTGGAACTGAGAGGAGTTACAGAAAAGTGTGGGACTCTACAAGACAACTTGTGCCCCCATAGAGCTTGTGAGAAGTTTCCATCTGCTCCTGCTTTAAGCAGATGAGACTTGGGACACCACAGATGGCCAAGGACATCCCATGGAGGGCTCCCACTGAATTAGCAGGGGGATCTGGGACAGTAACTCTCCTCTGGCATCAGAGAAAACTTACACAAGGGGTGTCAGTCAATATGCATCCATGTGCAAAAATTGTGTGGTTAACATTGAGTGTAATACTGTTAGGGTGATGCCTGCTGGGTAAAACATAGAGCTGAGCTGGTTAAATAATACAGAGAAACACGAGCTACAACGTGCTTTGGGTAAGAGGTGAAAAGTAAAGTGTGGTGAATAGCTGGCACTGGAAAGTGCAAGGACTTCACCTACCAAGTAATTGAGAACTGAGTGAGGGCAGTGCGAGTTTTTTTCCCCAACAGCAGCCTAGTGCCAGTAATTTAGTGAACTAAGCAAGAGTCAGCTACTCACTACTAGAGGTGGTTCTGTCATTACTGATACATTTTGAGTATTTTAATATCTTCCCATTCAGCAACAAAAAGTCTAGCATTTGACAGCACTCTGCTTCCTCACAAAGGTTTAGAACTACTGATGTTAAGAGCACAAAGAAAGACCTCCATCTCTTTGATGTATTAATTACCTATTGCTGTGTAACAAATGGCTCCAATATGTAGTGGCTTAAAATAGCACACATATATTATCTCAGAGTTTTTGTGGGACAGGAATCTAGGCATGGCTTAACTACCTCCTTTACTTCTGGGTCTCATAAGGCTGTAATCAAGGTGTTGGCTGGGGGTGTAGTGTTGTCGGAAGGCTGAGCTGAGAAAGGAGCTTCCAAGCTCACTCCAGGAGTGGTTGGCGGCATCCAATTCCTCACAAGCTGTTGGTCAGCAATTTCCCTCATTTCCTTGCCTCATGGCCCCCTCCATACAGCATTTCACAACATGGTGACTTGCTTCATCAAAATGAGCAGGTGAGAGGGTAAGAGGGAGTTTCAGCAAAAGGGAGAGGATGCTAGTAAGATAGAAGTCCTTATAAGTTAATCACGGAAGCGCCATTTATCACTTTTGTCAGATTCTATTCATTAGAAACAAGTCACTAGATCCATGCCACACTTATCTGGAGAAGGATGTATAAAGGCTTGAATACCAGGGAGTGAGGGTCATCTGGAGTCATCTTAGTAGGATGCCTGTGACAGTTGATATAGGAAAGTTTAAACCGTAGGGATCCTAGTCTCCTCTCTCATCATCTACTTCTTACCTTTTTCCTCTTCATGTCATGATTCTGATTCTGAAATTTTTCCTGCCCAATATCTTTTTCCCCTATACCTCCTTTCCTTTTTGCACTTCCTTAACTTTTTTTTTTTCCTCCTGAGAGACTCTGATTTAGTGAAAAAGACAATGTCAATAGGAGTTCCCAAATTTAGATTTAATTCTAATCCAACTACTTAAACTGTATATGAACTAAGGAAAAAGCACTTCACTTTTTAATCCTCAGTGTCTTAAGCTGTTAAATGAAGCTACAAGGTAATATAGTGTAGCGATTATTATAATGGGATTTGGAGTCAGACACTCTGCAGTCAAATGCTCTACCCCTGATTTATAGCCCCTCCCTTTGGAGTCAGACATTCTGAATTGGATATTAGGTGTCCAATGTTTTAGTATTATTTCATTGTGTATTATTCTGTATTATTTATTTCTTTTAATTTTATAATACTGCAAATTAGAATCTATCTCCAATTTATACACGAGGAAAATGAGACTTAAAGAAGTTAAATCTTAGCAAAATGTTTCATTATGAAGTGTTAATGAGAGTGTGAAACAGCAGGAGGTCATACATACCCTATGCCTGGGGGAACACACATTTTTACAGCACATTTGGTACACAACTGGGCATTGACTTAAACTTTCATTTGTACTACAGTCTGCAAGCTGGAAGCTTAACTAGTAGGAGTATACTCCAGAGAATGCCTGCACTCTGATATGTAGATAACATTCATAGCAATACTAATACCGATACTGACACTGATACTGATATTAATAACTGCCATTAAGCTGCATGGTACAGTGGTTCTCAAATCTTACGTGCAATCATAACCATCTGGAAGGCCTGTTAAAACACAGCTGCTGGGCCCCATTCCCACAGTTTCTGATTTTGTAGGTCTGGGGTAGGGCCAGAGAATGTGCATTTCTAACAAGTTCTCAGGGGATCTTATGCTGCTGATCTAGGGACCATACTCTGAGCACCGTTGATAAAGTGTCTACTCTGGGCCAGTCACTCCTCTAAGTGATAAAGTCCATAATTCCTCACAACAATCTTAGAGGTGGAGAAATCTTATTATCTCCTGTTTACAGATGGAGAAACTGAGGCATGAAATGTAACTTGAGCTGCCTGAGCTGGAAAACTCAGGCTGACTGGTCCTGGGTCTGCATGATTAACCAGAACATCTGGTGTGCTCCTGACAGACAGATGCAGAAAAACATTTCAAGTGGAGAGAATGTTAATAAAAAGCTTGGCAGTATGGGCCATTCTGACAAGTTTGGGGACTAGAAGGGAGTCTAAGTGACTCTAATATTGGACACACGTGGGGCAGGGATAAAGCCTGGATGGGGTCAGAAGGAGGAAGCAGGGGTTGTAGAACCAGGACTTTGCTTTCCACGTGAGATTGCACTTTGTCCTGGGGATTATAGGGCACAGGCAGGGAGGGCTCAGGCAGGGAGGGACAGGATGAGATTTGTGCTTTTAAATACATGTATAATATACAGGGCTTGGGGAATGGCTTAGGGGGAGAGAGATTGGCAAGGGAGAGGATAGTTTGGAAGTTATTTGGGATGGTCCTGATGGGAAGTGTTGGCAGCTTGGACCACATAGGCGGGAACAGAGCAGGGAGATCAAGTATGAGAGATATTCAGGTACAGAGTCAGAAGGATCTGGTGGCTGCCTGGGGTTAAGGGGAGACCAAGGGGGTTAAGGCTAATTCCTAGCTTCCTGACTTAGTCCATTTGGTAATGGTGGTGTTGTTCTCTTGGGGCTGGGATTTTTGGGGGGTAAATGTGCTTTGTTCACTGCTGAGTCTGAAGTCCCTGTTAGAAATCTAAGCAACTTTTCCTCTTAAAAACAAGAACAGCTTGCAGCAGCTTCTGACACGAGGAGTCCAGCAGACATGGTTTGAATCCCAGCTCCAACATTTATTAGCTGTGCAGTCTTTGGCATTTGTCCTTTCTGAGGCTCAGAACAATCCCAACGTCATAATATTGTTAAAAGAAGTGCATACTGGGGTTGGCATAGGAGTTCATTAAACAGATATTGAGTCAGCTCCAAGTGGGATGCTGATAGAAACACACAAAACCCCTGCTATCATGGAGCTTCTGCTCTAGAGAGAAAATACTTATGAAAGAAAATTGGAGTGTGCCCTGTAGCCACCTGCTCAGCCATGAGTCCCTGAAAAAAACAGGGAGTTCAAGCAATCGGACGGGCCATGGATTGAAATGATCTGCTCCTGAGGCCTCCCACTCTGGTAATTACAATCCTCACAGGCAGAGATGAGCCTTATTAATGTCTGTATCCCCCAGACCCACAACACTGCCTGGTACATTACCGGTATTCAATGAAGGTGTGTTGAATGAAGCAAAAAAGTGTGTTCAGCGGTTTTCACAGATGAAAAATGCTGAATGTGGAAAGAGGCCTGTGCTGGTGACAGGGACGGTTCGTAGGGTTTTATCATAGAGCTAGGATGAGTTTGTGCTGCTTTCACGCTCACTGGCAAAACTGCAATGACCTAGTTAGCTTCCCAAGCTAAAATAAAGAAATCACTCTGTAAACGACAACATTCTGTGCTTAAAATAGGAAGGTTTCTCTTTAATATATTAACCAAATCACCTGCAAAATCATCAAAACACCCCTGCAATTTGTGGAGCAAGATGATTCCGTAGAACTGAATAATTTATTCATACATCTACTGACAGTGTGCATTTCTGACTACCATTATTTGCAATCCTGCATCATTTCCTGATGCAATGTGGTCACTATTCTGCCATGTCATATCAGAAATCTGTTTAATTTTGCACTCCCTAAAATTACAAGACAGGTCTCCCAAGGATGTTGCTTTTATTTCCAGCAGCAACTAAATTTTGAATAGAGGTGAAAACATATTGTTTTTAACCCTTACCAGAAACAGCAAGAGATGTGTCTTAGCACCCCACTGGTGGGCTTTCTAAGGATGCCTAGGGTCCTTTCTGTGTGTCAAAACCTCGTCGGATGATGAGGACCTGGATAGTGACAGAAAAAATCACAAGCTCCCTCCCTGCCATGAACTTTGCCTTTGCTGAGCCGCTTTATTCTTGCAACAAGCCTGGCACAGAGGAACTATTATTATCTGCACAGAGGAGGAAACAGAGGTGTAGGTGGGGTTAAGAACGAGAGAGGAAGGGCCTAGATTGTGAGAATACAGCTTTAAATAGTTGGTTTTGATTTTACTGCGTTAGGAGCATTTTTACCTTCATGACTTCACTTGGCATTTCTCGAGACTAAAGTAGTTTCCTGCTTATTTTTAGACGTTATTTTATATTTTTTTAGTGACTGGAGGGGTTGAGGAAGTGTAGAATAAAAAGGGATCTGTCATATGTCAACTATTAACTGTCCTACACTTTCTTTTAAAAATTGTATTTATTCTTCACACCAGTCCTAGAAGGGAAATAACATTATGGTATTTGCCCCTTCAGTTTGAGGATGAGGAAATACAGCTCATAATGATCGGTGATTATTCAGTGACTGCGTGGTTACAAAGCCCTTACACGGCTGACATGGAACTTTGGACTCTCGTGTTTGATTTCAAGCAGCGCTCTCTTCATATTGGAGAAATCGTGCCCAGTGGGAGAAGAACCCTACTGTTCCTCATGATACTGTAACCTGTGCTGTGAGACCAATCCAGCAAACTAAGAGCTGTGTCCCCACATAGCATGATCATAACCCCTCTATAATTGCATGTATGCATAGGTTCTTTTGTGCTTTACCAAAGATGTCGTTAAAAAAAATGACGTTTTATATGTTATTGAGTTGTTGCCCCCATCGTCACAGTGCATGAGAGGAATTCCCTTCAGATCTCACTCCTAAAATAAAGACGTACACCCCTTTTCTAGGTTTTTCACTTATTGCCTTTCCCACTTTTCTCGGTCCACTGAGAAATCCAGAACCAAATGTGCATCATGCCTTTAGCAAGTGTACAGAACTTGAAGAATAACAACCATTTGCTCAGCTATGGGAACTAACCCTCTTGGTCATCAACTGTTAGCTATCTTCCTATCTTAATTTGTCCTTCACCACCATTTCCTCATTAACAATAGTACTATATGAAATTCTATACGCTACCACAATATCCTTCCGGCACTTGGCTGAGTTACATACACAAATAAACAATGTTTTACAGTGGAACAAGCCACCCTGAGAAGCAGATCTGAGAGTGGAGGTGCTATTTCCTAGGAGGTGCCCCAGAGAGATAACCTATCAGAAAATTATGGCAATAATAAGCTTGATTAATAATTAATAAGTGATGACATCTTGTGTGCTTATTATGTGCCATCTATGTCAAATGCTTCCTCTGTGTTTAGTCCTCGTAATAAACTTGGAGGTAGAGACCATCATCCTCTTTACCAGATGAAGAAGTTGCACATTAGTGAGATCCAAATATACCCATCTGGGGAAGGGTCACCAACTGGAGACGGGTGGAGCCAGGGCTCCAGTTCCGGTCTGTCTGCCCCCAAGTCCGAGGCACTACTCCACGAGGGGAAACTGCCTCTTTGGGTGGAATGGTTCCAACTCCTAAAGTGAGCTGAGTGGGGCAAGCACCTGGTAATGAAGCAGGGAGTTCACTGCCCCAGAGAAGGTTCCATTCACTTCCCTGCTTTCAATTCTGTTGCTTTCAGCCCCCTGAGATGGATGACATGACCTGGTAACACGTATTGTATTCTCCACCCTGCAGGATTGTTAATTTCAAAATGCAGGGGATTTATGAGTTTTGCACAGCGCTGTATCATAGCTGCAATGTGGAGGTTTCCCTGGGGAGGCAGCCCCAGAGCATTGCCTTTTCTGGGGACCAGAACGCTTTTAACTGAATTGGCCTCACAGAGGAATGAGTAAGGCCTGGCTGAAATGGCATCAAAGGCAATTGTCACCAGCACCCAGGAGAGAAAAATTGGTGACAGCGTGGAAGTGAGCTTAAGCTGGATTTCTCAGGTGGGTTTCACTGTCTGCCCTGCCTGGTGGGGGCAATTCACTTCCCCTTTTTCTATTTAACTTGTGCTGCAGCTTCAAAACAACGTACATCCATTGGGAAGAAATTAGAATATACAGAGACACAAAAACACATTGAAGTTTTCATTATCTCATCCTCCCAGATGATCTGTTATCACGATCTGTTATCAGATCACATCCTTGCCGACCTTTTTCTATGTAAATAAAATTAAAAAGAAAAAACAAAAAACTACCGTCTCTGTTATTTTAAGAGCAGCTATTTTTCTGTAAAAAAACCATATTGTGAGCATTCATTCATGCCAATTAGCTTTCCACTGCAGCAGAGTTCAGAGATTGGTGACTCAGGCTCTCCACCTCCCTTCTTCATAGAGCTTAACAGGCTAAGTAACAAGACAGTAGGTGGTAGATTTGGTATCTTACCATTTATTGTTTTATTTTAGAGCTAGCAACTTACCTGCAGCTTCTCAACTTCTGTCGGCATCTTGAGTGTGAGCTTCCTGTTCTACCATGGGAAACACTTGACTGCTGTGTTTCCAACTGCTGCTGTAACAAAAGACCACAAACAGTGGCTTGAGCCAAGATGAATGTATTATCTTACAGTCCTGTGAGTCAGATGTCTGATATGGGTCTCACTGGGCCAAATTCTAGTTGTCGGCAAGACTGCATTACTTCCAGAGGCTCTAGGCAAGAATCTGTTTCCTTGCCTTTTTCAGGTCCAAGAGGCCACTGCATTCTTTGGCTCAAGGCCTCTTCCTCCATCTTCAAAGTCAGTAAGGTAGCATCCCTCTGACTTTGCTTCCATCACAGACTCTCTTTCTCTGATCACAGCCAGGAAAATTCTCCCTTTTCAAGGATTTATGTGACTCCATTTTTTCCTCCTGAATAACCCAGGATAATTTCTCCATGTCAAGGTCTTCAACCTTAATCACATTTGTAAAGTCACAGATTCTAGAGATTAGGACATGGACATCTTTGCAGACCTTTATTCTCTCTTCCACAAGTGGTACACTGTCTGATAGCTGTAGGGCTATCATATATTTAACTTGTCCCCATTAATATACATTTAGGCTGCTACCAACATTTTTGCTTTGTAAACAGTTATTCAGTAAAAAAATTATGTAACTAAATCTTTGCTTAGCTTTAATTGTTTTCTTAAAGGGAATTACTAAAAGCAGGATTTCTAGATTAAAGCATATGCCCATTCATAAATCTTTTCCACATTCAGTGCTCCATAAACATTTCTTGAGTACTTACTTTGTGCCAGGCATTGTTCTGAGCTGAAGAGATTCATTAGGGAACAAAACAGATCAAATATCCCTACCTCAGTAGTTTCTATTCTACAGGATACTGGTAGCTAATTACCTTTTGGCAATAGCTAGCCTGCTTTAGAGACTGCCTTTTCCAATGGTCTCTCTTCAATTCAACTCACTTTCTTAGGAGCCCAGCTTTGATTCATTTTTTAATCAGTCTTTTAAAAACAGACATTTATTTTAACATGTGGTAGCAATCAATTAAGCTGGTATTTACAGAGAAGTAAATTTTGCTTATACTCAGAAACCCAAGGCTCAAGATCCAGTTTTGCTATTTACTAACGGTGTGAACTTACACTGGCCCCCTCACTGTTACAGACCCATGTGATAGAAGTAGAGTGAATTCCATGTGTTAGGCAACTTTTAAGTCATTTTACATACATTATCTCAGTTATTTCCCATAAAAACTCTGTGAGTTAAATACTCTTAAGAATGCCATGTTATAGATATGGGAATTGAAGCACAGATAAGTTAAGTAATCTGCTCAAGGTCACACAGCTAAGAAGCACTGGAATCAAGATTCAAACAAGCCAGTCTGATTCCACAGCCTATATTTGTAACTGTCTTGATCCTTGTTACAGGTAGAATTTTGTACCCCAAACATATATGTTGAAGTTCTAACCCCTAGTACCTTAGAATGCGACTTACTTGGATATAAAGCTGTTGTAGATGTAATTAGTTAAGATGAGGTCATACTGGAATAGGATGGGTCCCTAATCTAATATAACAAGTGTCCTTATAAAGAGGGGAAATTTGGAAACAAAGACAGACATGCATACAGAGAGAATGGCTTGTGAACACGGAGGCAGAGATGAGGGTGCTACTTCTACAAGACAAGGAAAGCCAAAGCTTGCCAAGAACTGCCAGAAGCTCCAGGTTTCAGAGGGAGCATGGCTCTGCCAACACCTTGATTTCAAACTTTTAACTTCCAGAATTTCTGTTGTTTTAAACCACCCAGGTTTTGGCACTTTGTTATGGCGGCTCTAGAAAACTGATACAATCCTCCTCTACATTGTGGGGATACGTTAATTTACTTTTAGCTTATAGACAATGTGAACATGTTATTGACCATGTGTTTTTCTTTCTTTGGTTGACAGGACATTCAGAGCATGGTAATAACTGCAGAACCAAAGCTACTATACCTCTGTCATCTGAATGTCCCATGTGGATCCCATCATTATAGCTGTATTCTACCTTTACTCCAATGTCCTTATTTGTAGGAAATCTTACTGTACTGCATGCAATTCTTTAAGCTACATTTAAATCACATCCTGTCTAATGGCTAAAATGCATAAAACACAGATTGAGAAGAAATTCTAGAGGGGAGACATGACTTGCTAAGTCACCAATCATTTGCAGCAGGTGCAAGGCTAGAACTTGAGCAGGTTGTACACCCCGTTCAGTGGAACCCCTTGACCAGGGTGCCTCTAAATAATGGAGGATTCCTCCAAACTCCTCTGTCTCCATCCCTCTGCCCTCTTCCTTGGGTCCTACAACTTTCCTTTCTGGAAGACCCTACCCATGCCAACTCATTCTTGACTCTACTTCTTAAGCCAACCTTGCCTGAGGCAGCTCCAAGTGCTCCCATAGTACAGATGACCTGGATTGTAGATACCTGAAATTGTCTCCCCCCAGATCCCAGGATCCTTTTATTCTGCCCAAGCTGATTTCTAACAAGAACGAGTCCTCTCAAGGAATTTCCCAATTGGCAAAGCTACTGGGTTGGTGGGAAGAAAAAACAGAGTAATGGAAAGATGATATGTAGGATTTGGTCCTATTTCTCCTCTAGCTGGGTGATCTTGGACACATCACTTAGCCTCCTGGCACTTACTTGGTTTCCTATCTGTGAAATGGGAATTGTTACCTCACAGGAAGTTTACATGTGTCTCACCCAGTTTGGGCCCACAGAAAAGTTCACCCCTTCCCCATGCCCTCACTTCTATTGTCCAGTTAATTATTCATCCTTTGCTTCTATGGACCCACAGGAAGAGCTCTGTACCCTTGATGAATTAGAGTTTAGGTTTTCTTGCCCTCCATTGCTTTTCTCCATGGCAGCATGAATGACAGAGCTTCAGGGACAAGAAGACAAAGGCTGCCCTTGGGTATTAGAGAGCAGAGCAGGGAAAGAAGATGATTCTTCTGCCCTCATATCAGCTCTATTATCATCTCAGCCTGTCTGCTTTGATGGAAAAGACTTGGGGAATTCTGGAAGCAAAAGCAATCAGCCTGGCCAGTGTAATGTGTTCATCTCTTCCTAACTTGTTCTGTCTTTGCTGCTGTTAGGACAGGATGTGTGAAATCTGAATAGCCCCCATGATTGGGGATCAGCAGTCTACCAAACAAATGCTGACATTTCATCCAGAGCATTTTATTTCTCTCCAAAGCACCATTACAGAAAGAGCTCAGACAGATTGTTGGAGTGGTCTGTGTTGAGACGGGTCTTTAAGCTTTGTTATCAGAGAGGTGATGCTGGGACCTGGAGCATCACTGGCCTGGGGAAGAGAAGATGAGGCAACTAACATACCCTAAGGACCTGTGTGCCACAGGCTGGGCACACCTGCATCTTCCAGCCACTATACTTCTGCATACCCAATGTGGTGATCTTCATTGCACAGGGGAGGAGACTGAGCTTTCAAGATGTCATTCACCCCACTTCTCCCACTATTGTGAGAAATAGGTTTTGATTCCCAGTGCATCAGTTTCCTCTACATGAAGCTCTCCTGGCCTGCAGAAAAAAAGCACAGGTCCTAATAAGTCTGGGAAAGTCATATAGACTCTGTCTGAGCTTCAGTTTCTCAACTTTAAAACTGAAATATTTATCCTGGTCCTGATGGCTTCTGGAGTCTTGGTGCAACTCAGTCAAAGTAAATAGTAAATAGAGTAACCATATCATCTATCACCATACCCTTGAATGCCTGGGATCCCCAAGACCACACCCATCTTTGGAGATTCACTAGGACTAAGCATAGAGTTAAACTCACAGCTAAGATTGATTACAGCAACATAGTAGGGATACACAGCCAAAACATATGGGAAACAAACACAGGCAGAGTCTGCAGGAATCCATGTGAGGCTTCCCTGTGGTCTCTCCCTATCCCATGAGGAATTGCACAGAGCACACTCTTTGCCCAGAAATGAAAATGTAGAACTGTGTGCCATTTTTCTGCCCAGGGAACTCCACTAGAGGCTTGGTACTCCAGGTTGTATTATGGGCTGGTCACATAGGCACCCTCTGCCTAGCACATTTCAAATTCCATACTTCCAGAAAGAAAGAAGCATAAACAATACTGTCTCCACGGTGTAAGTGCAGTGAGCCACACTTGTTAGTTAGGAAAAGTTTTATATCAGTGTTAGGAACCATATACCAGGTAAGTGCCCAGAAACAGCCAAGGGCCAACATTGTAAGAAGGCCTTTTTAGGGATAGCAGTCTCTGATCTGCTATAATAACTACTTTCTGGACTCCAGAGCCCCAGGGAGAGAGAAAAGAGAGCTTAATAGGATGGTACCCCAGGACAACAGAGATAAACCAGGAAAGTCCCAGATAAACCAGGACATGGGTATCCAGACATTTGACTACAAAGTTACCTGTGCGATGAAACACTGCCTTGCCAGACCTGGTCTCAGATGAGTGCTAACTAGTCCAATCTAACTTATGCTTTCTAGAAGAGCAATTTTCAAAATTGAGTTTGATTTCACATGTGTGATATCCAAAAGGAAAGTCCTGTATCTAGTGCTTAGGCACAAGTGAGGCATTGTTTTTAGGGAAAGGGGGACTTCCAAATTAAGGCATTAGTGAAAAATGATTCAAGTTGTTATGTGCTTTGTATTTGGCTGTGCATCTTTAATGCTACATACTCAAATTATCACGTTTGAATTTTAATACTGCAAACAGCCCTGCAAAGAGTTTATTAATTAGAACGTCTAGTTATCTGCAGTCCGTTAAATCTGTTGCTTGTTAAAGACAATATAGTTTCTAGTTCAAATGTCTGAAAATAAAGAGCAGAATTCCTTTTCCATTCATTAACACAGTTGTCAGTATTCCCGGACAGGTGAAAATAAATGAGTTTTACCAACAGCGGATGCAGCTCTCAAGCTCAGGGAAGAAACTTCCTGGGTCTCGCTGCCGTATTCATTCTTGTCACACTCCTCAGCAATGTGTTCTGTAATTCTCTGATCTTTTGACATTGTCATTCCCTGGTAAAAGAAATTTAATCAAAATATGTATGCTGAAATTTTACTTAAGCAGAAATAATGGCACTCATAAATTCAGATTTCTACGTGAGCCTTTTCATTAGAGATGTGCATAATCTCAAGGCTGGCCTCTCCGTGGAGGCGAGCCACCTCCAGGGGAACCAGGGCAGGCAAGGCTCAGGACTCTCTCCTTCTCCCCATGGGGTGCAGCTCTGCACATCTGAATGTGCACTCCATTTCTACTGAAGAATTTCTGCTTTATATAACTCTGCCAGCCCACTAGTCACCAGTATTTATTTTTGTGAGGATTAAATAAAATTATATGTATACATGTATATATATATATATATATATATATATATATATATATATATATACCCCCACACACACCTAGGAGATGACTGTTCAGTTCTAGACCACTATAATAAAGGAAATAGTGCAATAAAGTGAGCCATGTGAATTATTTTGTTTCCCAGTGCAGATAAAAGTTATGTTTACACTATACTGTAGTCCAGGAGTCCACAATCCCCGGGCCGCACAGCAGGAAGTGTCCCCATGTCTCCCCATCACTCTAGTTACCACCTGGACCAACCCACACCCCGCCCCGGCTGTGGAAAAATTGTCTTCCACAAAACTGGTCCCTGGTGCTGAAAATGTTGGGGACCACAGCTGTAGTCTATTATGGTGTGCAAAAGCATTATTCAAAATATATATATATGTATACACACTTTATTTTAAAAAATCCTTTATTGCTGAAAAAGTGCTAACCAGCATCTGAGCCTTCAGTGAGTCATAATCTCTTTGCAATAGTAGCATCAACCATCACTGATGACAGATAATCATGAGAGAATACTAATGAAAAAACTTGAAATATCGTGAGGATTACCAAAATGTGACACAGAGACATGAAGTAAGCAAATGCTGTTGGAAAAACGACACCGATAGACTTGCTCTAGAGAGGGTTGCCACCAACCCTCAATTGATAAACAGCACAATATCTGCAAAGCACAATAAAGTGAAGCACAATCAAATGAGGTATGTCTGTATATATATATATATATACACACAGACACACACAGAAATGTAGAGAGAGAGAAAGTGCACACACACGGAGTGGGTTGAATGGTACACCTGCCTATGTCCTCATCTTCATGGCAGAACCTATGAAAATGGGATCTTATTTGAAAAAAGGTCTTTACAGATATAATTGCATTAAGGATCTCGAGATGAGATCACCCTGGATTATCCAGTTGTGCCATAAAACCAATGACAAGTATCATAAGAGAAAGACAGAGGGAGACCCAAGACAGAGGAGAAAAGACCGTGTGAAGACAGAGGCAGAGATTTGAATGATTCAGTGACAAGCCAAGGAACAGCCGGAGCCACCAGAAGCTGGAATAGGCACGAAGGAATCTCCCCAGAACTTTTGGAGTGAGAAAGAATCCTCGATTCAGATTTCTGGTCGGCACAACCATGAGAGAATAAATTCCTGTTGTTTTAAGCCATAAGTTTGAGGCATTTTTTTTATGGCCCAAGGGAAATATAGATATAGATGTAGATGTGGATACAGATGTAGATATACATGTACATATAGATATAGATACAGATGTAGATATAACCTATAACCAGTGCAGGCCTGGGCACACATTTTATATTCAGTACATGTTCTTAACTGCTCTGTCCTCTGTCCTGACCTGTGTCTGTTCCCTGGAGTGACAGTGGCTCTGAAAAGTCAGCACCAAATACCCCTTATCCAATTTTCAATTTGCACCAAAAACCTTCCTTTTAAAAATCTCTTCTCCTTGACCTCATCTATTATGGGGTGAATCATGTCCTCCCAGAATTCATATATTGAAGCCCTAACCCCCAGCACCTCAGAATGTGACTGTATTTAGAGATGGGCCTTTAAAGACATAAGTGAGATACAATGAGGTCATATAGGTGAGGGCCCTAATGCATTGTGACTGGTGTCCTTATATGAAGGGGAGATTTGGACACAGACACACACAGGGGGAAGACTAAGTAAAGACACAGGGAGAAGATGACCATCTACAAGCCTAAGAAGAAACCCACTCTGCTGATGTCTTGATCTTGAACTTCCAGCCTCTAAGACTGTGAGACAATAAATGTCTGCTGTTTAAGCCTCTAGTTTGTGGTACTTTGTTATGCAGCCCTAACAAACTAATACACCATCCTGGCAGCAAAGAAATATCACTATGCCTGTCACTCTCTGAATCAGGGCCTGGGGGGTGTCGCTAAGACCCATCAAAGTTCTGCACTGGCTATGACATGCAGAAAGTGTTCAGAAATCGTTCATCAATGGTGTATCATTATCAAAAGACAAGGAACCAAGTAGGAAAATATAGTCTTTGGAGAATTCATTGTTTCTGTTTCCTGGAATGGAATATGCTGCTACAATGATAGTCTTGGGGTAGGTGGCCCTGAACCCCAAAAGGCTATAACCACGCCATGCACTTAGCCTCGGCCACATGTCCAGTCCTGTGATGAGCTCTTCTCATGTAATAACTCATTAAATGCTCATACTATGTCTTCAAATCAGCTGCCACTATTACCTCATCCTATGAGGAAGCAGAGGTCACAGAGCTTGCATGCAGAGTTGCTGAGGTGTATACGCAGCCCACTGCATCCTGAGTCTGCTTTGCAAGCCTGCAGGAGGCTGTGGATAATAGAGGCCTCCTAATCTTCCAGCCCTTTCTCCCTCCTAAACGTTTCCCGATGATTTATTTGTTGTTATTTTTTCTCTGCTTAATCACCCAGGATCTGCTACTTGGAAACTGGTGTAAAAACAACAGATTTTTTTTTGGCATCAGCTGCTAAAAAGACATCAAATGGAAGCAAATATATTGGTAATAATGTTTCTTGTGGGGAAACATTTGTGAAATATAATGTAATCTTCTACAATGATATTTTCCAAAGCCCTGCAAAAAAAATTAATAAAGAGGGGAAAAGGGGAACAAAATTCTTTTATCATATTAGATTTTTATCGACTCTGGTGTCAGAGGGGTTACTGAGGGCCTCTGTTCTGGTGCGCTTTGTGAAGAGTCACCATCAAAGATTTATCATATGTCTTGCTTATGCCTTTTCTCCTTCCAAAAGGCACCAGAATCGTAGGACTACAGGTGGGATACTGTGTTCCACTTGTGGTTTCCATGAAGAGGGACATTTCTCCTAAGCATTTTCTGGTCTCTCTCTGCCTATATTACACTCTCCTCCCTGAGGACGTGGCATGACTTACCAGGTCAGTAAATTTGGGAAGAATCAACTGGGCACACTCGTCTCTCAGCCCAGTCTCTCTTTTTTGTGTGGTCCTGGCTGCTCCCCGAAAGCAATCCTGGTTCTTCCATGCTCTAGCCTCTGCTGGCCATGGCCTGTGTAGAGATGCCTGATGTAGCAGGAGTTTTTGGTGTCCTCCATCATCCATCTTTGGTTGCAACCATAGCTTTTGGCTATCCTTGGTTGCAGCCATAGCTGCGGTGATTCAAGCTCAGACTCAGGTAGCAGAATCCCCCCTCCAGGGCATATTACAAGTCATTCCACTTTCTGCCTCAGGGACTTCTTTGGGACTGCAGTAAACTGCTTGACCGGCAAACTCATACGGCAGAAGTACCAGGGAGTTACATCTCTGGAGTCAACACTCAGTCAAAGAGGAGACAAGCCAGGGGATACCTGCTCCTGCTTCCCATTATTCAGACTCATTTCTGCTTCTTGGAATCGCCTTCCAAATAATCTACCTACACCCAAGTCCTTGTCATAGACCCTAGTTTGGAAGGAACCCAAATTAAGACACAGGAAGCTCAGCTTGGCGCTCTGTAATGACCTAGATGGGTGGGATGGGGGGGTAGGTGGCAGGGAGGTCCAAGAGGGAGGGGATATATGTATATGTATAGCTGATTCACTTCCTTGTACAGCAGAAACTAATACAACATTGTAAAGCAATTATACTTCAGTAAAACAAACAAACAAACAAACAAACAAACAAAAACACTGCTGGATGCTGCATTCCGTGAACTGAGATGTTTTGCTCCGACATGAAGCAAAGTCCTGCAGCCTCTATCCACAGCTTCTGTTTGGCCTCTATATTAACCTGGATTTTTTTCTGAAATTGCACAGACCTGGCAGGAGAAGATTTGTGCTCTTTTTTTGCAGAGATACAGAGAGATCCTATCATGCAGAAGTGTTTAATGCATGCAAAGTATTTTGTAGTTTTCAGAATAACTTGCATCTATGCTTTCCATAGTGTGAGGGAAACACACAGCAGAAGCATCTCACAAGGCCAGTCTTTACCTACACAACCTCAGGCATGTCATGAACTCATCTGAGCAAGCATTAAATAAGATAAAGTGTATCTAAGAAAGAATGTTGCCTTAAAATGATCACTTTGAACTAGAAGGCAGGAATTGGAAAGTATGAATTATTAGAGTTTGGCAGAAAAGGTTGTATGGCCATTAAGCCCCCAATATGAGATACCAATACAGCATTGGAGGGTGGGTAAGAGTCTGCTTACCATGCCCTGGGCCTTGCTTGGGGCCATTGTGGATTCTGACCCTAGTGCTTATTAGCTGTGTGATCTTGTCTAAGTGGCTTAACATCTCTAGGTCCTGGTATCCACATCTGGAAAATGGGCATAAAGATACTGAAATTATTCCCTGAAGTGGAGTAAGGATGAATACAGTGAAGTAGGAAGAGCAGTTAGCAAAGTGTTTGACACATAATCAATGCTCGACAATTGTGTCCATTATCTACCGCTATGTACATATCATCACAACACTTAGTGGTTTCAAAACATGATAAACATTTATTATATCATACAGTTTCTGAGAGTCAGGAACTTAGGGATACTTAGCTGGGTGTTTCTGGCTCAGAGTTTCCCATGAAGATTCAGTGAGATGTCAGCTGGGGCTGCAGTCATCCAAATTTTGGCTGGGGTTAGAGGATCTGGTTCCAAGATGACTGCCCCTCATGGCTGGCAAGTCTGTGCTGGCAGTTAGCAGAGGACTCAGCTCCTCGCCACAGGGACTTCTCTACAGAGCTGGCACAGTGTCCGTATGACATAACAGGTGGCTTCCTATATGTATATGTACATGTAGACCTAGAATCTAGATCCATATCTGCCTGTTTCTATTTCTATACCAATAGAGTTTATGATAAATTTTAAAGTCACTGGTTCTAACCATCAGAGCAGAGAGGAGTAAGGATTCCATGATCCTTCAAAAGGAGTATATTGCATTTGGATTAGTGGAGAGGCAGCAACAACACATGCAAAGGCATGGAGGAAAGAGTGACATATATCTGAAAGACAGATGGAAAGACCAGTTGCATAAAAGCATTGGATAGCCAAAGACTCAGGCTGGAAATAACACAGGGAGATGGAAAACAACAACAACAACAAAAAAAGGTGGGAAGTGCAGAAGGGAACAGCAAGGTCAATGACACATGACTGGGAGCATCTGAGCGGAGAACTAACCTGATCGAAACAGCAGTGACTGTGATAGGCTTGGACACAGTGTATTTGGGAAGCTTGAAGAATTCTGGAGGCAGAAGACTGCGTAACATTTCACTGTTTGTTTATTATGAGCAAAATGTCCATCCTCGCAGGGTAATAGGGACTAATTTACTTAAAGAGCCCTTGAGAGAACATAGTATACGCTGCCTTCCATACATGTTGAAATTAAGGCACTTGTAGATGACAACTCTGAGCTGACAGCCCAAGTGATCTTCCTGGGATTTAGTAATTATGGCCAAGGATGGACACATTTTGGGGAAGCCTTGTGGTGGCAGACACTTTGCCAACTTTTCTGGAATCCTGTCATCAGTATCATTTGAGGAGCTTGCATTTGCACTGCTGTGTACAAGGGTCTTCACTGATCCCTCATAGCCCACCCAGTGATAACTGAACATAATTTCCTGTTAACCTTAGTCCCACCTCCTGATTCCCAGGGTGGGAGGCAGCATGTTAAGAGGTCAGAGTTTGTGCTGTTGAGAGTCAAACTGACTTGAGCTCAAAACTCCAGTCACTTAATGCATGGTTTTCATGAACTTCTGTTAAAAAAATACTAATAGATGTATATGTACATGATATATGTATATAAATACAGGTTAATGCCTGGAAAGATTGTAGTGACAACTGAAATTTATTTGGAAATTTATCTAGCATATGGAAGATAATATGTTTATCTTCTCAATTTTGTTTATCTTCTCAATTCACATAACAGAGAGTACAAATATGGAAAGGAATCAGACTTTATTCTCTGCGGATGGTGACCTATAAGCAATAGTGGCACCCTGATTGTCAGGTCTTAACCCAGAAGAATGCTGCGGTCAAGTGAGGTTTCCAGAACCCACTAAAGTTCAGAGACACTCCAGGTTTTCCTATATTGTTCCATTTTTAACCCACTCCTTGGTGACGCTGGAATTTCTACCCTTGGACTCTGGTTATAACATCCTAAGCACATTGACTTGTGTCCAACTCTGCTTTCAAATTACAAGTTTTTATATATCTTTGGTGCTTAATCTGTGTCCTCCCCAGACTCTAACCTTTGTTTGGCTTTCCTCTTCCAGACTGACAGCTCAAAACCTGTTCTCTGGTATGTATAAGCCAAAGAAATCACCCAGTTCAAACATTCCTTATGATATGTGAATCAAGCCCACAAGCTACTCTTGGGAACCACATTGGATGAGACAGAGTTAAGCATTTGTTACTGAAGCCCCTAAGAATCTGGGGTTGTTTGTTATTTTATAGTAAAATTTTGTCTGTTCTGACTAAAGTCATCAGAAGAGGTGGGATTTAATATTTACATTACAATTAGCAAATAATTGATTGCTGATCCCAGGGCCAGAGAAAGACAATGAGACCCCATTTACATGGCAAGGTGTGGGATAATAAGATCCAGGTTTCAAATCTAACTGGGAGAAGTTTTATTTGATGAAGTCTGAGGGATTTGAGACCAGAGTTCTGATAAGTAGGAATCAATTTGGACCAAGGGAAATGGTATTTAGTGTTCAGTCTGAAAAAATAAAGTACCAGATCTGATAAAATGGTTGAAAAATTAATATTTGAAAGGGTCTCAGGTAAGAGGAAGATAGCCATGTCTAGGGCTGGAGCCATGGATGGTCCAGAGCTAAGACCTTGAATCAGATGCTGGGGTGTATCTTTCATTTGGCGCCATGGGTGTACGGCAGTGGGTAGGCATGGACCTGGTAAGACTTTGCTTCTCTGAGCCATGGTTTCTTCTTCTTGTAAAATGGGGATCATCATGTCTATCTCATATTTAGTACTGAACCATGTATGGGGGGAAACAACAGACAACAAAACACAAATGTGCAAGAATTGCTTATAAGACAAATGCCAGTTGAAGTTTAACCTTAAACAGATGGTGCACTCTTCCCGGACTTCTGCAGGACACAATTCTCACCATGCAAGCAAACTTACAAATTGTTCCAGCTGTTCCCAAATCTCATTCAGGTTTTTGACCAAACAGGGATGACGGTTTGCTTTAACTCCATTACCTTTCCATTAGAACCTTCTACTCCCAGGAGGGATTCTTCATTTCCAGGGCTCATGGGAGGGCCCAGGAACAAAAGATGGTTTGTGGTTGGGTGTAAGACAGCCGTTTTTTTTTTTTTTTTATTTTTTTGTGGGTTGTTGTTGTTGTTATTGTTATTAATTCAGGTGATAGCAGGTGATTGCCTGCAAAGCACCAGCCTAGGACACCTGTTCTCACCTTGATGTCTTTCACCACTATGAAAGGGGCTCACCTCAAAAGGGGGGCTACACTATGATTTCCTCTTGTTTATATAATATGCAAGTATAATGATATAATAATACAATAATATACATATGATATATATAATGTATAATATATATTTTTTAATTTTATTTTTTATTGAAGTATAGTGATTTACAATGTTATATTAGTTTCAGGCATAGAGCAGAGTGATTTGGTTGTATATATATATATATGTATTATATCTATATATAATATAGATATATTATTCTTCAGTTTCTTTTCCATTATAGGTTTTTATGAGATATTGAATATAGTTCCCTGTGCTATACAGTAGGTCCTTGTTGTTTATTTTATATATAGTAGTGTGTATCTAGGTATATATATGTATATATAATATCTATAGAGTATAATAGTAAACTCACATTATTGGGGATTTGTAATGGACCGAATATTGTTCAAAATACTTTCAACATTTAGTTCTCTCAACAACCCATCATATGAGAGAAATGCCAGTTCCCCCAATTTACAGATGAAGATGCTGAAGCACAGGAAGGTACCCAGGGTGATGCAGCTGGTAAGGGTGAACAGAAGTTGAACCCAAGCAGATTGCTCCAGAAATAGCACTTGTAGCCTACAGACACACACCCTGCCTCTGCCTCCATCTGTGCGTGTGCTGGAGAACTAGTATGGTTCTCACAATTTGGGTACCAGCAGATTTCCAGGAAGAATTATACAATGCCAACATCTAGACCTGACTCACCATATGGAAAGCACATCTTTCAAATCTATTTCATTGCCTCCTTTATAGGTGATGCCATCTGTCTGTCACCTCTCCCTAATCCCCACCTCATGCCTTCAATTCATATGCCATAAACATGTCACCTGCTTTCTCTGGACTTCATTTCTGCATAAATGAACCATTTTCTAATTGAATGCATGAATGTATAGGACTCTACAATTTCATAGATTCCATATACTTTATCTTTTCGTGTTAATTACACTTCTAAATAGAGCTTTGGTCAAAAGGGGACATCAAAATTATTAAGGAGTGGGTATGGAACCCACCCCTAAATCTGAATCTGCTGCTTATTCTATAACATGGTGCATCATTAATTAAAAGGAAACATTTTCCTTAGTTTTTAAAATATATTTAGAGAAGGTGGTCTTATATATAACACATTAGGCCCAAGTTGCCTAAATAATCATTTCAATATACTGATATCAAACATAGTTTAAGTCATTTATCCAAGTGGTTCAAGGGTCTAGAATATAACTCAGCCAGAAATGTTTAAATGACAAAGCCAGTTTCCCATAGGCAAAGCCTTTGCCCATGAATGTGCCCCTTAGTCCCTTGATTTATATAACATCTGTTATATCTGAGAGTCTGAGACAATTTTCTAATAGAGAAAAGTAAATCTAGTCTTTCTTCATTAAAACTCCAGCTCAGCAGGCAGGGTCTAAGTGAAGTCTTCAAGCGTGTGTGGTCCATAGTCTTCTCTGGACATCAAAATGAAATCAGGAAATTTAATGTTGCTCTTGGGGAAAAATAATGATTTTCTCCCATGAGATTTATATATACTTAGTTTTATTCTCTCTCTTAGGGAATATGCACACACTTAATGTTTAACCCGGAATATCTTTCACTTCCTCTCGACTTCCTTACACTAAACTACTATGATTCCAATTCTTATTTGTTTGCAACCTACCCAGTGCCTAGAAGCCCATAAATAGCATGACTTATCATCACAAATCCCCATCTCATAAATTAGAAACCTGAGCAATCGTTTCTGTAACTATTTAAATAGTAGTATCAGTCAGGGTTCAACCAGAGAAGCAGAAGCAGCAGGAAACATCACAAGTAAGCTAGGATCCCCTTGGGAGCAAACTATTTGAACATCTGGGCAGAACTCACCCGATTAAGGCAGACCCACCAATGGTAATCTTTTTGATGAATTTAAAAACCAACTGATGAGGAGCTTTAAGCACAACTAAAAAATTCCTTTAAACCTAGCTTAGTGTTTGTTTGATGCCTGGGTATTGTAATAGAGTTGACACATCAAAAAGTCATCAGAGTAATGGAGCTGGCCCATATGGTACTAAAATAAGTACAAATTCTATCACACCACATTGCCTCTCACAAAGTGGTCTCCAGCCTTTGGTTTTCCAGAGAAAACACTTAAAAACAATAGATGCTTCTTCTCACTAACAAATGATTCACTGTAGAGATGATTTTCAAGGTTGGGGTAGGGGTACAAGGTGATAAAATAGTTTTGAATAAGTTGAGAAAACCCTTTTTCATCTGAGGATATCATCTAAATTTTTTGGTAAAAGAGAAACACAGAACCTCTGGAAATTCAGTGTGATGTAGTTTTAGAGGAAAATCTGCCATTTCACTAGTAATGAGCAAAATGGTGAAGGAACATTTCTAATAGGGTTCTTTGTTCTTGTAGAGTTTAATTTCTACTAAGGCAAATAATTACATCTTATTCCATATTTTGTGTAATATTTTATCTATCATCATCCTGATTACAAAGTCCGTTGGGGGCTTGCCCATTTTGTGTTCCCCACAAGCAATACACATTTGTTCTGAATACAAACCTCCTGGAGTATGTGTTTTCCTACAGTAGACCCAAAACAATGTATGAAAATTTCAAAGGGTGGTAAAGGACTCATGCAGACTAAAAGTAGACAGAAAACTGATAGAAGATAGAAAACCAATAACAATAAGAGACAAGAACTTCTGACATTAACAGCAATAATAATACTGAAACCATCAATTATCTGGTGTCATTTAAGGCAAGGCCTAGTACTCTGCACTCCATAGTTGCAACCAGTATCACCCTTACTTCTATTGCAGCATACATTAATTTTGGAGATCGTTACTCAGACCATCAAGGAAGGTGCATACATGTTCAGGGGCACATGTTTAAATGAACTTAGGTGTTTTAAAAGTTTTTCTGTAGAAATTGTTCCAGCAGGTGAAATTTCCTTGTCTGAAAAGAAGTCACATTGTTTCTACAGTGATGTCAAATAAATAGCACTGTTTACACATTTATGGTCCTTCTCGTACCAGCCTTTGGGACTAGAATACATCCACTTAGAACTACTCACAAGATCAGTATCTAATATACAGGTAAGATTACAAATAAGCAATGAAATATAAGAAGAAGATACAGGAAGGTGTCCCACTGTCCAAGGCTAGGAAGGGTCATACCACAGGAGGTGGTGCAGTAGGTAACAGTATGGAGTGCAGCATTTGGGGATAAAGAGCCTGAGTTCAAATCCTTATTCTAAAAGCAGTTCTGTAGCCTCAAGAAAGTCATATAATTTCTATGTGCTTTACATTTCCCATTTAAAAAATGTACTTGGGCTTCCCTGGTGGCGCAGTGGTTGAGAGTCCACCTGCCGATGCAGGGGACACGGGTTCGTGCCTCAGTCCAAGAAGATCCCACATGCCGCAAAGAGGCTGGGCCCGTGAGCCATGGCCATTGAGCCTGCGCGTCCGGAGCCTGTGCTCTGCAACGGGAGAGGCCACAACAGTGAGAGGCCCACATACAGCAAAAAAAAAAAAAAAAAAAAAAAAAAAATTGAGCTAATAGCCTCTACCTATAGAATTATATGATAGATGTTAGTTACTTGAAATATGTCAAGTACTAGTCACAGTGGCAATGCATTATATGAGCTCTATAAACATTTGCTGTTATTATTTCTCCAATGAATGTAGCAGAGAAATTTAGGAACCAGCTCAGATGCTCTGAGCAGAAGCTGTGAAATTTCTTCTACTCGTAGCCTGTAGTGGGGGTAGATGTCCAAAGGTACGTGCTTAGAAGCCCTGTCTACTTTAGGATCTGATTCCCTGACACAAAATTAATTTCCATCCAGGAAACAAGCTTCATTCAGAGCACAGGCAGAGGGTTGCATTGACAGGGAAGCCTGACCATCAGTATGATTCTGCTCATTGAAATAAAGTTGGGGCTCTGTACAAAATGGGATCTCTATCTGAAGCCTGCTTTCCTTCGGTGAGAGAGTGCACACCTATACCCACCCTGTTTAATGTAATCAAAGGATGCTTAACAGTTGTTCTTGGGAGGCTTGGGCAATTCATGTGTTCTTAGGTGGCACAATCAGTAATGAACCATGTCCTGATTAATTGGTCCTTTCCTGTGATGGGGTAAATGATGGGCAACTGCAGAAGTTGATGGAGCGGAGAGATCCGTCCCTTTGAATAGATATTGGCCTCTGGCCAAACCCAAGAAGTCCTGGGATGAGAAGCCCATCTATCACACTCAAGGTTTTGCTGTCAGGAGCCAGGGGGCAGGACAGTACGTGATGGGGACAGAAAAGACAGGACTAAATCAACAAAACCAAAAGGGATCTATGATTATATGTTGTTCACATCCCCCTAGCTAGTGTTGTGTGGCTTCCAGAGACCTTTGCTCTTGCTTATCTAAAATCATTTTCCTTTTCTAAATTTAACCCAGTTTGTTTTTCAAAACAAAAACAACAAAATAGGGCTTCCCTGGTGGCGCAGTGGTTGAAAGTCCGCCTGCTGATGCAGGGGACACGGGTTCGTGCCCCGGTCCAGGAGGAACTCACATGCCACCGAGCGGCTGGGCCCGTGAGCCATGGCCGCTGAGCCTGCGTGTCCGGAGCCTGTGATCCGCAACGGGAGAGGCCACAACAGTGAGAGGCCTGCATACCGCAAAAAAAAAATGTATATATATATATTTATATATATATATATATATATATATATATATATATATATATATATATACTCTGTGTTTATGTGAGACGGTAGCAGAGAGCAGGCCTGACACTTCGTGAGCTAGTGAACAAAACAGATCCTATAAACACAGAGGTAGCGAGGCTGGCTAAGAAAAAGGCACACAAAACATGGATGAGAGAGATGCAAAAATATATATGAAGATGTTGAGAAATCATCACTTTTTAGAATTGAAAGGCATTCTTTTAAATGTTCAAATATTCTTGTACTCGAACTCCTCAATAATGTGACTGTCAAATAATTTTCCAGCCTGGGATTATAAATTATGTCCAGGGACAGAGAGTTTATTACTCCCCAAGCCAGATCTAACAGTTGGAAGCTTTCTTTGAGTGAAACCAAAATCTTAATCCCTGATGTTTTCAATCCTCGGTTCATGTTCTACCTCTACATTTAGTTCTGTGTGGAACAAGTCTGGGATTTCCTGGCTGCTTGTGAGTGAGAAAGTTTATTTCACTTTCCTGTATCTCAGCTTTTTCTTCTGTAAATAGAGGGTAACAAAGATATCTATTTCCTGGGGTTGCAGTAAATGTTAAATGAGATAATCCAGGTAAAGGATTTACCATCTGATTTGATGCAGTGCTTGCTAAATGTTAGGAATTTCTGTAAGTATTATGTTTCATGTGGCAGCTTTTCAAACATTTTAAGAAAGTCATTATCTAGATTATCACTGAGTAATGCAAGCTCAGATTTAAAGAAATTCTGTTCTCTAGATACACCTCACCTAGCCTTTAGGAAGAACCTTCAACTGGCCAGAGAATGTGCCGGGTACTATGATTAGCACAAAAATAAGTAAAGCACAATTCCAGTCTTCTGTGAAAATAAGTGAGGATGCTCATTATCTAGAATAGAGAGTGAATAAGGGAAAGGAGATCTGGACATATGGATAAGACAGAAGGGGATTCTGACCCTGGTGGTGGCGTTTGAGCCTAGCCGTGGGTAAACAACTTTAACAGCTCAACCCTCAGCAGGATGGTGGTTTTCCACTCTCTAGTGCCTAGTCTTAACTAAGCAGAAGATACTGAAGAGAACTTTACATTCTTCTTGAAAGGCTTGCGATTCACACCAGGAACACCAGTTATTATATATGTCCTGGAGAGAACTGAGAAACTTTGCATGTAGTCTGAAAATTGCAGTTAAGTAGGTAGCCCTGTGCAATGGATTGGATGTTCATGTCTCCCTAAAATTCATACTTTGAAATCCAAACACCAAATGTGATGATGTTAGGAAGTGGGGCCTTAGGGACATAATTAGGTCATGGGGGTGAAACCCTCATGAATGGATTCACACCTTTATAAAAGGACGCCAGAGAGCTTTCTTGCCCTTTTTTTTCACTGTGTGAGGATACAGATAGAAGTCAGCAGTCTGCAGTTTGGAAACAGGCTTTCACCAGAACCTAACCCTGCTGACACCTGATCTCATACAGCCAGCATCCAGAATTGTGAGAAACACATTGTGTTGTTTATAAGCCTCCCAGTCTCTGGTATTTTTCTACAGCAGCCTGAATGGACAAAGATGCCTTGTGATCCTGGGTAAGTGGGCAAGTGTCTCCATTCACTGTAAGTTGAGAGTGTGGATCAAATGTCCTCTAGACCCTTCCAATTCCCAAGGAACAGGTCTGCCCAGCTCATGTAGGGGTGCTCCGAGTCGACCACAGAAAACACTCTGTGTGCTGGAGTAGAGGATGAGGTGAAGGCAAGGAGTGGAGAGAGCACATGTGGAGGATAGGAATCTTCCAGCACAAATAATTAAGAGAAGTTGGAATAGTTTCTTCAAATCAATTTAAACCTAACCATTAGCCCTTCTAGGTCTTGGAACAGGGGCCAATTTTCAATCTATCCTTACTGAGGATCCTTTATGCTCTCAAGGCCAAAGGGAAGACATATGCTTTTGCTTTTGACCAAAGACTGAAGCTTGAAAAGGAAGTTAACTTTAGACAATTCTGCTTTTTGTATTTTTTGTTTTGTTTTTTTTGTTTGTTTTTCTTGCGGTACACAGGTCTCTCACTGTTGTGGCCTCTCCCGTTGCAGAGCACAGGCTCCGGACGCGCAGGCTCAGCGGCCATGGCTCACGGGCCCAACCGCTCCGCAGCATGTGGGATCTTCTTGGACTGAGGCACGAACCCATGTCCCCTGCATCAGCAGGTGGACTCTCAACCACTGCGCCACCAGGGAAGCCCCTGCTTTTTGTTTTACCACACCAAATGTTTCTAAAAAAAGGGTGGCCCAAGGGCTTCAACCAAGGTGAGGAAAAACTCGACAAGAACAAAGAATAAAATACAAGTTAATATTCCAGTAAAATACACACCAATTATAAACTAGTTGGGCTGGAGATCTACTAGAACTCTAGAAGGTTATTCATTGTGGGTCTTAATGGGTTTCTGCAAGGGTTTGCGGCCCTTGGGGTCTTTACAGATTGCTAGTCTACCTCCCTTCGCTCTTCTGATTCAGTCTTTCCTCTTCTTTGACTTAGTGTTGAGAAAAGCTCAATTTTGGTTGTATGTTACTTTTTGTAAGTGTGTGTGGTACACGAGCCTTTCCTATGAGAATCATACACATATAATAAATGCAAGTCATTAGAAGAGATGTCAAAGTCTGTTCAGTTCAATGTAGGAGTCTGTACACCAGACTGATCTTTTCTCCTGATTACGTACTCATTGTACCACTTTGGCTCCATTAATTTAAAAGCCCCAGGAACCCCTTTCTTCTCCCAGATCCCTCTTTATTTTCATTTCAACCAGGAGAATTTTTTATGCTTCTCTCTGGTCAGTGAGGCCTTGTAAGTAACACCTCCATTTTGCTGGTTTCAAATCAAAGGTTCTTTTCCCTTCACTGACACAATGTACTCCAATGTCATGAATTCAGAGGTTCAAGGATGCATCAGAGAGGACAATTCCAGTAAGACTGAAGATGTGTGGATGAATACAAACCCTTCTATCCAAGTGAAGATGGAGTGTAGAGAAACAGAATATCACAATCTTGAGGATTAATCATAGGTGCTGAACACTAAGAAAAGTTTGGAAGAAATAAATAATTTTGTAATGCTGTTATGGATTCTACCAAATAAAACTCTCTTTGCTAAAAGCTGAAAAAAAAGTGCAGTGCAAGTAGATGCCTGGCACAATTCCAATCAGGATAATTACTGTGTTATCTCTGCAGGGGAATATGAAATTATATGGGAGCAATAAATTGTTCAGCTACCTTTGAGAACTCAGTGGAGTCCATCAGAAGCAAAAGAGGATCCAGAATTCTCTGCATATATTGGAAAATGAAATATAGACATATTGCACTGCATTCTGAAAGAAATCTTAACCACTAGATGGAATACTGTTATTCTGGAAGTATTTTATTAAGTTGGTCATGGAGACCCCAAATGAGAGTTGCAGGAGTTTAATAGTTTTAAGAATAATAAGAGTATTAACTTTATAATAATTTTCAAAGAGTTTGAAGCAAGTTAATTGGAAAGAGCTAAAATGAAAATGTGTGACCTTGAGCATATTCTTGCCCCTTCTTTGACCTCATTTTCCTTGTTAGTCACCTAAGGAGTCTGAACTAGAGGAGACTTGAGATCTCTTCCAAGTTCAACATCCACAGAATAAAGGAGACAGTCATGATTTTCCTTAGAAGAATGGGATACTGTATAGGAAATAGAGCATGTGGCCTTTAACAAACCACTTCATCTCCCCCAGACTAGGGGTGTAAGGGAGAAGTTGTATTTGCAAAACTTGATAAGGGAAATATCTGCAGCCATCCTCTCTAGGTTCTTCTGACACTAAATAATTACTTCTAATTTTTCAGAATGATTTTTAGATTTGATTAGACCTCCAGTAGCCTAGGGCATGGGTTTGTTTACTTGGGTGCCTTGCACTACTGGAATGGCATGACTATGCTTCAGGCTTGCAGGGATTCCCTAAAGTTGTATGCAAATGTCATGTCCACCAGTATCTATATATGTGTATGTGCATGGAATTATGCATATATTCCTCCCTGTTCATGGGGAAATGATGCATGAATTTTATCAGATTCTTAAAAGGACCCAAGACATTCATAATATTTAGGAAGAGCTACTGTTGTTATGCAAGGTACATGCTATAGACTGAATTGTGTCCCCCCCAGATTCACAGGTTGAAACCATAACCCCCAATGTGATGATATTTGGAAGTGGGGCCTTTAGAAGTGTTAAACTAAAACAATAAAATTGCCACTTATTTTACCAGCAAAATGGGTTTACTTGAGAACAGCTAAGAATTGCAATCTAGGACATGAAACTATGGTAAACCGCATGCAAGTCTAGCAAAGCAAAGGGGAGGAAACACTTTTACAGAGAAGAAAGGAAGTTGGGAGGGGCTGTTATAAACAAAAAGTCCCTTGGAGGAAGCTGAGAGTTCAAAGTATAGTGGCTTTTTATTGGCTGAACTGTGACAGTCTCTCATTGAATGAGCTGTTGCAAGGCAAAAGAGAAAAATATTACTTTCTCCTGCTGGAAGTAGTAAAGTAGTATCACTTCCTTCCAGAGATACAAGGTACCGCTCTTCCTTTTGCTATTTGTATTGGTGTTGAGTGGTAGCTGCCTGGGAACTCTGCCTTCTGGAGTCCCAACTCCATTTTAGTGAGGTTTCTCTTTATTAATGTTTACAGGAGGTGATTAGGTTTAGATGAGGCCATGAAGATGGGGCCCTCATGATGGGATTATTGCTTTTATAAGACAAGACTGCAGAGACGTTGCTTCCTTTCTCTCTCTCTCTCTCTCTCTGCCATGGTTATAGAAGACAGCTATCTATAAGCCAGGAAGAAGAACCTCAGTGGAGAACCAAATTGGCCAGTACCTTGATATCAGACTTCCCAGCTTCCAGAACTGTGAGAAAATAAATGTCTGTCCTGAAAACCACCCAGTCCATGGTGTTTGTTATGACATCCTAAGCAGACTAATACAGTACAAAATATTGAATTCATGAGACCTACCTTCTAGGCCAATTTCTCTCATTGAATATATCTGTAACCTTGAATATTAAAACATGATTTCCTCTGAGAGATGGATAAAGTATCACTTTGAAGGTCCAAATTCTACTTATGTTTTCCATATCATTTTGAAATTGAATGGTATAAATAAATTGGTTTTGTTTTTCCTCTTTACTTAATAGATGAAGAAACTGGAGGCCCCCTAGCTGGCTAATAAAGGACTAGCTGCAGAGTGGTAAATGCCCACCCCACTAAACTGTGTGCTACTTAAAAGCAAAGAGTTGAGAGTTTATGGTCTAGAGCATCTAATGCTGATATAACATGGAAGCATGTCCTATAATTTCTGGTTAGTGGACTGAAACATGAAACAATCAAATAATGCCTATTTTAAATATGAACAAATGATTATTTGTAATTGACTGGATTTTCTACTTAGGAAAATCAACTGGAAAAAAGATCATTATAATTGCTGCATTACAAATGAAGACTCTGACCCTGCAGAGAAGCTCAGGAAATAACACAAATCTCATGACTAGTCAGGAGTAAAAGCTGTATTTAAAACCTAGACCTTTGTACTGCAAAAACTGTACTTTTCAGCTTGACAAAGTCTTTCATTTGGCATCCACTTAAGAGACTATTTAAAAAATTATAATTTAATTCTAAATTATGTTGGTTTTATAATATGAATTGAGCTTACCTTTTGTTTACCTTACAAAATAATTAATGTATTTGTTCCACCTTGTAGGTCTTAAATAACTCACAGAGGGTAAAATATAAATAATTCCTAATAACTGTTTAAATTGCTTCCTTTGTTACTGTCCTATTCAGATTTTCCATTTTGTCCAGTTGCTGTCAATTATATGTGTATATTACAAAAAGTCATTCATAAATATTTATCGAATGCCCCCTATGTGCTGGAGTAATGTGTGTTTTCATTTTCATTTTGTTTTCTTTGGTACTGGAGGTACAATGACAGGGACTGACTACAGAATCTCTACCTTCAGAACTTAATGTAATAGAAGATGAGCAAATAGACTGGCAATTATAATACAATGTATTATGTTCACTTCCATATTTTTTGGAGACCTTAGTATATATTGTCTTACAATAGTAAATCATATGTCTGTTGTATTACTCTTCTAACCTCTCATTTGTGTGTAGTTTTTTACATTTTCTTTTCTTATTTTTTTTTATTTTTTATTTTTTTGTGGTATGCGGGCCTCTCACTGTTGTGGCCTCTCCCGTTGAGGAGCACAGGCTCTGGACACACAGGCTCAGCAGCCATGGCTCACGGGCCCAGCCGCTCCACGGAATGTGGGATCTTCCCGGACTGGGGCACAAACCCGTATCCTCTGCATTGGCAGGCAGACTCTCAACCACTGCGCCACCAGGGAAGCCCCTAAATTTTATTTTCTTGATTAAATTATCCAAATATTTATCTTTTTACTTAAAGATTCAGCTCCTGAGGTTCTTTTGCAATTCTATGAATTTTCCAGTGTTTCAATTAATCTGTTTACATTTTTCTCTTTTTTTTCTTTTTTGACTTTGCTTTGGGTTTTAGTTGTTACTGTCTTGCTTTTTAGTATGCTTTCCTTCCATTATTTTCAGTCAATGTCTTCTATTTTCATAAATCACTGGCTGGATCTGATTGAAGACAGACTCTAAAACAAAGAATAATTCATCTTTAGGCCCCCAAGCAAATGATATTGGAAAGACATAAAGCAGGAGACAGGGCACTTCTGCTTGTTAATAATAATTTTCTTCTCCCCCGCAAATCCTTTCAGATAATACTCTCACAGCAAGCATTTGGGTCCTGAAGACCTCTTCTGGTTGGGTTCTAGAGACCAAGCATACATTCTGGCATCCATCAAGTGTGGTGGGTTCTAATCCTGACTCTGCTGTGTAAGAGAGGAACATCTTTGCCTAATTGCCTAACCTCCTTCAGCTTTGATTTCTGCTTTGGTGAAAACTGAGGTTCGTAACACCAGCCTCCTAAGAATGACTTGTTGTATAAGGAAAGGGTAAAAACTTTGTCCACAAGCTCAGGTGTAGAAACTCTACTTCCTTTAAGTCAAATTAAATAGGACTCCTCACCCCAGCTTGGTAGGAAATTTAATCTCAATCAGTATTGGACCTCACCATCTGCTGGGAATGTCCCAAGTCTGGAGGTTTAATTGGCACTTAGAAAAAGAAGCCATGGCCTCTGACCTTCAGGCCATTCTGGTGGCTGTAACATCCCCATTGTCTTCACTCCCTGTGGCCCCTGGAAGTCTGATGGCTTTGCTGGAAATCCTGCCAATGTTTAGCTGATGGACATGTTCACGCTTGTCTGATGGGGGCTGCTGCAGAACCGAGCTGACCACAATGGGAGGACACAGTGGTCTCCACCTCAATGGCGGCTACCTCCTTTCCAGGCAACCACTTCTCTTCCCTCTCTTTCCCCCCATTTTTCCCCCACTTTCCCTCCTTGCTCCCAAAACCCCATCCTTCTTTCCCCTTCTCTCCCACAGAGACAGTTTTCAGTGAGCCCAGACTTTTACAAAGAAAAAAAAATGACACTAGTTTTTGGGAACTTCTGTTTTTATATGGGATAAGCAGGCTGTTGGCCTATCTACAATTTGAATTGGGGTCAGTGGAAAGATAGGAAACACAAACATCATGAAAATATTTTAATCATTTACCCTGGCACACATATAAAGTGCTGGCCACTCAAAAATGTAGGAGTAGCCCCTTCCATCTTTAAAAAAAGTTGGTAATTGGGCTTCCCTGGTGGCACAGTGGTTGAGAATCTGCCTGCTAATGCAGGGGACACGGGTTCGAGCCCTGGTCTGGGAGGATCCCACATGCTGTGGAGCAACTAGGCCCATGAGCCACAACTACTGAGCCTGCACGTCTGGAGCCTGTGCTCTGCAACAAGAGAGGCCGCAACAGTGAGAGGTCCCTGCACCACGATGAAGAGTGGCCCCTGCTTGCCACAACTAGAGAAAGCCCTCGCACAGAAACGAAGACTCAACACAGCAAAAATAAATTAATTTATTAATAAACTCTTACCCCCAACATCTTCTTAAAAAAAAAAGTTGGTAATTATTTGATAGATACAGAGTTTCAGTTTGGGATGATAAAATGTTATGGAGATGAATAATGATGAAGGTTACACAGCAGTGTGAATGTACTTAATGCCACTGAACTGAACACTTAAAATTTGTTTGAATAGCAAATTTTATGTTTTATATATTTTACTAAAATTAAAAAATATTCAGTGATTCCTAAATCAGACAAAATATAAAATAGTTCTTCAGATGACCACCAAGTTTCTCGCCTTTCCAAACATCTTTCTTTTATGCCCTTTTTATCCCCCAGTTTTTGCTGTAATGTTGTTGTATAAGAAACAGTTTCAACATTTAAGTGAGTTACAATTAATATGTACTTCTCACTCATATCAGATGCTAGGGTTCTGCTCTAAGCTATTGATTAGTTCAGGACAGCCTGAACTGTCTTCTCATTCCAGGACTCAAAAGGAGAGAGTCATATTTTGAATGTGATATTCTCAGGGTGGAAGGCAGGAGTGCAAGAGAGCTGGTAAAACTGGTTGAGATTGCCAGTGACTATGGTCTTCTGCTTGGAAATGGCACATAAACGTTTCCTTCAATCCCACTGGACAAAGCACTGGGTCAGTGCCCAAGCTCAATAACCATTGGACAGGGAAAGTAACCCCTCCCTTGGAGGTAGGAAAAAGGAAGTTTCTATCTGATTTACAGCAATAAAATGTACTGAAGTCCATACTTCTAGTCACAAATACTCACTCTCCTTCTTTCCACAAACAAATACACAAACAAAAATTTCATATAAAAATGACATCAGGCTCAATATTGAGTACCTCATGATAGTTTTCACATCAGATCCCAAGGTGATACTTCTGATCCAGAGATCTATAAGCTAAAAAGACAGGTGATTTCTTTCCTCACACTCAAAATACATTGGGTGAAACAGGGACAGGATAACCAAATCAACACCCTCATTTGTAAAGGGGAAGATTAAAGGGACACAGTTACTAGGCAATAGCAATTTGTACGTTTTCTTGGGTGCACCTTTTGAGTATCCACTATCTCAGGTTAGGAAATATACTTTGATTATCCCCTGGTTCTTATCCCTGGGAGTAGCTCCCCAGTGTATTGCCCTCTGGCTCTTAAATCCAAACTGTGAGATGGCTTTCTCTTTCCATCATCCTCTTTGACCACATCTGAAAAAAACATTGGAGACTATGCCCTGTTAGGGCTTACACATCTTTCTAAGCATGCTTCCTGACCATAAACAGTTGGGGGTTCTGTGATATCAATCCTCTTAGATGTCCCCTGATAATCCCCTATGGTATTTATGTCCTTGTGTAGTTCCCTTCCACATTGTAACAGGGTTAGTCTGTGTGACAAATAGCATGCCATGTAAGGTATGGCATGTCAATTTCAAGACTAGGTCCTAAAAGATAGTGTAACATTTCCTTTGTCTTCTTGTATCACTCACTCTGGGGGAACCAGTTCCCAGGTTGTGAAGACACACCATGAAGCTCTATGGAGAAGCCCACATGACAAGAAACTGAATCTTCCTGCCAACAGCCACGTGAGCAAGACATCTTGGAAGTAGATCAATCCAGCACCCATTAAGCATTCAGATGGGTTCAACCAATCTCTAAATTAATCAGCTTTTACTGTCATCATCCCTTATAAATATTATCAAACATTTAGTGAGTTTCCATAAAAAATGTTGATTTCTTGTGGCTCTGTGTCTGGTACCACATCTCTGCAGGGTGGGCTTAAGTTTTCCCTATGGATCCTCTTACTCCAGGGTCCAGGCTGAAGGAGTAACCTCTGTGCAAGATGTGTTGTTCTCATGTGGAAGTCAGGAGCCCAGAGGGTTGGTGGAAACTTACAGTGCCTCTTAAAAATTCTGCTCAGAAGCTTTATTGGTTAAAAGGTACATGGCCAAGTTACACCTGCATTCCTTCCTCTGTGTTAAAGCATGTCATGTGACCAGGATTAATGGGAAAGGGAAAATAATACAACCATGGGGTGCAGGCAGAGAACAAATATTTGTTGAGCAACAGTCCAATCTATCACACCCTTTTCCAGGTTATCTATTGATGGGCAACAAACTACTACAAAACTTAATGGCTTAAAAGTACAATATATTATTATGTCCTTTGTTTCTGTGGATTAATGGGGCTACTCTCGGTACTCTGTGAGGTCTCTCCTGATATTGTCTCAGATGCTGGCTGTGCCTAAAATCATTTGAAGGTGTCTTCACTCACCTATCTTTGCCTAGGCAAGAATGGCTGGAACAGCTGGGGTAATTTGGATATATTTCTCTTTTTACACATCACTTCATGGGGTAGTTTGGGCTTCCTTACAGCATGGTGGTCTTAAGCTAGTCAGATTCCTTATATGGTGACTGGCTTCCCTGAAACAAGTCTCCCATCAGAGAAGTAGTGAAAACTTCTAGTCTCATAAGTCCTTGGCCTGGAGAGTGGAAGTTTTCATACCAACTATATTGTAAAAGTCAAATCAGTCACATCCCCTCCCAAGATGCATGGGAAGGGGTCTTTTCAATGAGAGAAATATCAAAAATTTATGGCCATCTTTATTTAACAATATAACTATAGGTAAGTGAAGCTACAATAGATTTTTTTCTTTTTTTTTTTTTTTTACAATGGACTTTTCATTTATCCCTCATGAAAAATCTGGCCATACCTTTGGGAGTTGGCTTGTTTCCCTTGTAATTTAAGTCCTCAGTAACCAAGAAATATTTCCTTCATATGTTTGTTTCTATTCTATAATGCACAGCAGAGTATCTTGTCAGTAGTAGACCCTCAGAAAATACATAATGAATTCAATTAACCTCCCTGATATGAAGAGAATATGCCCCATCAGAAGCAGAACTCAAAATTAGTCAGGAACCCTGAGTTCTAGTCTGAGAACTGCCATAACTCTGCCACCTTGGCAAAGATGGCTCACCAGTCTAGGTCTCCTTTTCCTCATCTGTCAAGTGAGCTGATACTGGTTGGTCCACAGTTCGTGTTTTAAAAAGAAAAAAAAAGGAAACTGTAATGAAATATGGAATTTCTATCTATACAGTGGAATACTGTTCAGCCAATAAAAGTAATATTTTAAAATTATTTAATAGCATGCAAAATGCTATTTCTGATACATCCCAGGGTGAAAAACTGCAGACAACAAAACAGTAGACACTACTCTTACATGTTAAAAGCAAATTAACTCTTGGTTGTGGAATTAGACTTAATTATTACTTTTGGATGACTATCTTTCCTCAAGAATTATTTATTTAGAGTAACACACTCCAGAGTAATGAAGTAAAAAAAAAATAAAAACTCTAATGGGATATACACTTTTCAGCCATACAATATAACTCTGTTCTGCCATTGAAAATAATGCTTTAAAACTATTTGAAGATTTGACAATATATTTGAGATCTATTTTTGAATGGTAAAAAGGCAGGTTACAAAATAGAATATACTCTGATTAAAAGTAGTTGACTCTGTTGGTAGGATAGAGCTGATTCTCATTTCCTTTTATGTGTTCTTTTAATTATTTTCCACATTTTGTATAAAGTTTTTTTTTTTTTTTTTTTTTTTTGGTGAGAAAGTAATGCTAATTTTTACTTTAAGGAATTCAAATGATGCAAATGAATGTAAAAGTCAGATGATGTTTGAAATATGTTGGTGCAAATAATGTCCTGTCTGTAATTCCCTTTTAGTTGTCAAGCATGTGTAACTTTAAAATCACTATTTTATTTTATCATTTTTAATTTTACCTTATCATTGTCATAAGGAGTGCTGTTCATTGACTTTAATACTATCATGACTAGGGGAAAAAGTAATTGGAGTGTTTCACATGATTCAAAATTTGGCCACTAGGGCAAAAACAGCACCCTTATGCTGAGCCCCATACCTCACAGAGGGGAACAGAATGAGCTGGAGAGAGCTCATCCTACCTTTTTAAAAAAGGCAGCATATTCCCAGGTGTCCACACTGGCTTCCAAACCCTCTGCATATGCAGGCCCTACAGCCTGACAGATAAAGCTCAGAGCAAAACACCCCAGCCTAGAAGCTCCTTTGCATGGCATGCAAACCATCTGTCAACACAGCAGAGACTCACCTACCCCCCACCCTGCCTCTAGGTTGCAAGTGCAAATTCCAGAGCCAGCCATGGGACAGTTGACCTTGTCTAGGTTTGCAGGGCTTTGGTTGGTATGTTCTGGAGATTCCCATGGTCAGGTGATCTTAGTTCTTGGCTAGTTTGTGGCTCTTGCAGATCTCAATGTGACACTGGTTCTGACCAGCAGGGAGAAGTTACATGAGTGGGTCCCCGTGCAAGCTGGCGCTGGCATTGAGGCACTGCCAATACTTCCCAGCAAGGAGAGTCCCTCAGGAGCCAGCGACACTAGTTCTTCAGAGTTGGGGACTCAACAAAGAACACCAACTTATCTATCTTGAGTTCTGAATCTAGAGAGAGATAAGGCTTAAGGGAGATGGGAGAACAAAAGACTGCCTTTACAGCAGGAAAGATCATCTTGGGGACTGTGGATTATATCTGAACCTCAGAATTAGCTAAATCCACCCAGGAATCACAGGTGATTCTGGGTCAGGCAAAAGCTGTTGCTGCTGGGAAGAGCACTGAGGAGGGTGTTCTCCCTGAAGGGACCCATCCTGAGAGGGGGAGGGGAGGAAGGGACAGAGACCTGTGGGTTACCCCTAGGAGGACCAGGCTCTAACTGCTAGGTTTCCTCAATGAAAATAAACCAGGCACTGAACAGGGCTGTGCTGGTGTGGATGCAACTTGCTTCTTCTAAACTCTAAACTTCTAAACTCAGTCACGGAATTAAGTCATTCCTCCTCCTCAGGAAAGACAGAGTCCCAGGGATCAAAGACAGGCCAGAGCATTAGACTCATGGCACTTCCTGCCTATGGACTAGAGCTTCTCATTTGGGAGGAAGTACTCTCATACCCCAGCATTAAGGATGACCCAAGTATTTTCTCAGATGAAAACATATAGGACTGGGAGTCAGCAAGCCACAGTTCTCATACACAGCTGGGCCTCCACTTCCTCATCTGTTGTTTCTTCCCACATATATGGTATTTCTTTTAGGCCAGGCACTGTAATAAACAGAACTGGGGTAAAAAGAAGGACTTAATCCAGTCCTTCACTTTGAGGTACTGGAGAGGAGATGAGCATATAAACACTGTGATTTCTAAAATCGCTCTCACCTCTGCACTTCTGAGTTTGATACAGCAGGCATCATTGTGTGGCACAGCAGCTCTAACTCAAGGAAAAGATGGAGATGATCTTAAAACTTCTTACTGAAGAGACAGGTTCTTAGTCTGTGGTAGAAGCTTCAGCCTTAGATACAGAACTCTCAAATGCATCATCTTGAACACAGAACCAGTGTCAAGGGTATGGAGAGAAGGAAGCTCTTCACAAAACTGAAAACCTGGACAAAGAGAAGTGTGGGCTTGGGGTAGGGAGAGATATCAGGGAACAGGAACAGAAGCTATTGTTTCTGAGAAGCTCATTGTTCCTGACTCAGGGACATTTTAGCCTTCACATTGCGAAATGAATCGATGTATGATTCATGAGACCAATCATACAAATACTTTGCATAAAATCCTTTAAAGTTCTCCCTCTGATCCCATCTAAAATAAGGTGGCTTGCATGATGTGTACAATCTGACTCTTATCCCTCTCAAAAGTTTCTCCCCTTGAAATCTATGATCCAACTTAACCAAGTTCATTTCCCTTCCCTGAACAAGTAATGTGCTGTCTTTCTTCTGTATGTGATAAAACTTGTCTCCACCTGGAACCCTTACTGAAGACGAATCCAGCCTCTGTAACCTGACACTGAATTAATTCTCAGAGACAGAGTTTGGGTGAAGTAGAAAAGAATACTGCTTTGCCAGGCAAAGGGGGCCACAGTGGGCTAATGCCCTCAGAACTCTGTGTCCCCCTTTGGATGAATGGTTAAAGAAGATGTGGCACATATATACAATGGAATATTACTCAGCCATAAAAAGAAATGAAATTGAGTTACTTGTAGTGAGGTGGATAGACCTAGAGTCTGTCATACAGAGTGAAGTAAGTCAGAAAGAGAAAAAGAAATACCGTATGCTAATACGTATATATGGAATCTAAGAAAAAAAAAAAGGTCATGAAGAACCTAGGGGCAAGACGGGAATAAAGGCACAGACCTACTAGAGCATGGACTTGAGGATATGGAGAGGGGGAAGGATAAGCTGTGACAAAGTGGGAGAGTGGCATGGACATATATACACTACCAAACATAAAATAGATAGCTAGTGGGAAGCAGCCGCATAGCACAGGGAGATCAGCTCGGTGCTTTGTGACCACCTAGAGGGGTGGGATAGGGAGGGTGGGAGGGAGGGAGACTCAAGAGGGAAGAGATATGGGAACATATGTATATGTATAACTTGTTCACTTTGTTATAAAGCAGAAACTAACACACCATTGTAAAGCAATTATACTCCAATAAAGATGTTAAAAAAACAAAACAAAACAAAACTGTGTGTCCCAACCTGGAGGGGGTAGTGAGGAGCTTTATGGTAATTGTTCAAAGAGGACGTGATCAGCTCATGGACATTCTTCTGATTGGTTGATGGAGAGGTAATCAGGAGTCAGCATCATCAACCTTCTGGTTCCAAACAGTCTGGGGTCTATGTGTTTGCGGCCAGAATATTTAATTTCTCCCACCTGGTGGGAGTCTCAGTATCTGCAAAACAGCTCAAATATATTGTTATGTGTATCCCTTGAGGGGGAACCAGGACCCTGTCCCAAGGCTGTGCTATTGTTTCTTTTGACAGTTCCTCCCTTGTCTCTGCATCCCCTCCCTTCCCTAATTAGCAACTGTTTGAACTGTTGGAACTCAGAGAAGGTCATGAGGCTGAATGAAGCTTATTTCCTGTAATCAAGAAGTGAGGACAAAGAAAGGCATTTGTGCCCAGGAGCCTCGCAGGATCCTGCTTGGGATCGTTACCAACCTCCCCTGCCCCGCACAGTCCTTTTCAGTTGGTTTCTCCCATTCATGCTGTACAAGACAGCTTAGATGTCACTCCTGCTGGGAAGCTTCCTTGCAAGTGTCTGAGCCTGATGCCCCCTCTAGGCTCCCTCCCCTGGCCCAGGTCCTCCCTCCCCTTTTTCCTCTTTCCTCCCCTCTTTCCTCTTTTCCTCACTAGCTTGTAAGCCTTGTCTGCCCGATCCATCACACCTCAAGCCTGGACAAAGGAATGAATCAACATGTATTTAGTGTTTTACATCTGCCTTGTAAGCATTTTACTCAACTCTTAAAATCAGGCTGGAATTGAGAGGAGCAGAAAGAAAGATCATTATTCCCTTTCACAAGTTAGGAAACCAAGAATCAGAGTTTAAATGGCAGGTGTGAGTTCACAGTTCATTGAGAGACGGAGCAAGAACTATAACGTGATCTTCTGCGATTTCTGGTTGTTTATGGTACTCACCTTTTGGGGAAGAAAGAAAGAAATCATGTTCAATTTTTCCATGATCATCTTACCTAGTGTGAAAATACAAAATTACTCAGATTCTAACTTCCTTTGCAACAATAGGCTTTAAATGTAATTAGTTCATTTAGACATGAAACCAGTTACATATGTGTGTGTATTTGTTTATATATAAAATATATGTTTATATATAAAATATATATAGGATTTTGAGCTTTTCCAATGGATAAAGTACTATAGCTCCTTGAGAAACTATGTTCCCTTTGACCCCTCTATCCTGCTGAGATCACTCACCAGTGCTCTGCACAGAGTAACACACTTGCCAGATTCACTTTTAAATGCTTCCTATGGATTTTTTTGATGTGTTGTTTATTGGAGGCATAGACTTAAGTCCTCATAAAATTAGCAACTTCCTATCACTTGATAATGTAAAACTAGTGCCCAAAGCTATATTTCAAAATACTGTATTAGCCTAAATTCCATTGTTCTCATTGGGTAAGAAATATTGATAGAGTATACATGTTATCTGAGAGTTCGTATGTGCCAAGTACTGTGCCAGACTCTTAAGATATACAACTTCACCTAGACTTTACAAATTGCCTTTGTGTTGAGAATTAGTATCACTATCTTACAGAAAAGGAAACTGAGACTATGAGTTTAAACTCTTCCCAGGTTTATAGACAGTATGTGACAGACCAGAAACTCAGTTCCAAATTATCTGACTCCCCAAGTCCAAGTTCTTTCCATTTCTTTTCTAGAATTGAGTTAGCAAGCTTTATTGCATTTCTCCCATGATCCAGAACAACTTCAGTACTTAGATTCTCCAGGAGGAAGGATAATAGGAAAATAAATTTATTCAGAGACTATCAAGAATGGGGTTCAATTCCCAGATTTGACTGTTCCAACCAGGCGGCCTTGAAAGAGTTAAGGAATCTTCAGGTGCAGTGAGGCTATTAGATGAGAACTCTTACTAAACCAAGATTGATTTGGGTGGTCACCTCTGTTCTAAGCCATGCGACCTTATAACTTACTTCACCTCTCTGGGTTTGCATGTCCACAAGTACAAAAACAGGAGCGTGGAGCCCAGTAATCTCTAAACTATCTTGCTGCTACAAAACTGTATAAGTTCTAGCCCACAATAATTTCTTTCTTCTTCTTCCTCTCCTCCTCTTCCTTCTCCTTAATATATTGATAATTATATTGATATTGATAATAATACATTGATAATTATTAACTTGTTTCCTACCACTGAGTTTAAGCTTTGACTTTCCTTCATATATCTCTTCCATATATCTTCCAATCCACCAATTAATGAAGTGTTTATTCTTTTTCTACCCTTTAGAATAAACAGAAGCATGTTTTCTTTGCAGATTCTCAATCCGTTGTGCTATACCACACTTTGGAAAAATATACTCAAACTTCTTTCTGCTTCTGAACACAGACATATACAGATGTGCCTTCCCAAGCAACAGGAGGTGTTGTTCATGGCCAACCTTTTTTGTAGCTGTCACCATCATGGCCTGTAAGAAACAGATGGGCTGATGGAGAGTACAGAATTGATAATTTTTTTGTTTTACTTTTTTTTTTAATGTTTTCAGTTAAAGGGAAAAAACATCAGTTAGGCCATTCTGTTGAGCTATAGATTTTGTATGGTTGGTTTTCCAGTTGTAACAAGTATTCATGTGAGAGAGAGGAAGAGAGATAGAAACAACCAAGAGGAGCCTGATAGCCAACTAAGAGCATTTCTACTGAGTATTTGTGCCTTAGAGGTATTGTAAAGTTTTAGTGTCTGGTCCTCAACATTTTAAGTTTGAGAACTAGTTTCCCCTAGGTGATCAAACTCAAGAAGACTGATATTTTCTAGCCAACACACAGATATTGGTATATATAAAAAAACTATTTTGTTTACATATTTATTGACACCTAGATGTGCTATGGATTCTAATAGGTGATGGATATACAATGACTAACAAGATGCAATCTTCGAACTCAAGAGTTTTATAGGCTCACAGGGAGCACAGAAAAGTGTATAGAAATATGTGATTCAATGTAATACATGTGCAAACACCTAGAAACAAGCTTGAAATTTCTATGAGGAGTTCATTATTGTACCTTAGGGTACAAATTTAAGAAACAAAATAATGCTGGAGAAGTTGGAAATTCTGAAAATTCTTCTAAAACATGGTTAAGGTTTTGAATAGGTCAACACAGTCAGATCTTCATTTTGGAAAGAGAAAAATGATATGGTAAAATGAAGCTGGGAGTACATTATATAGAGCAAACTTTGAGGGGCTTACATGGAGCAGAGCTCTGCCTTGTCTGAAATCAGTGCCCCCCAACCCCGGGTGGCTGGGTTAGTGGTGGAATGGTTGCAGATGGAAAAAGGAGCAAGGGTGTGTTCTGGCCATGGAGAACCTGGATAAACCATCTTTACCCTCACCTTTGGAAGTCCTTCCCTGATGACCAGAAATTTCACCTCCCCTAAATCTCGAGCTTCCCTTTGGTTGGCTGTGCTGAATACATAGTAAAAAGGTCTAATTCATAGAAAACACTTTGGCCAGGGTTCCATGAAGACCATCCTCATGCCTCCCACACATTGAACAATAACAGCCACATGTATTGAAACCGCACTGTATGGCAAGCCTTGGATAAGGTTTATGTCTGCTCTCTCTTTACTTTTTTACCTATCCAGGGAGGTCAATTTGGGGCAAGTTACTCAAGCTCTCCAAGTTGCAAGTTTTTGTGTGATGCAAAGATTAAGATGGCAAATAGTAAATGAGCAAGCAAGGAACAGAAGTTAGATATCTCTGACTCTAATACCTGTGCTGTTCAACATATGAGAGCCAATATTGCAGGCTGGAGTGAGTGCACAAATACTTAAATTTCATTCCTTCCAGATTTTTTCAGTTTTCCATGGAATGAGTCCTTTCCCCTCTTGGATGCCAGGTGAACACCAGATGAATATTGAGATTCAGCTCCAGCATCACTTTCTCTGGAAGCCTTGTCTGATCTCTACAGAATAAAATTCTGTCAGCTGCACCCTGGAGCATCATGCACATCTGTACAAGAGCAGCCATCTGGGAAGGCAGTAGACAGGATCCTATTTACTCTGTGTCCCCAGCTTCTCTCAGGTGGCCGACAATGATGGTCTCAATGGGCTGGCTTGTTGAATGAATAAGTTATGCCTAAGTTGTGCCTTTCTAAGATCACCCCCTACTCTTCCTGTGGACTTGCCCATTTCTATCCTTTTCTCAGTAAATCTTTGGAGCACGTCCATGGCTGGTTAGCTAATGTGCACCTGTGTAGTGCTGTCTAGAATCTTAGTGTCCCACCAATCTAAACCATATAGAAACTAAAATTAATGTGTATATCTGTGTGCCAGAGGCCCTCACAGTGCTTTTTATTTTTTCTTCTTTTATCTTTTTCTTCTTTGAATATGTTTGAGGCTTCGCCTATCACTTTATGTTAAAAAATATACCAGCTTTTATCCTATGTTGTTTTTCTGATTGAAAAAACTGTATTTGAAGATCAAGCCTCACCCTCTGTTCCAAAGAAAAAACACGGTGACTTCCTGTGTTGTTGTTGGCTTCAGAGTGTGGGCCTCTATTTTATCTCCTGATAAATCTCCAGTTTTATTTCCTCTCTTCAATGAGTGAGGTGAGAGATTCTTATAGAGGGTTCCCATGGGGACCTGGAGGAGGCCAACCTTCACAAAGAGATTCAGAGCTCTGTGTGTTTAAAAAAAGAAGCATAGGAAGGCAAGTTCACGTTTTTCCAGTCCTGGTTTGTGTGCTGGACATTGTGTTATGTTAAACATTATGTGATGAATCCACCCCAAAATTTTACAAGGTTTGTCCCTGCATTAACTGAGGTTGAGCAGGTTTGTGTAAGAAGTCCAAGGCCACACAGAAGGCAGGGGTGTGGAGTGGGGTTTCTGTAGGGTATTTCTTAGGCATCACTTCTGATCCTCTCTTATTTCTGCCACTGCCCCAGTTCTGCACCCGAGCAGACCAGCTTCAAGATGGTACAGTCTAATGGTACATTCACCAGGTTTTGACCTGAGCATTTTCCCTCCAGCCCACACCTCTCTGTGGTCTTAAAGTGTCCTACCTGTGCAGCCTGGGCATGAGGTTGTGGCTAATCTTTGACCAAGGGGCATGGAACCAGTGCATAAATGGGTTTCCCCAGGTGGACGGTCCCAAAGTTCACTTTATGTGGCCTCTTGAGTTGTAGCACAGGACTGTGCAGCTGGTCATCATGGCAATGCCCAATTCCATGAGCATCTTTGCACTGGCTCTCTCTCCTTCCTCCCCTGCTCCCCTCTCCTATTTTTCTTGCCTGATCCTTAGGACCACATGCCCAATAAAGGCCTCACACTTAAACTTCTGTCCTAGGCTCAGATTTCTAGAGAACCCAGGCTGCATCAGTATTCCAATCCAAGCTCATAATCCATGTTCTTTCCAATATTCTAGTGGCTTTTAAGCTTTTTAGATCCCTGGAGACATATAAATCATACAGATTCTTGGACATTTCCTACAGACCTGATGATTTGCATATTCAGAGGAGTGCTAAAAATATGCACTTTCTTTGTTTTTTCTGTTTCTTGTTTTGTTTAATTTTCCCATAAACTCCAGAGGTGATTCATATGAAGAGCCAAGGCTCCTCACTCAGGCTTTGACTGGGTTCCCCAGAGGCAAAGGCTAGATATTTACTGTTTTCTGTACCCCTAACCCTAGCACACTCTGGGATCATAGCAGACACACACACACACACACACACACGTTTGTTAACTTGCATTAACTTAAATTATTTCTTTATAGAAGAATCTGAAATCTTACTTCTATTAGAGAATAGCTTACTTAGGAAAGTCAGACACTCCACCCAGATCCGAAGCACTTACTAGGCTGCTAATTAGTACTTGAGCCTTAATTCTCCCCTCAAAGCATGAGCCTGGGAATTAAAAACTTACATTTGGATTTCTAATTTATCATGTAGCAAACTTCTCTAATTTTTAGTTTCCTTATCTATCAAATGAGGATTAAAATAGCTCATCAAGGGCTTCCCTGGTGGCACAGTCATTAAGAATCTGCCTACCAATGCAGGGGACATGGGTTTGAGCCCTGGTGTGGGAAGATCCCATATGCCACGGAGCAACTAAGCCCATGTGCCACAACTACTGAGCCTGCACTCTAGAGCCCATGAGCCACAACTACTGAGCCCATGTGCCACAACTACTGAAGTCCACACACCTAAAATCCATGCTCCACAACAAGAGAAGCCACCGCGATGAGAAGCCTGCACACTGCAACAAAGATTAGCCTCCCACTGGCTGCAACTAGAGAAATCCCACTCACAGCTATGAAGACCCAACACAGCCAAAAATAAAAAATATTAATAATAAAATAAATAAATTTAAAAAATAGCTCATCAAGTTATTTTAAGAATGACCTAAGGTAACATATTCAAAAGTTCTTTGTAAACCTAAATGGATCTATGTATGTAAGGATTAGGCAAAGGAGTTGACAGCCTATGAAACAGGTATCCCGTCTAGCCAGCTGAGTAATTTTGCTTTTCCAGAAAATCCTGGAGAATCCAACTGACATTTTTCTAGCACCATGTTGCTTAATCTGGGGCAGAAACAGACATTGTACTCCCACCACTTCTTTAGTGACTTTGAAAGTAAGACATGACACACGTTACCATCTGATTACTGTGCAATCTCACAGGATGAAATTATTGGAAATCTGTACCTGGAACTCATGTGGACCATTCAGTGATGATTTTCAGAAATATATTTCAAAATCTTTTCCTGTGGGTTTTCCTTAAAATGATTGTAATTTTATTGAAAGCAGAGTGATTTGGGAAATGAAAATTGTTTGGGAACCTTGGCAGTGCAATGATGTGTGCATTATGAAATGGTGGGTCTACAGTCTGTAGTGTATATTTCCATTCAAACTTGTCCATCTGTCATCTATAGTAGGCACTACAACGTTAAGTCCATATTCCGGTTATTTTTCTTCCCTTCTTTAAAATACAAATGCTAACAACTTTAGCATTTTGATTCAGAAACAATACTTTTGGATTTCTTTGGTCAATAAAAACATAAAAGTTAAACAAGAGAGTTTGATTTAATATGTTTCAATTCAATAAGCATTTACTGAACCACTTTTACACACGAAGATCTGAGACGTACTAGCTGGAAGAATCACTACTACAACATTACATGTAAACAACAGTTTAAAATCTAGTTGCCTGCAAACACATCACCTAATTTAACCCTGACAACAGTCTTGAGAGTTATACAATCCAAGTATTATGTACACAGATTGTGGAGAGAGAAAAACTGCTGTGTAGGATAGAGGGAATTAAAATTGATGGAGCAGGTATGATATCTCAAATGCTGCACTAGGCATGTAAAATGGTTTATTCTTTCAACAAACCTGCAGTATAGCTGTATTTACTATTTCCATTTTGTTAAAGAGAAAACTGAGTCTCAGTGAAAGTCAAGGATCTGTCCAAGGTCCTGCAACTAGAACATCCCCAGACTGTTTGATTCGAGTTTTAGGTGACTTTTTATGCCAATGGAAGTCATCAAAATGATGAGTGAAATTTGAAACAAAGAAAGCTACTGAGCTCATCCCAATGTTATTCAGAAGCTGAGCTGCTTCAGAAACAAAGGCAGTTAGGCTCCTGCCCCAATGCTAGTCCCTCCCCCTGTGGAGAAGTGATTGTCCGTTCTCTTACTGTATTATTTGGCATACTAAAACCATGCTCATTTACATCATTGGAATCTGGCAGGGGTTCATTCATCACTCAGTATCAATTCCATCCTTTCTCTAAACAGCAAAGAATCATTTATAATATGAAGATATTGTATAATTCATAGCACTTGGAAGGAGGTATCATCCTTTGCAGAACAATTTGCCTCTGCCTATTATGTAAGGGCAGAGAGATGAGGTGAAGGTCAAAAGACCTCATGTCTGGTGTCCATGGTCAAGCCACTTAGACTCTATGAGCTCCAGTTTCCTCTGTAGTACAGTGAAGATGCAGGACATTAAGCTGATACCTCAGAAAAATTGCCTGTCAGAGCTACAGTTCCCACTCTGCAAAATGTAGGTGGGGACAGTGACTGAACCAGATCATTGAAATATCACCCCGAGGTAAAATGGTAAGAGTGCTGATAGAGAAAGTGGAGGGAGTGGATAAAAGAAGATAGGAACACTCAGAAATTCATGCCAGCTTAATTCATAATTTGACACTGTGGTCTCTTCCACACCAATCTATCTTATTAAGTAAAGGATCCAGAGCTGAGACTATAACTGTATTCCAGGATCAAGGCGGCAGGAGCATGTGATGCCTCATCTCCATAATGATACTGTATTAGTTTGCTGGGGCTACCGTATCAAAATACCACAGGCTGGGTGGTTTAAACCACAGAATTTTATTTTCTCACAGTTCTGGAGGCTAGAATTCTGAGATCAAGGAGTTCTGAAGTCTTGGTTTCTTCTGAGGTCCCTCTCCTTGCCTTGTAGATGACCATCTTCTCCCTGTGTTGTCACATTGTCTTCCCTATGTGTGTGCCTGAGTCCAAATCTCCTTTTCTTATAAGGACACAAGCCATATTGGATCAGGGCTCACCCTAATGACTTCATTTTATCTCAATTATCTCTTTAAAGACCTTATTTCCAAATAGAGTCACATTCTGAGGTGCTGAGGTTAGAACTTCAACATCTGATTTGGGGGTGAGGTACACAATTCAGCCCATAACAGATACTTTGCTGTGTGACTGCAGAGGATTAACTTTCTGTATCATCATTTCTGCATCTATAAAATGGTAATAATTATGCTCAGATTAAAGGTGTATCATGAAGATTAGAAATAATGCATGTGAAGTACCTAAATAGTGATTTCTTTCTGTTATTCAGAGAAGGCTAACCCATGGAACAATGTATAGGTTCAGTGGCTTAACACATTAAAAGTTTATTTATGACTCATTTTCCAGGTTAGTGGGCTCCCTTTCATCAGTGAGTCTGAAATAGAGCCTCTTTCCAGGTCTTTTGACAACTCCGCCTTCAAGCAGTAGCCTCCAAGATTGCCTGGGAAATGGATCAGAGCATGGAAATGCACCACAAAGCATTCCTTGTGGCAGCTTGCTTTCTCTTGGCCCAAACTGGTCATGTGAACCACACTAGGGCAAAGGGTCTGGAAAGGCAGTCCCTTGGCTGAGAGTCCCCTTCTCAGCAACAATTCTGCACTGTGGGAAAAGAGAACAGACACTTGATAGTGGATAGTTATCTACATCAGTCGGGGCCATCACAGGCAACAAAAGATGGCACAAAGTAGGGCATGTGCAAAGTGGTTAATAAAGGAACAATTTACAAAGGGATGGGCAGTTTTTGAGGAAAGTACAAGGTCATGGGCAGTGGGAAGGGACATTACCACTCCCAGGCTTGAAGGGGACAGAGGAGGAAGTAGATCCCAGGACCCAGAGGGAGGGGCAGCATGTGGAGAGGGCTGCCTGCCAGGAATAGTAGTCCCTGGTCAACAGATTCAGCCAGAGAGACCGCACGGGAAGGAAGCCAAGTGAAAAATACCCAAACTAATCCTCGGCTCCATCCAGCCTTGAAACTCACTGCCTGCTGACTGGGCTGCCCAGAAGCCAGAAGGCAAGGGAGATCAAGGATGTGGTACATGCAAGGTGGCCTCACGGTCCTGGGCAGATGGACAAGTGTGGAGAGAAAGTGGAGGGGGAAATAGAATAAATAAAGCACAGCTCAAATGCTATATTCTTCAACAGAAAATAAAATTAGACTGGAGGTATTTGGAGGTCTCCTGAGGTGGCTCCATTACTACTTTTTATTCCCTTTGCTCTCCTTTCTAGAAGAGATGGGAAGCAAACAGGTGAGCAGAAGTGTTGTAGAGCAAAGCCCACCAGCTGTGGAACTGGCACCAAATATGTGTTGACTGATGTATGCATTAAGGCGCTCCAGTGAGTAAGCAGCTTCCCCATTGCTCACAAAAGATTACAAGGCAAGCATCATTACCTCCACACCTTTAGGAACTCGAATTCTTAGTTCCCTCTTTCTCACCCTCAGGCCCCACCTAGTCCCACCAGAACTCCAGCATCAAAAGTGCTTCCCAAGCAATCGGAACATTCAAACCCAAATAAGAGCAATGAAAATAAACCCTGCAAATCTGCAGACTCCCAACAATTCCCAACACCTGTAGCCAAAAGGGTTCATCAAACTTTATAAGGCAGAATGCATACTTTCAAGTGGAATAGATTAGGCACACTCCTCAAATATTTGTTACATAAATCTCTTTTCACCTCACAAACACTTTTTTCAAATAAGGAAGCAGAGGATATAAGAAGTTAAATCACTCTTTCTCAGGTTTCTGAGCTAGTTGGTAACAAAGCCAGTGTAAGGATACAAGGACCTTGCTTTATTCTCTGTACTCCGAACCCAACACACACACACACACACACACACACACACACACACACACACACCACACCACACACGCAGACCTTCAGCTATGCAAGAATTGCAATCACTTCCTGCTGCCTACCGAATCCACATCTACCTGACAAAAGAACAGGGAGGGAGAACCAAGGAGCTCTTGGCCTCTTCTCTGTTCTGGAATGAGAAGTAGGGATGGGCCAGCTAGAGAGAGGGCTCTCTCTGTCTCTGTTTTTGTTTCTGTCTCTCTCTTCTTTTCTCATGCCCTCCTAATCTCACCAGATAGAATCAAGGATACAAGAAAAGGAGATTCAGATAAAGAAGAAAACAACACAAAGTAATTAGATGCCATTTTCTGAAAACGCTGCAGTTCATGTGGGATGTTAATGTGCATTTAAAGTCATCCCAGTTGGGCTACTCTCAGACACTGATGTCTCTGAGTCCATCTTAAAGAGAAATCAGAAAACTTAAGTAAGTTATCTACCTAAGGAGACAAAAGATCTGTATGCAGAAAACTATAGGACACTGATGAAAGAAGTTAAAGATGAAACAAACAGATGGAGAGATATACCATGTTCTTGGATTGGAAGAATCAATATTGTGAAACTAACTATACTACCCAAAGCAATCTATAGATTCAATGCAATCCCTATCAAACTACCAATGGCATTTTCCACAGAAATAGAACAAAATTTCACAATTTGTATGGAAACACAAAAGACCTTGAATAGCCAAAGCAATCTTGAGAAAGAAAAACGGAGCTGGAGGAATCAGGCTCCCTGACTTCAGACTATACTACAAAGCTACAGTAATCAAGACAGTATGATACTGGCACAAAAACAGAAATATAGATCAGTGGAAGAGAATACAAAGCCCAGAGATAAACCCATGCACATATAGTCACCTTATTTTTGATAAAGCAGGCAAGAATATACAGTGGAGAAAAGACAACCTCTTCAATAATTGGTGCTGGGGAAACTGGACAGCTACATGCAAAAGAAAGAAATTAGAATATTCCCTAATGTCATACACAAAACTAAACTCAAAATGGATTAAAGACCTAAATGTAAGACCAGACACTATAAAACTCTTAAAGGAAAACATAGGCAGAATGCTCTATGACATAAATCACAGCAAGATCCTTTTTGACCCACCTCCTAGAGAAATGGAAATAAAAACAAAAATAAACAAATGAGACCATAAACAAGATGAAAACACAGCCCTCAGAATGGGAGAAAATATTTGCAAATGAAGCAACTGACAAAGGATTAATCTCCAAAATTTACAAGCAGCTCATACAGCTCAATATCAGAAAAAACAAACAACCCAATCCAAAAATGGGCAGAAGACCTAAATAGACATTTCTCAAAAGAAGATATACAGATTGCCAGCAAACACATGAAAGGATGCTCAACATCACTAATCATTAGAGAAATGAAAATCAGAACTACAGAGAGGTATCACCTCACACCATTCAGAATGGCCATCATCAAAAAATCTACAAACAATAAATGCTGGAGAGATTTTTAATGAAATTTAGGTCATAGTTATAAGACACAAATTATGTTATGTATCATTGATATTGAGCTACATGGTAATTAGACACAAACAATTTCTAGAATTATTGTAATTGATTAAGGGTTTATATAATAAAACATAAGTGAGTTTGTCACAAACAAACAAACAAAAACAAATATAGTCACATCCGAAGTACTGGGAGTTAGGATTTTAACGTATGGATTTGGGGGGGGCTGCATTTCAACCTATAACACCTTCTTACCTATATTTCTTGCTTCAGCTCCCAAATTAACTTCTTGTTCTTAAATCTCTGTCTATTGCTTCTGAGGGAACCTAAACTAGGCATTTTGCTCTAATTTTATTTTTTTTAATGTTTCTGTAAGTGCCTAATCCTTTCAACATTTCTGCCAAGGTGTAATTATCCACATTCTACATATGAAGAAACTGTGACTCAGAGAGACCATACATATTCTCAACAATCTGTAAAGAGAAAAAAAAAAGAGAGAGAGAACTGGGATGAGAACACAGATCTATGTAGGTCACTATCTTTACATCCTTTCCTCTTGTGTCTGCTGCAGTCCTTAGTAATCTCCAGAAGGTCTCTAGAGAGTTCATGATACTGTAGATAAAAATATTAACTGTTCTAAGAAGTTGCTTTTTCTGTCCAGAAAGTATTAGTACTGTTACTTGAACAGAACTGTGTTCCTATTTCTCAGATGAACTTAACAAGCCTCCCTGAACACAGACTCTGGGGGATGCATCAGCCTAGTTCAAGAGAGGTGCAAGATGAATAAGTTCCTGTTCCCCTAAACTCTCCTGTGAAAAATACCATGTAGATTTTAGTGCAAAGAAGCACTTTGTTTTCAATGTGGAAAGACGTGTTTCCTTTTTGGAAATTCAGAACTGAATAACAGCTTATACCTCCCTTTCAAGGAGGGCTTCTGGGAAGCATTAGGCTTACCCATATCGTTAGTGTATTTGAAGTTTATTCCCATTCTCTTTGATAGATTTTATTTATTTACATTCTGGTATTTCAGGATACTGACAACCATACAACAATGACACCAACAACAACAATAACAACTGTTATTACCAATATTAATAAAACACATTATGTTTTAAGCTCCACAATTTACATGTATTTTATTATTTTATGTAACAACTCAATGAAGTGATTGACTAAATAAACAACAATCTACCAGCTGTTTTAGAGAAATGAGATTCCTTCCTCAAGATCATACAACTAACAGAAGAGGTGTTGGAGACTCAAACTCATGTCTGTACAACCCCAAAGCCTGGGGTTAACCTCAGTGATATAATTTACATGTCATATTTTAGGTCATCTGAAATCCCTTATAAGAACAGAGAGGCTGTGTACCATGGTGGGGGGTGTGGAGGTGCTCTGCTCAGAATGCCTTTCACGGAATTGCTGCAAGAATCATAAATGACCTTCAGCCCAAGATGTTGCATCTTCAGATCCACCCCAGGCAGAGGCAAGCCTGCCAAGGTCACACTTTCCACGGGCTACTCATGGTCAACAACTGAGTGTGGGAGGGTTACCAAGCAGGCCTATTCCTTCCCCATAATGGGGAATTCTTCCAAAGGGTTACTTTGGCTTAGAGACACCCCATTGGCCTAGCTGAGACTTTCTCCAAATTTCAATGTGATCTGAGGCTCTCCTTATCTACTCCTGCTCCCTCCTTCTTTAGTTTTCACAGACATTTCTCCCAATAAATCTCCTACACTTCTAATCTCATCTTTGCATCAGAGAGAATGACAGATAAATAAAAGAAAATAAGTGTATTCAATTTTTAATTTATGTAATATAATCCCAGAGCTAACTTAGTGCCTGTGACATATTCAATGCTCAAGAAATATTTGTTGGATAAATGCCTTCTATACTCAAGTGGCCTACAGCACTGGAATTAAAAGTCATATATGGTAATGGATAACTTAGAGAGGAGGCATAATGTAAAAAAGGTCTATGATAAGAGAATAATTAGTAAAGTGCTTTGGTTGTAGAAGATTGGATCGGAGAAACCAGCAGAGAGTTTCATGGAGGAGAAGCATGCCACATGATTTTAAAGGCCATATAAGACTTCTGTGAGTGAAGAAAGTCAGAGAAGTTAGTAGAACTCCAGAAACAATGTGAATGAAGTAGAGAGATGTGTTCTATTACATGACTTCTACTAGACAAGTAAGTGGTGACACATGAGTGGAGTAGCTTTTACAGAGAATAAATGGGGAGCAGAATGGAGAAGGAAACTGGGGAAAGAGTTTGTGTATGAGTGTAAGAGGTGTACGAAGTCATACTCTTTGAATCATCTAGAAATGAGAATAAAGATAGTTGCTCTCTAATAGTGCTATCCAGTAGAAGCACAATGTAAGCTACACATGTGAGCCACATTTGTGATTTAAAATTTTCTGATAGGTGCATAAGGAAATGGGTGAAGATAATTTAATAATATATTTTAAATATCCAAAATATTATCACTTCATCATGTTATAAATGTAAAAATTATTCATGAGATGTCTTACATTATTTTTTCTTACTACATCTTCAAAATCTGGCATTTTATACTTAACAGAGCATCTCAGTTCAAACCAGCCACATTTAAGTGCTCAGTGGCCATCTGTATCTAGTGGATACTCTACTGAACACCCCAATTCTATAATAGCCTACAGACAAAAAGATGGAATGGCCTAACAAAACACTGTAAAGAATTCACATCTGGGAGAGGAAACACTTCCTGAATATACCCTGAAGAACTCAGGTCATGGGGACAATGCCAAGCCTTCCTGCTTCGGTGGTGTTTATTGAGAGTACAGCCTTTGAGAGGATAGGCTTTGGAGAATCCAGCTCTTGCAGTGGCTAAGTGTGTGATCGTGAGCACATCAGGGCATCTATGAGTCTCAGTGGCTTCAGATGTATAATGGTGATAACCCCATCCAGCTCTCCAGTTGCTGTTCTTCTTTTCCCATGAATCCATTGTTCTTGGTTTGTTGCAGGCACAATTCTGTGTGCCTTGCAACACCAGTCTAATTCACCTAACAACCCTATGAGGTAGGCACTACTATTATTTCCTGGTGCTATTAGAGACATAAAAATAAGTGAAGTGACTCACCCAGGGTCACCCAGTGAGTAAGTGGTAGAGTCTGGATTCAAACCCTGCCCTCCAGCTCCAGAGTTGAAGTTCTTATCATTCTATCATGTTGTCTCCCTAACAGGGCTTTGAGACCTCAAATTATAAACAACAGCAGCAAAACAATGACAACAAAGCCAAGTGCTCAGAAGGCAAGTATTTCTAGACATAACCAGGAGGTAACTGATAATAATTCCTCAGCAACAGAGTTGAGTTCTGACTATATTTGAGGATCGGATCTTTAAAGAGGTAATTAAGGTAAATTGAGGTCATTAGGGTATGTCTTAATCCAATATGACTGGTGTCCTTATAGGGAAAACAAGCAGGGATACAGAAATACAGAGGGAAGGCACATGGAGACGATAGCCTTCTACAGGACAAGCAGAAATGCCACAGAAGAAACCAACGCTGCAGACACCTTGATCTCAGACTCCTGGTCTCCAGAACTGGAGTTTTTTGAACCACCCAGTCTGTGATCCCTTGTTATGGAAGCCCTAGATGACTAATATAGAGGTTGAGGAAGTAAGACAAGGAAGGGAAGGAGGTCACTCATGGGGTATTAATGGGCAGGTGACCTGTGAGAGCCTCTAGAACTCAGTCCCATTGAGGACCCCTGTAGTCATCTCCTCCACAGGGTTGGGGACGCTGGGTGGATCCACCAGGTTCCATCCTTTTTGGGCTGAAGTCTGGGGCAGTAACATCCTAGCTTGCCCCACTTACAGGCTGAGCATCTCCTGAAGTCAGAGAGATTCCTCAGGCCATAGCAGTAAAAATCCTCTAAAACAATGGGAACAGTGAGTGTAGGGTACATGGATGAGGCATCAGTGGCATTTGCTATTAAAATGCTTAGCAAACGCTAGCTCCACAATAATAAATGAAGGCAGTACTAATTAATTCAACACATATATACTGTCCCCAGGCCATGTTCTAAGCTCTAGGATTACCCAAGTGACCCAGATGGCCATCGTACAGTTTGGAGTACAGGTGGGAGTGAGTGATGTGGAGCTAAGGAGGCAGAGAGGGGACATATAACATAGAATAAGCTCAGAGAGTGACAGGTGCTATGAAGGAAGGGCAACAGGACAATGAGACAAATAACCCGACACAGGGTCACTAGTATTTGTAACTGAAAAGGACAAGAGCCTCAGAACCCTACTAAATAATTCCTCACACAGAGGGAGAGTGGCTTCATTTATTAAGGAACTCAGAATTCTAGGGAGACCCTGAGCTTGGGGCACAGATAAATTTACTTCTAGGAGAGAAGAATGTGGCAGGGGAGAACACTGAAGAACTATGGAAAAAAGACACAAGTTCACTTTTTTAAAGGACAGGCAAATGTACTTTCAGGGAAGAGGTCTTTAGCTGCCACTAAATTCTCTTTTGCTATTCTGATGAGTTTCAAGCTTCTAGAGGCAGAAGTTCTGTAGTAAGGAAGGAAGAAATAACTAGAATTTATCACCAAAGGAATCATCCAGTCAACAGATATGCATCTAAATATTTTCTATGGTTAATCCTTGGGCAAACAATTTAACAGCTAGCTAATCAGAGGTGGTCCCTGACCCTACAAGGCTACAGTCTTGCAAGGTAGTTCTCAACCAGGGGAGATTTTGTATCCAGGAAACATTTGTCAACATCTGCAAACATTTCAATTGTCACAACTAGGGGATGCTACTGACATCTGATGGATAGAGGTTGAGGATGCTGCTAAACATCCTACAATACACAGGACAGCCCCCACAAAAAAGTATTATCTGACCCAAAATATCAATAGTGTTGTGGTTGAAACCTTCAGGAAAGTCAGTGATACTGGATCTTAACCATTCAACCGCAATATTTAAGCTTCTCTTCTTTATCATGTTCTCTAAGTATCTAGCACAAAGCCACCATGTATTACATGCTAAATAAATATCAAGTATCATAAGATAAATGCTGATCATCAAGGTAATATGATGTAATAGAAAGAGAACAGGGCTTTGAGGTAGATGCCCTGGTTTTTAATTATTTAACTTACTACTCATGTGACTTCTTAGGGCTGTGGCATGACCACTCTGACTCTCAGTTTTCTTATCTGTCAAAATAGGGTGGATGTAAACGTGTAATGGAGAGACACATGAAAAGCAGCCAGAAGTGTAAGACATAGCATAAATCCTCCACAAATATTCTTTCACACAGCTTCCCTCACCCCATCAGTGACCCCAGTTGTTCAAACACCATTAAGTCACTCTACACCCATTTCTAATTTTGAATAAATTGACCAGGTTGCTTTCATTTTTTTCGAAGTCATTATTAGTCCCAATCCCTTAATCATTTCATTTTTATAGGAATTTGTTTATAAAAATTGAAATTAGAAAGAAAATGCAGATATTAATTTCTGATACTCAATATTTTAGCAGTTTAAAAATTCTTATCAGTAAGTTCTTCAGAAGGAAGACAAACCTGAATAAATAGAGAAGATCATGTCATGAAAACTAGTGATTCAATTCAACATAGTTTTGGAAGTTTTAGCCACTGCAATCAGAGAAGAAAAAGAAATAGATGGAATCTAAATCAGAAAAGAAGTAAAGATGTCACTGTTTGCAGATAACGTGCTACTATACATAAAGAATCCTAAAGATGCTACCAGAAAACTACTAGAACTAATCAACGAATTTGGTAAAGTAGCAGGATACAAAATTAATGCACAGAAACTTATTGCATTGCTATACACTACTGATGAAAAATCTGAAAGAGAAATTAAGGAAACACTCCCATTTACCACTGCAACAAAAAGAATAAAATACCTAGGAATAAACCTACCTAAGGAGACAAAAACACCTGTATGCAGAAAACTATAAGACACTGATGAAAGAAATTAAAGATGATACAAACAGATGGAGAGATATACCATGTTCTTGGATTGGAAGAATCAACATTGTGAAAATGACTATATTACCCAAAGCAATCTACAGATTCACTGCAATCCTTATCAAATTACTGATGGCATTTTTCACAGAACTAGAGCAGAAAATTTCACAATTTGTATGGAAACACAAAAGACCCTGAATAGCCAAAGCAACCTTAAGAAAGAAAAATGGAGAGGGATGAATCTGGCTCCCTGACTTCAGACTATACTACAAAGCTACAGTAATCAAGACAGTATGGTACTGGCACAAATATAGATCAATGGAAGAGAATAGAAAGCCCAGAGATAAGCCCATGCACATATAGTCACCTTATTTTTGATAAGGGAGGCAAGAATATACAATGGAGAGAAGACAGCCTCTTCAATAATTGGTGCTGGGAAAACTGGACAGCTACATATAAAAGAATGAAATTAGAACACTCCTTAACACCACACACAAAAATAAACTCAAAATGGAGTTTAATGTAAGGTCAGACACTATAAAACTTACCTAAATATAAGGCCAAACACTATAAAAATCTTAGAGGAAAACACAGGCAGAACACTCTGTGACATAAATAACATCAAGATCATTTTTGACCCACCTACTAGAGAAATGGAAATAAAAAATAAAAATAAAAACAAATGTGACTTCATGAAACTTAAAAGCTTTTGCACAGCAAAGTAAATCATAAACAAGAGGAAAAGACAACCCTCAGAATGGGAGAAAATATTTGCAAATGAAGCAACTGACAAAGGATTAATCTCCAAAATTTGCAAGCAGCTCATGCATCTGAATATCAAAAAACAGACAACCCAATCCAAAAATGAACAGAGGACCTAAATAGACATTTCTCTAAAGAAGATATACAGATTGCCAAAAAACACATGAAAGAATGCTCAACATCACGAATCATTAGAGAAATGCAAATCAAAACTACAATGAGGTATCACCTCACACCAGTCTGAAAGGCCATGATCAAAAAATCTACAGAAAATAAATGCTGGAGAGGGTGTGGAGAAAAGGAAACCCTCTTGCACTGTTGGTGGGAATGTAAATAGATACAGCCACTATGGAGAACAGTATGGAGTTTCCTTAAAAAACTAAAACTAGAGCTACCATACGTTCCAGCAATCCTACTACTGGGCATATACCCTGAGAAAACCATAATTCAAAAAGAGTCATGTACCACAAAGTTCATTGCAGCTCTATTTACAATAGCCAGGACATGGAAGCAACCTAAGTGTCCATCAACAGATGAATGGATAAAAAAGATATGGCACATATATACAATGGGATATTACTCAGCCACAAAAAGAAACGAAATTGAGTTATGTGTAGTGAGGTGGATGGATCTAGAATCTGTCATACAGAGTGAAGTAAGTCAGAAAGAGAAAAACAAATACCGTATGCTAACACATATATATGGAATCTAAAAAAAAAAAAAGGTTTTGAAGAACCTAGGGGCACTACAGGAATAAATATGCAGATGTGGAGAGTGGACTTGAGGACATAGGGAGGGGGAGGGGTGGACTGGGACGAGGTGAGAGAGAGGCATGGACATATATACACTACCAAGTGTAGAATGGATGGCTGGTGGGAAGCAACCACATAGAACAGTGAGATCAGCTCGGTGCTTTGTGACCACCTAGAGAGGTGGGATAGAGAGGGTGGGAGGGAGACGCAAGAGGTATGATATATGGGGATATATGTATATGTATAACTGATTCACTTTATTATAAAGCAGAAACTAACACACCATTGTAAAGCAATTATACTCCAATAAAGGTGTTAAAAAAATAGTGCTTCAGAAACTGTAAAAACAAACCTTTTTAGAGGAGGTCTCTTTTCTTTCATCCCTAAAGTTCTGTTCTCCCATTTGTCAGACCAGTGAGCTAGCTAATGGAAGGCTAAAAATGAGGATTTAAATGAGTGTAATGAAATTTTGCCACCTCACTCTGCATCATCATGGTAATAATAACAGTTAGATCCAGGTCTGCTCGGCACTCCGCTCAGGTGTTTCGTTTAGTTTAATCCTCACACTAACTTCACAAAATGGTTATTTTTATTCTTCTCATTTTACAGATGGGAAAAATAATGCTCAGTGACAGTAAGTAACTCATCTGAGGGCACTTAGAAAGAGCCAAAACAACAGTATTTAATATACCACATATTCACACGTCGATTCATTTAAAGTTCATTAAAAATGCATGTAGACAACTTGGAAGCATTTGCTCTTCTCAGTTTTTCAAAGAAGGAAACTAAGATTCTTATGACATCATCATTTCCAAGCAATGGCAGTCTTAGAAGGCAGTCAAGATGGGTCAGTTCAATGTTCTGATCCAGAAATAGAAAATCTGAGGGGAATTGTACAAAGATGGTCAAAAGGTACAAAATTCCAATGATAAGATAAGTAAATATTGGTGATATAATGTACATCATGATGACTATAGTTAACACTGGTATATGGAATATTTGAAAGTTGATAAGAGAGTACATCCTAAAAGTTCTCATCAGAAGGAAAAAAAATCATTTTTTATATCTATATGATATGACAGATGTTAACTAAATTTATTGTGGTAATCATTTCATAATATATATGTCACTATGCTGTACACCTTAAAGTTATATAGTGCTGTATGATAATTATATCTTAACAAAACTGAAAAAAAAAAGTAAGAGAAAAAAAATATCTGGACCTGAGGCCAATTTTGCTTTGGGAAAGCTATTTGACATTTCTGGTTTTAAATTCTGCATATGTTAAAAGGATGCTAATGATAGATGTGGACATAATTCAACACCTCACATGGATTACATCTTTTGAACCTCACAACAACTCGCTAGGGTGATTGCAGCAAGGACAGTTTGCTGCAATCCTAGTGACTTAAAGATTTTGATTTCTTTAAGTCTGAGGATTGCCTGTTATTTTTTATTATATAATCTGGATACAGTCAGTGGCTGACACATAATAGGGTTTCTATAAATGTCTGTTGGCTAAAAGACTATCCAATAAACATTTGGAAAAGAATGCCTCCCTCTTCATAACACATGAGCTATTATAGAAATTTAAGATCATTTTCTGGTTGGTTTTAATCTAATAAATGGCTGTCATTGCATAGGATGTCAATAAAACTATTTAAATCAAAATAATTCCCGAACTTGACTTCACATTTAATGCAGAAGGAAGGATTAGGAATATACACATAGACAATGATGATTTGCTAATTGCAAACTATGGCAGTTACTGTCTTCATAGAGTGTCCAGATATAAAACCCCATGGCTTGAAATTCACTTCTTGCTTTCAGCTGACCCCTCTGCTGAATTTTAAACTCATATAACCAACAGCTTAGATCATGTTTCTATTTGGTTGTCTAATAGACATTTCTAATTTAACATGTCCAAAATTCAGATCCCAATCTTTTCCTTGAAATCCGCTCTTCCCCTAGGTGACCTCATATCAGTTAATGACAACTCCATTCATTAAACTGCTCGGGTCAAGAACCTGGGAAATATTCACTGCTCTCTTTTGATCAGCATTACCCACATCCAATTCATCTGCTATTCCTTTGGTCTCTACCTTGAAAATTACCTAGAACCTGACCATTTCTCTTGTCTTGCACAGCTACCATTCGCTCAAGTCATCATCATATCTCCCTTGCACTGTATAAAAAGCTATAATTGTTCTCTCTGCTTTGATCCTTGCTTGCCTATAATTTAAAAATTTGTTTTTGTCTCTCTTCTGATTTCCCCTATCTCAAAGCCTTGCCCTTAATCTGCTCCCACCTCAGCAGTCTCTGTGCCATTCCTCACACATACCAGGCACACTCCTTTTGGGGGTCTTCTATCTTTACAGTTTTTCCAGTCTTAGACTTGGGCTGTCTTGTTCATGCTGAATTCCTAGTGCCTGAACCTGTGCCTGATACATAAAAGGAACTCAAATATGTTTTGAGTAAATGAACTAAATAATATGTAAACCGATTCTGAAAATATACTTGATGGATATTCTTTTTTTTTTTTTTTTTTTTTTTTTATAAAACTTCACTCAGTTATGCATATACATGTGTATAGGGTCATGATGTACAATGTATTTTTTTTCTTTTTTTTAATTTTTTAATTAGTTTCTGCTTTATAACAAAGTGAATCAGTTATACATATACATCTGTTCCCACATCCCTTCCCTCATGCATCTCCCTCCCTCCCACCCTCCCCATCCCACCCCTCCAGGCGGTCACAAAGCACCGAGCTGATCTCCCTGTGCTCTGTGGCTGCTTCCCACTATCTATCTACCTTACGTTTGGTAGTGTATATATGTCCATGCCTCTCTTTCGCTTTGTCACAGCTTACCCTTCCCCCTCCCCATATCTTCAAGTCCATTCTCAAGTAGGTCTGTGTCTTTATTCCCGTTTTGCCCCTAGGTCCTTCATGACTTTTTTTTTTTTAATTCCGTATATATGTGTTAGCATACGGTATTTGTCTTTCTCTTTCTGACTTACTTCACTCTGTATGACAGACTCTAGGTCTATCCACCTCATTACAAATAGCTCAGTTTCGTTTCTTTTTATGGCTGAGTAATATTCCATTGTATATATGTGCCACATCTTCTTTATCCATTCATCCGATGATGGACACTTAGGTTGTTTCCAGCTCCGGGCTATTGTGAATAGAGCTGCAATGAACATTTTGGTACATGTCTCTTTTGGAATTATGGTTTTCTCAGGGTATATGCCTAGTAGTGGGATTGCTGGGTCATATGGTAGTTCTATTTGTAGTTTTTTAAGGAACCTCCATACTGTTCTCCATAGTGGCTGTACCAATTCACATTCCCACCAGCAGTGCAAGAGTGTTCCCTTTTTTCCACACCCTCTCCAGCATTTATTGTTTCTAGATTTCTTGATGATGGCCATTCTGACTGGTGTGAGATGATATCTCATTGTAGTTTTGATTTGCATTTCTCTAATGACTAATGATGTTGAGCATTCTTTCATGTGTTTGTTGGCAGTCTGTATATCTTCTTTGGAGAAATGCCTATTTAAGTCTTCTGCCCATTTTGGATTGGGTTGTTTGTTTTTTTGCTATTGAGCTGCATGAGCTGTTTATAAATTTTGGAGATTAATCCTTTGTCAGTTGCTTCATTTGCAAATATTTTCTCCCATTCTGAGGGTTGTCTTTTGGTCTTGTTTATGGTTTCCTTTGCTGTGCAAAAGCTTTGAAGTTTCATTAGGTCCCATTTGTTTATCTTTGTTTTTATTTCCATTTCTCTAGGAGATGGGTCCAAAAGGATCTTGCTGTGATTTATGTCATAGAGTGTTCTACCTATGTTTTCCTCTAAGAGTTTGATAGTTTCTGGCCTTACATTTAAGTCTTTAATCCATTTTGAGCTTATTTTTCTGTATGGTGTTAGGGAATGATCTAATCTCAAACTTTTACATGTCCGTGTCCAGTTTTCCCAGCACCACTTATTGAAGAGGCTGTCCTTTCTCCACTGTACATTCCTGCCTCCTTTATCAAAGATAAGTTGGCCATATGTGCGTGGGTTTATCTCTGGGTTTTCTATCCTGATCCACTGATCTATCTTTCTGTTTTTATGCCAGTACCACACTGTCTTGATTACTGTAGCTTTGTAGTATAGTCTGAAGTCAGGGAGCCTGATTCCTCCAGCTCCGTTTTTCGTTCTCAAGATTGCTTTGGCTATTCGGGGTCTTTTGTTTTTCCAAACAAATTTTGAAATTTTTTGTTCTAGTTCTGTGAAAAATGCCAGTCGTAGTTTGATAGGGATTGCATTGATTCTGTAGATTGCTTTGGGTAGTAGAGTCATTTTCACAATATTGATTCTTCCAATCCAGGAGCATGGTATATCTCTCCATCTATTTGTATCATCTTTAATTTCTTTCATCAGTGTCTTATAATTTTCTGCATACAGGTCTTTTGTCTCCTTAGGTAGGTGTATTCCTAGATATTTTATTCTTTTTGTTGCAATGGTAAATGGGAGTGTTTTCTTGATTTCATTTTCAGATTTTTCATCATTAGTGTACAGGAATGCCAGAGATTTCTGTACATTAATTTTGTATCCTGCTACTTTACCAAATTCATTGATTAGTTCTAGTAGTTTTTCGGTAGCATCTTTAGGATTCTCTATGTATAGTATCATGTCATCTGCAAACAGTGACAGCTTTACTTCTTCTTTTCCAATTTGGAATTCCTTTTATTTCCTTTTCTTCTCTGATTGCTGTGGCTAAAACTTCCAAAACTAGGTTGAATAAGAGTGGTGAGAGTGGGCAGCCTTGTCTTGTTCCTGATCTTAGTGGAAATGGTTTCAGTTTTTCACCATTGAGGACAATGTTGGCTGTGGGTTTGTCATATATGGCCTTTATGATGTTGAGGAAAGTTCCCTCTATGCCTACTTTCTGCAGGGTTTTTATCATAAATGGGTGTTGAATTTTGTCGAAAGCTTTCTCTGCATCTATTGAGATGATCATATGGTTTTTCTCCTTCAATTTGTTAATATGGTGTATCACGTTGATTGATTTGCGTATATTGAAGAATCCTTGCATTCCTGGAATAAACCCCACTTGATCATGGTCTATGATCTCTTTAATGTGCTCTTGGATTCTGTTTGCTAGTATTTTGTTGAGGATTTTTGCATCTATGTTCATCAGTGATATTGGCCTGTAGTTTTCTTTCTTTGTGACATCCTTGCCTGGTTTTCGTATCAAGGTGATGGTGGCCTCGTAGAATGAGTTTGGGAGTGTTCCTTCCTCTGATATTGTTTGGAAGAGTTTGAGAAGGATGGGTGTTAGCTCTTCTCTAAATGTTTGATAGAATTCGCCTGTGAAGCCATCTGGTCCTGGGCTTTTGTTTGATGGAAGATTTTTAATCACAGTTTCAATTTCAGTGCTTGTGATTGGTCTATTCATATTTTCTATATCTTCCTGAGTCAGTCTTGGCAGGTTGTGCATTTCTAAGAATTTGCCCATCTCTTCCAGGTTGTCCATTTTATGGGCATAGAGTTGCTTGTAGTAATCTCTCATGATCTTTTGTATTTCTGCAGTGTCAGTTGTTACTTCTCCTTTTTCATTTCTAATTGTATTGATTTGAGTCTTCTCCCTTCTTTTCTTGATGAGTCTGGCTAATGGTTTATCAATTTTGTTTATCTTCTCAAAGAACCAGCTTTTAGTTTTATTGATCTTTGCTATTGTTTCCTTCATTTCTTTTTCATTTATTTCTGATCTGATTTTTATGATTTCTTTCCTTCTGCTAACTTTGGGGTGTTTTTGTTCTTCTTTCTCTAATTGCTTTAGGTGTAAGGTTAGGTTGTTTATTCGAGATGTTTCCTGTTTCTTAAGGTGGGATTGTATTGCTATAAACTTCCCTCTTAGAACTGCTTTTGCTGCGTCCCATAGGTTTTGGGTCGTCGTGTCTCCATTGTCATTTGTTTCTAGGTATTTTTTAATTTCCTCTTTGATTTCTTCAGTGATCACTTCGTTATTAAGTAGTGTATTGTTTAGCCTCCATGTGTTTGTATTTTTTACAGCTCTTTTCCTGTAATTGATATCTAGTCTCATAGCATTGTGGTCAGAAAAGACACTTGATACAATTTCAATTTTCTTAAATTTACCAAGGCTTGATTTGTGACCCAAGATATGATCTATCCTGGAGAATGTTCCATGAGCACTTGAGAAAAATGTGTATTCTGTTGTTTTTGGATGGAATGTCCTATAAATATCAATTAAGTCCATCTTGTTTAATGTATCATTTAAAGCTTGTGTTTCCTTATTTATTTTCATTTTGGAAGATCTGTCCATTGGTGAAAGTGGGGTGTTAAAGTCCCCTACTATGATTGTGTTACTGTCGATTTCTCCTTTTATGGCTGTTAGTATTTGCCTTATGTATTGAGGTGCTCCTATGTTTGGTGCATAAATATTTACAATTGTTATATCTTCTTCTTGGATCGATCCCTTGATCATTATGTAGTGTCCTTCTTTCTCTCTTCTAGTAGTCTTTATTTTAAAGTCTATTTTGTCTGATATGAGAATTGCTACTCCAGCTTTCTTTTGGTTTCCATTTGCATGGAATATCTTTTTCCATCCCCTTACTTTCAGTCTGTATGTGTCTCTAGGTCTGAAGTGGGTCTCTTGTAGACAGCATATATATGGGTCTTGTTTTTGTATCCATTCAGCCAATCTGTGTCTTTTGGTGGGAGCATTTAGTCCATTTACATTTAAGGTAATTATCGATATGTATGTTCCTATTCCCATTTTCTTAATTGTTTTGGGTTCGTTATTGTAGGTATATTCCTTCTGTTGTGTTTCTTGCCTAGAGAAGTTCCTTTAGCATTTGTTGTAAAGCTGGTTTGGTGGTGCTGAACTCTCTCAGCTTTTGCTTGTCTGTAAACGTTTTAATTTCTCCATCAAATCTGAATGAGATCCTTGCTGGGTAGAGTAATCTTGGTTGCAGGTTTTTCTCCTTCATCACTTTAATTATGTCCTGCCACTCCCTTCTGGCTTGTAGAGTTTCTGCTGATAGATCAGCTGTTATCCTGATGGGGATTCCCTTGTGTGTTATTTGTTGTTTTTGCCTTGCTGCTTTTAATATGATTTCTTTGTGTTTAATTTTTGACAGTTTGATTAATATGTGTCTTGGCGTATTTCTCCTTGGATTTATTCTGTATGGGACTTTCTGTGCTTCCTGGACTTGATTAACTATTTCCTTTCCCATATTAGGGAAGTTTTCAACGATAATCTCTTCAAATATTTTCTCAGTCCCTTTCTTTTTCTCTTCTTCTGGAACCCCTATAATTCGAATGTTGGTGCGTTTAATGTTGTCCCAGAGGTCTCTGAGACTGTCCTCTGTTCTTTTCATTCTTTTTTCTTTATTTTGCTCTGCAGCCGTTATTTCCACTATTTTATCTTCCACCTCACTTATCCGTTCTTCTGCCTCAGTTATTCTGCTATTGATCCCATCTAGAGTATTTTTTATTTCATGTATTGTGTTTTTAATCAATGCTTGATTCATCTTTAGTTCTTCTAGGTCCTTGTTAACTGTTTCTTGCATTTTGTCTATTCTATTTCCAAGATTTTGGATCTGGGAAATAGAATCTTGGATCATCTTTACCATCATTATTCTGAATTCTTTTTCAGGTAGACTGCCTATTACCTCTTCATTTGTTAGGTCTGGTGGGTTTTTATCTTGTTCCTTCTCCCGCTGTGTGTTTTTCTGTCTTCTCATTTTGCTTATGTTACTGTGTTTGGGGTCTCCTTTTTGCAGGCTGCAGGTTCGTAGTTCCCGTTGTTTTTGGTGTCTGTCCCCAGTGGCTAAGGTTGGTTTAGTGGGTTGTGTAGGCTTCCTGGTGGAAGGTACTAGTGCCTGTGTTCTGGTGAATGAGGCTGGATCTTGTCTTTCTGGTGGGCAGGTCCACGTCTGGTGGTGTGTTTTGGGGTGTCTGCGGACTTTTTATGATTTTAGGCCACCTCTCTGCTAATGGGTGGCGTTGTGTTTCTGTCTTGCTAGTTGTTTGGCATAGGGTGTCCAGCACTGTAGCTTGCTGGTCGTTGAGTGAAGCTGGGTGCTGGTGTTGAGATGGAGATCTCTGGAAGATTTTCGCCGTTTGATATTACGTGGAGCTGGGAGGTCTCTTGTGGACCAGTGTCCTGAAGTTGGCTCTCCCACCTCAGAGGCACAGCACTGACTCCTGGCTCCTCAATTTGGGATGATTTGTTGTCTATTCATGTATTCCACAGATGCAGGGTACATCAAGTTGATTGTGGAGCTTTAATCCGCTGCTTCTGAGGCTGCTGGGAGAGGTTTCCCTTTCTCTTCTTTGTTCTCACAGCTCCTGGGTCTCAGCTTTGGATTTGGCCCCGCCTCTGCGTGTAGGTCGCCGGAGGGCGTCTGTTCTTCGCTCAGACAGGACAGGGTTAAAGGAGCAGCCTCTTCGGGGACTCTGGCTCACTCAGGCCGGGCGGGAGGGAGGGGCACGGAGTGCGGGGCGAGCCTGCAGCGGCAGAGGTCGGCGTGATGTTGCACCAGCCCGAGGCGCGCCGTGCGTTCTCCCAGGGAAGCCGCCCCTGGATCCCGGGACCCCGGCAGTGGCGGGCTGCACAGGCTCCCGGAAGGGCGGTGTGGACAGTGACCTGCGCTCGCACACAGGCTTCTTGGCGGCGGCAGCAGCAGCCCCAGCGTCCCACGCCCGCCACTGGGCTCCGCGCTTTCAGTCGTGACTCGCGCCCGTCTGTGGAGCCCCTTTAAGCAGCGCTCTTAATCCCCTCTCCTCGCGCACCAGGAAACCAAGAGGGAAGAAAAAGTCTCTTGCCTCTTCGGCAGCTCCAGAGTTTTCCCGGACTCCCTGCCGGCTAGCTGTGGCACATTAGCCCCCTTCAGGCTGAGTTCTCGCCGCCAGCCCCAGTCCTTTCCCTGCGCTCTGACCGAAGCCCGAGCCTCAGCTTCCAGCGCCGCCCGCCCTGGCGGGCGAGCAGACAAGCCTCTCGGGCGGGTGAGTGCCGCTCGGCACCGATCCTCTGTGCGGGAATCTCTCCGCTTTGCCCTACCCAGGTATGTGGGGAGTTTCTTGCCTTTTGGGAGGTCTGGGGTCTTCTGCCAGCATTCAGTAGGTGTTCTGTAGGAGTTGTTCCACGTGTAGCTGTATTTCTGGTGTATCCGTGGGGAGGAAGGTGATCTCCGCGTCTTACTCTTCCGCCATCTTACCCGGAAGTACCGGATATTCTTTTATTTATTCATTCAACAAAGTATTTTGGGAGTACTATGTGTCAGATACTGGAAATAAATTGTTAATATGAAGGCAAGGAGTTTGTGGTACTTTTTATTTTTTAGAGAGATAGGTTTAAACACACACATAAATGAACTAATAGATTATTAAATAAGTGAACATTCTGTATAACATTGAGGTAGAAATAAAGAGGATGCATTGAGATAGGGAATGGGGGGGCCCTCTGATAAAGTATTTCAGCATTTAAGCAGAAAACTTAATCAGGAGAAATAAGCAGTCACGTGAAGAGCTGACATGAACCTCTTAGGCAGAAGACATGTGCAAAGGCCCTGAGGCAGGAATTAATTCTGTAATACTCTAAGGAGTGATTGAAGATGGATATGACTGACTATAATGGGTAAATGAGTGAATCGTAGGACAATGATGCTCAGAAATAAGGTGGGGTCAAATCACATTGGGCTTCTCATAAACCACAACACAGAGTTTGGGCTTTATTCTAAATACAATGGGAAGGCATCTGTACAGGAAGTGGCATGATTGGATTTTTTTTTCCTTTTTTTTATGATCTCTTTTGCTGTGTAAAACAATAGCCTGGAGGGGCTTCCCTTGTGGTGCAGTGGTTGAGAGTCCGCCTGCTGATGCAGGGGATGCAGGTTCATGCCCCTGTCTGGGAGGATCCCACATGCTGCGGAGCAGCTGGGCCCGTGAGCCATGGCCGCTGAGCCTGCGCGTCTGGAGCCTGTGCTCCGCAACAGGAGAGGCCACAGCAGTGAAAGGCCCGCGTACCGCAAAAAAAAAAAAAAAAAAAAAAAGAATAGCCTGGAAACAGACAAGGTTAAAACCATTAAGAGCAAGAATATAAGTAAGGTGATGTATTCATTTTCAAGGTCTGCTGTAATAAAGTACCACAAACTCATTGGTTTAAACAACAAAAATGTATTGTCTCCTAGTTCTGGAGGCTAGAAGTCTGAGGTCTAGGTGTTGGGGGGCTTGGCTTCTTCTGGGGGCTCTGAGGGAGAGTCTACTCCAGGCCTCTCTCCTGGCTGCTGGTTGTTTGTTGGCCATCTTTGGCATTTCTTGGCTTATAGAAACATCACCCAGATCTCTGTCTTCATCTTCTGGTTCTCATATGTGTCTCCAACTGCCTGGTTTTTATAAAGAAACCCATCATATTGGATTAGTGCCTACCCTAATGACCTCATTTTAGCTGAATTACCTCTGTAAAAACCCTATCTTCTGATAGAGTACATTTGAGGTTGTAAGGGTTAGGATTTCAACATAAGAATTTGGGGAGACACAAGTCAACCCATAACAGAAGGTATGATGGCTTGGATGAGTAAAGATGGGGAAATACCAGTATATATTTGGAGGATGACATCCAGGACTTGTGGATAACTTCAATGTGATTGACGAGGAATAAGGCGGAGTTAACCTGAATCTAATATTTAACAATTGGTTTGAAAATGGTGTGGTTCCTGGGAAGGAAGAGTCTAAGGTAAAAGCAGATGTGTGTGTGTGTGTGTGTGTATGTGTCTATCTGTCTCTGTGTGTGTGTGTGTGTCTGTGTGACTTTTAGCTTTTGGTTTTTGATTTTGGGTTTTTTTTTTTTTTTTTTTTGAGCAAGTGTGGTTCGAAATGGCTTTGAGATATCTAAATAGACATGTAGGCAGTTGGACACATGAATCTAGAGATGAGAGAGGTGGTGAGGTGGAGATCTAAACTTGCAATCACCAAATATGGACAGCATGCAAAGCCTCAGAATTTTGATGATACCTGAGGATGGAAGATCTATAAGGAAAGAAGCCCACTCCTGTTCCTAGAAGCACTACAGAATTTACGAGTTGGGAGCAAAAAGGAGCCTGCGTGGGAGACCCATAAAAACAGCTAGTAAAGCAGGAAGAAAACCAGTTTTCTTGCTCATATGATGAGCAGAGACAGAAGACAGCTTCCAGAAGAATAGAATGATGGGCTGTGTCAAACACCACTGAGAGGTGGTGAAAGATGAGATAAGAAAAGGGTCCACTGAGCTTGACCATATTAAGATTGTAGAGAGTCTCTCTCATGGTGATGGGACAAAAGGCAGACTAGAAGAAACCAACTGAAAGGTAAGAAAGGGAAGCTCTTTGAAGTTCTTTTATGGGGTAGAAAGCAATAAGTGAAACAATCACTGGAAGGGAACATGAGGTCACGGGTGGATTTTTTTTTAAAGAATCTTGTATTCTGATGTGAATAATATGCTACAGAAAAAAAACCCACAAAGATGCTAGAGAGAGAGAGCAATTATTACATCTCCTAATACAGATGAGGACAACAAGCCTCTAAGATGCTAAGAAAATCCTTAAAGTTCATACAACCAGTAAGTGATAAGAGGCAGATTTCAAACCAGGTCCTGCCTTGCTCCAAAGCTACTATTGTTTCCTTAATAACATGCAGTCTCTCTGAGGTGAGGTAATGCCCATCTAATGTCAGTTTATTATTTCATTTTCTGCAAGAAAATGTGTCATTCTATTTTTTTTTTTTTTTTTTTACAGATTACCTTTTGAGTTTTGGAAATGCCTGAATTCATAAATTTAAACAACTCTAAGCAAATGTACCCTGTTATATATGTTTGCTTTGAATGTTACAAATAAAAATAAATGATAAAAATGTTTGGACTCTTTGTAAAATAAATGTTAGAATATGGACCAAGCTTTCATGAAAAGAATTAGAGCCTTCAAGTAAGATATGAACTCAGATCTCCTATATGCTTCTATTTGCAGAGAGCAGGTATGAACCTCTTTCTATGAGGAGAAAAAATAATCTCAGCACAAAAAGAAATGCTTTGAAAGAGAGAAATTAAACAGAATTAATGGTCACAGAATTAAGAATGGCCACCGAGTTTAAAAGGAAAACTAATGTTTCCTGGGAATTTTTCTCAAATAATACCTAAACATAATGGCTTTGAGGAATCTCAGAGGCAAGAGAAAGATAAAAATAATAGCTTTTCTCTAATTATAAATAGAAATGAATGCTTAGATGACAATTGTTGATAACATTTAATTAGGGACAAATTAAATTAATTTGTGTTTTCATTAAAGAGTATGTACTACTTTAACCTTTGTTTTAACTTGGATATAATCTTGCTTGAGAAGAAAAAACACAAGTTAATTAATATGAACTGTTTCTCCAATAAAGTTTTAACATTTCAATTTAAAGAAACTAATAAGCACAATTGTCTTTCTGGTCCAAATTTTCTCATTTTTCTTCTTTTGTAGAATGCTTCCAAAACTTCCCTAAGCTTTTTAAAACAGGAACTACATTTCCCTGGAGGAAGCTAAACAGAATTTTAGCCCAGAATCTAACCTCAACTTTGTTAAATCATTTTAATAACAAAAACATTACAAGGGGTCAATATAAGTATCTCTACATTGTGATAAATAAATTCTTTCAAGTAAATACCAGTTATATGTCAACTTGGAAAAAGTGGTACTAACAACATCTCTAATCCAAAGGGAATGAAGTTCTTCTCTTTATAAATGTTGTTCTTCATTTTCTGGCTCTATTAGTCCTGAATAGCTCAGTGAATTCTGAGCTTCAGTTTCCTGTTTGCCAAAAGAGGGAAAATTGCCCCAGCAACGTCTACCTTACCAGCATGTTTGGACAATTCAAGTGGATAATGGATGAGAGAATACTTTTCATTCATTACTATCATTATACCCTATGCTTGTCCATACAACTGTCCATTTAGACCCAGGAGACAATGGATCTGTATTCACTATGTCAAGGTCACGTCTTAAGTGCATTTCTCTTATGAATGTGTTTACATCAAGAAAGTCATCTTGGGCTTATTGGTGACTATTGAGCACTCCAGTTATTCCAGTTTTTAGAAAGATGGTCTCATTGCAGGAATCATGATTTAGAGATTAATACATTTAAAATAAGGTCCTCAGCTCTGAAAACCAGGGCAATCAAAAGCACAAGCATCAGAAGGTACTTCCCTGATTTGTTCCCGGGTTACCAAGATCTGGATTCAGAAAGCCATGTGTAGCTATGAAACAATGCTCACCCCTTTTGGGGGACAAGAGGTGAGGAGACTACCTCCCTGAGGCAAGTTAAATATTCCCTGACCGGCAGTGAAGCTATGAGTCCATTTTAGTGACAAGACATCGGTTTGGTTTGTTTTTCATAATACAGTCATCAGCTAAGGCCACCCTAACCTTAAAGTGTAAATAAAATCCATATGGAAGTCCCACATTTTGTGGGACTTCTGTCTTAACCCATTCGGGATGCTATAACATATACCACAAACGAGGTGGCATACAAAAGACAGAAATTTATTTCTCACATTTCTGGAGGCTGGAAGTCTGAAATCAGAGGCAGCATGGTGAAATGAGAGTCCTCTTTCAGCTCACAGACTTCTCATTGTGTCCTCACATGGTGGAAGCTCTGTGGAGTCTCATTCATAACAGCCCCACCCTCATGACCTAATCACCTCCCAAAAGCCCCCTCTCCTAATACCATCACATTGGGTATTCAAATTTCAACCTATGAACACATTCAGACGATAGAGACATCCAGTGTTCACCCCCAAATGTCCCGCAGGCCATTCACTCTTTCAGTTCCTTTTGCATTTATGTTCTTGTTCTACTGGACATGTGCTCTCCTTTTGTGAATAACCACTGAAAGCTCTTCTCTTTGTCCTGCTCTGAAATTTACAAGATAAGGGAAATCATCTCCTTTGCTTTGAATTGAAAAGACAAAAATCATACCCAGCGTTTGTGACGTAGCATTCCTTAGTGAGTTTGGCATGAAAAGGGTTTTCAACTTATTATAAAACATTCCTTTTTGCAAAACTCTCTCAGCCATGACACATGGTTAAGCCTCTTCTATCCCCGAAGACTGCCCTGCTTAGATTCTCTAGATTTATTATTCAGAACAATTTTGTTCTGTGTGACCATAGTATGTCCGGTAACTCATTCACATGCTTTGTTAAAACCAAGCATCCTCAAATCTGTGTCTCACTTTTTCAAAATATTTTAATTTTGTTTTATTGTGGAAGACCATGCATCATGAGGTCTACTGTGTTTAAAGGGTGCAACACATTATGATTGACTATAGGTACAAAGTTGTACAGCAGATCTCTACATCTTGCTTCATGGAAATTTTATGCCCGTTGATTAGTAATTCCCCAATATCCCCTCCTCCCAACCTTTGATGACTACCATTCTATTATCTGAGTCTATGAATTTGATTATTTTGGATACTTCTTATAAGTGGGATCATGCAGCATTTATCTCTCTGTGGCTGGCTGATTTCACTTAACAGAGTGTCCTCCAGGTTCATCCATGCTGCTGTGTCCTGCATCTCACCTTCTGTGGCCTAGAAGGGTTGGCTGCTTCTCTGACATGACAGTCTTTTTTTTCCCCTTCCTCTCCAGGCCCTGTAAGTGGAGGAGAGCAATGTGGAGGCTCATTTTTTTTTTCTTCTCTCAGAGAAAAAAATGACTTTAATCCATTTTAATCAACATTTTTTATTTTAGAATTTTATTTCAGGTCTACAGAAAAATTACGAAGATTGTAGAGAGTTCCCATACACTCCCCACTCAATTTCCCCCATTATTAACATCTTACATGAGTTCAGTACATTTGTCAAAACCAATGAACTGGTATTGATATATTATTAGCTGAAGCTCATGCTTTATTCAAGTTTCCTTAGTTTTTACTTGATATCCTTTTCTATTCCAGGATCCCATCTAAGATATCCTATTATTCCAATAAGTTTTAATTTAACATAAACACATAGACAAAAATTATGATATTTTTCACATCATGCTCTGGTTATCTATTTTCTTAGTAATGACGTAGGAGCCCAGAAAGCATGTGGGCTCTTGCGCACATATCATTGCAGATTAGGAATGGAGTTGTGGTTGGAACCCTTCGTGGCTATCTTTGAGCACTTTCCATTTATTTTGGTAATTTCCAACATTGTTAGTCTAGCCATCCTAAAGAGGAAGACAGAAATCCCCACCATGACTCTCTTGCAGTTAGGGTTGGAGCACATGACAAGGTTTCTTTGAGTTGGATTTGGGTTTAGAAATAAGAAATGTGAGGTCATGACAGGTCTAGAGACAAAAGCCAGCTGTTCCTTCAGGCAAGGTACATTGGGACTTCTGGCATTCACTCACTCACAGGTGCCTGAGTAGGGTTTTTACTAAAGAAGCCCTCACCATATGATTGCACACACTCCTTGACTACAGCATCACAGGCCCACTTATCCACTGTCATGAGATACTTAGTATTATCTAGTATCCTTTAATAAATTTATTTTCTATTTAACTAATGAAGGGATTCCAGTATTTGCAAGTAAAGATTATGAGCAATAAAAATAGAATTCTAAGAAAATCCTCATGATTAATCTTATTTACTTCGACTACATAATTAGTCTTTGCAAAGTTTGATTGGTAGCAAAATGGTGATAATTTTGAGTAGTGCATGCTTCCTTTGATTTCACTTAGCCTTTAAAAATTGTAGGAAGAAGGAAAAATATGTTTGCACCTATATTTGCTTGTTAGGGCTGCTGTAACAAAATACCATAAATGGAATGGCTTAACAACAGAAATTCACTATCTCAGAGTTCGGGAGCTTAGAAGTCTCAAAGCAAGATGCTGGCAAATTTGACCCCTTCTGTTACTGTAAGAGAGAATTTATTCCATGTCTGCCTCTTAGCTTCTGGTGCATTTCTACTGATCTTTGGTGTCCCTTGGTTTGCAGAAGCATCACCCTCATCTCTGCTTTCACCTTTACACAACACTCACCCTGGGTTTGTGGGTCTGTGTCCAAATTTTCCCTTTTAATATGGATACTATCATATTGCATTAAGGCCTACCTTGAAGACCTTACTTAACCTGATTACTCTGTAAAGACCCTATCTCCAAATAAGGTCACATTCTGAAGTAATGGAGGTTAGGACATCAACTTTGGAGGCACACAATTAAATCCATAAGAGCACCCCTAAGTAAATGATAGCTTCTAGAAACCTAACTCCTGCCAGGGTCATCAGCTTCATTTTGGCAGTGGTACTCTGAAGGGACTGAGAACCAGAGAACCAGGTAGTACTACAACCTCTAATTCAACCAGTCAAGGTGAAGAGTGTATTATAACCAGAAATCAGTTGAGGGACAGAGAGACTGACTGATACCAGATATTAGGTATGACCCTGTTGTCACAAATCCAGATTTTCAAGCAAGTTTTGATTGGAAATGTCTCAAAGATCTAGAATCTAAGTGGGTGAGCCATTTGGCTCAAGTGACAATAAGTCAAAACAAGGTGCTATGGATTTGTTATTGAGAAAAAGTTTATTTCAAATTGGAGTCCTTTATGAATATCCTATCAAGGAACTAGAGTCTAGATCAGGCTTTGAAAATGGGAGGGGGATCTCTGCAAGTGATAATGACCTCAGTGTGCCTTCAGTACCTTCCAAGAGAGAAACCCCTCACTTCTTACTACTTCCTCCCTTCTTTCACACTGTTTTGCATCTAATCAGTCACCAAAGCTGTCAGTACTGCCTCTTCAGTATTCCCCAAAGCCATCATTTCCTTTCACATCCCTACTACCATTACCTTATTGCAGGCACTCATTTGATATTCAAACTATGACAATAACCTTATTTTATTTAATTATCCATATGGCTGCATTTTTGCTTTGCCCATTTTCACATTTAAATCTTTGCTTGTTTGGAATTTATTTTCATGTAAAACGTGAATAAGTGATTTCAATCATTTTTTTTCTCATAATGGCTTGCCAGTTGTCCCAATACAATTTATCAAATAATCCATATTTCTCCACTGATTTCAGTGCTGATTTGGCCATAGACTGACTTCCTAAGCATATTTGTCTCTAATTTGGATTCCTTTCATTCATCATTTTGCCAATTTTTGTATTGATTTCTGTTTTAATTGGAATAGAGATTTACAATGTATTTTGATTTATGACATTAAAGCTGTCTTTTCATTACTTCTCCATTTCAAGGTTGTCTTTCCTATTGTTGCATATGTATTTTTTAATATGGACTTTAGAATAATTATGCCAATTTAAAAAATCACTGGACCTTTGATTGGAAGTGCATTGAATTTGTAGATTGAGGATGGGCAAATTGCCATCTTCACAATCTTCCCTCTTTCCTCATCTCAAACTAGGTAAGTTTCTTCATTTGTTTGTTCTTTCATGTTACTATAAGTTGGTTCTTTCAGGTTTACCATTTAAAAACTGTACCTTTTATTAGATTACTTATATTTGTTTGAATCTATTGCAGTTGTGAATGGGATTTTTTGGTTCTATTTTCCTTTTGTTTTTATTATGAGAAAGCTATTGACTTCTGTATTTTTTAAATAACTGTTAAACTTACTGAACTTTCCTATTATGTACATCAGTGAGTCAATAGATCTTGTTAGGTTTTCCAGAAATGCAATTGCATTATCTTCATGACATTATTATTTTCTACCTCTGTCAAAGCTTGACCTCAAAAGTAGAAAACATAAAAGAAAAGACTGGTTAGTTTAACCACAATTTTTCAACAAAAATTGAAATCTAAAATTTAATAAATAATTTTATTAGCTTTATGCTAAGAGCTATGATGGAAAAATAAGAAAAAAAAAACAACTACATCAATGGAAAAATGAGCAAAGAACACAAATATCTAATTCCCAAAATTTGATCACGGATAGGACACACATGACAAGATATTCAACCCCATAGGTAATGGAAAATCATGAAAATGAAATGATATATTTTTATCCTATAATTTTGGCAAATTTTAAAAATATCAATATTAGTGACTATGAGGTGAGGGGAAGGGGTACTCTCATACAATGCTGTAGGAAATAGATATTGGTATAACATTTGGAGAAGAATCTAGCAACAAGATACAAAATTTATAGTGCATATCTCTTTAACCCAGACTTCCTTTTCAGTTAATTTTTCTCTACAACTATTCAGGAAAGTGTATAATAACACATGCTCTGTGGATATTTAACAGAAGTTTTTATAACAGCAACAAGTAAATGTCCATCCATACGGAATTGGTTAAATTAATGACAGTATATGATAACAGAGTACTCTCTAGCCATCTAAATAATAATGTAGAGCTATATTCATCCACATATAAAAGCATTCAGAAATTTTATGCAGCAATAAAGTAACATGCTTATTATAATTCTACTTCTTTAAGTTATTTTTATATTTATATACTGTCTTAGTCCGTTTGGGCTGCTGTAACAGAATACCATAAATTGAGTGGCTTATAAGCAGCAAACATTTATTTCTCATAGTTCTGGAGGCTAGAAAGTCCAAGATTATGGTGTTGGCAGATTTGGTGTCTGGTGACAGCCTGCTTCTTGAATGACATCTTTTCCTCTAACTTCACATGGCTGAAGGGCAAGGGAGCTTTTTCAGGCTGCTTTTATAAGGGTACCAATTATCTCCCAAAGACCTCACTTAATCCCCTCTCAATGGCACCATCTCTTAACACCATCACCTCAGGGGTTAGGTTTCAACATATGAATATTGAAGGGACACAAACATTCAGACCATAGCATAGAGTCATAAAAGTTTCCAAAGCTGCCATCCTTATTTAAAATCACTATAGTTTCTTTTCACTGGGAACCTATGCAAACTCTTTATTGTGTCCCACCATCCACTTCCTGGCTGCCCTGGTCAAATCTGGCTTCACTCTGCCTCTGCAATCTTAAGTCACTATGTTCAGCCACACTGAGATGTCCAGACACCCCAATTCTTTCAAGTCAGTACCTTTATCTGCTCATTCCTCCACCTGAGCTGTTCTTATCTTGCTGGTGGCATCCTTTATGTCTCAGTTGAAATACCATTTTTTATCTCTATGTAAACCACCCCAGTCTGTGTCAGTGCATACTTTTCACTCCCCTCCATGGTACTTGTTACAACTTGCAATTGTTTCTGTGTTGAGTTGATTTTATTATCCACCTCTGTCACTATACTTGAAACACAGTGAACCCAAGGACCATAAAATTTCTCATTCATTACTGCCTGACACATATTAGATGATCAATAGATATTTTTCAATAAATGAATACGCATGAAGAAATATCTGTAGATATTCCCTGAAATGTTAACAATGCTATCTCTTGGTATTGGGATTTGTGGTGATTTGAAAATTTCTTATCTATATACTTCTTAGGTATTTCTGTATTGAAATGATAATGATTATATTTGCATTTCAAGTTACATGTTCTATTTCTTTTTTTTGAACTTTTGAATTTTATTTTATTTATGTTTTTATACAGCAGGTTCTTATTAATTATCTATTTTATACATATTAGTGTACACATGTCAATCCCAATCTCCCAATTCACCCCCCACACACACACTTTCCCCCCTTGGTGTCCATACGTTTGTTCTCTACATCTGTGTCTCTATTTCTGCCCTGCAAACCGGTTCATCTGTACCATTTTTCTAGGTTCCATATATATGCATTAATATAGGATATTTATTTTTCTCTTTCTGACTTACTTCACTCTGTATGACAGTCTGTAGATCCATCCATGTCTCTACAAATGACCCAATTTCATTCCTTTTATGGCTGAGTAATATTCCATTGTATATATGTACCACATCTTCTTTATCCATTCATCTGTTGATGGGCATTTAGGTTGCTTCCATGAGCTGGCTATTGTAAATAGTGCTGCAATGAACATTGGGGTGCATGTGTCTTTTTGAATTATGGTTTTCTCTGGGTATATGGCCAGTAGTGGGATTGCTGGGTAATATGGTAATTCTATAAACTCAAAATGGATTAGAGACCTAAATGTAAGACCGGACAGTATAAAACTCTTAGAGGAAAACATAGGAAGAACACTCTTTGACATAAATCACAGCAAGATCTTTTTGGACCCACCACCTAGAGTAATGGAAATAAAAATAAAAATAAACAAATGGGACCTAATGAAACTTCAAAGCTTTTGCAAAGCAAAGGAAACTACAAACAAGATGAAAAGACAACCCTCAGAATGGGAGAAAATATTTGCAAATGAATCAACGGACAAAGGATTAACCTTCCAAATATATAAATAGCTCATGCAGCTCAATATTAAAAAAACAACCAACCCAATCCAAAAATGGGCAGAAAACCTAAATAGATATTTCTTCAAAGAAGACATACAGATGACCAAGAAGCATGTGAAAAGCTGCTCAGCATTATTAATTATTAGAGAAATGCAAATCAAAATTGCAATGAGGTATCACCTCACACCAGTTAGAATGGGCATCATCACAAAATCTACAAATGACAAATGCTGGAGAGGGTGTGGAGAAAAGGGAACCATCTTGCCCTGTTGGTGGGAATGTAAGGTGATACAGACACTGTGGAGAACAGTATGGACGTTCCTTAAAAACTATGTTCTATTTCTAATTATGAAAATATCTGTTCATTTATTTACACATACATATATATAACTTAAAATGTATATATGTTATATATGAAAATATATATAGAAAGAGAGTGTGTGTATGTGTGTATGTGTCTAGTTTTAAAATGTGCATCTGATCAATACCCCTCAATAGCTTACAATGGAATTTTACTCAGCCATAAAAAAAGAATGAAATAATGCCTTTTGCAGTAAATGAATGGACTTAGAGATTACCATCCAAAATGAACTAAGCCAGATAGAGAAACACAAATATCAGATGACATCATTTATATGTGAAATCTAAAAAAAAAAAAAAATACAAATGAACTTATATATAAAACAGAAATAGATCCACAGACATTGAAAACAAACTTATGGTTGCCAAGGGGGAAATGGGGGAGGGAATAAGGAGTTTGAGATTAAAATATACACATTACTATATATAAAATAGATAACCAACAGGGACCTACTGTATAGCACAGGGAAGTATACTCAGAATTTTGTAATAACCTATAAGGGAAAAGAATCTGAAAAAGAATATATATATATATATATATATATATACACACACACACACACACATATACTGAATCACTTTGCTGTACACCTAAAACTAACACAACATTATAAATCAACTATATTCAATTAAAAAAAAAAAGGGGGCTTCCCTGGTGGCGCAGTGGTTGAGAGTCCGCCTGCCGATGCAGAGAACGCGGGTTCGTGTCCCGGTCTGGGAAGATCCCACATGCCGCGGAGCGGCTGGACCCGTGAGCCATGGCCGCTGAGCCTGCACGTCCGGAGCCTGTGCTCTGCAACGGGAGAGGCCACAACAGTGAGAGGCCCACGTACCACAAACAAACAAAAAAACAAACAAAAAAATAAAATAAAATAAAATAAAAATTTTAACATTGTGTATACATGTGTGTGTGTCTAGTTTTAAAATATGCATCTGATCACTACTCCTCCATAGCTTAACTCACAATTACTTACAGAATAAATTTTAGGGGCTTCCCTGGTGGCTCAGTGGTTGAGAATCTGCCTGCCAATGCAGGGGACATGGGCTCGAGCCCTGGTCTGGGAAGATCTCACATGCCGCGGAGCAACTGGGCCCGTGAGCCACAACTACTGAGTCTGCGCGTCTGGAGCCTGTGCTCCGCAACAAGAGTGGCCACGGTGGTGAGAGGTCCGCATATCACGATGAAGAGTGGCCCCTGCTCGCCGCAACTCGAGAAAGCCCTTGCACAGAAACAAAGACCCAACACAGCCCAAAATAAATAAATAAATTTAAAAATAAATAAATACTCCTGTTAAAAAAATTTTTTTTAAACACTTTAGCATGACTTTCAAGTCCCTTACAAAACTGCTTCAGTGCCCCATTTAAGTCTTACATTTTGTAGATTCATTCATTCTGACAGTTCACCCTGAGCTTGAACCACAGTGGAAAGCATAACTGTCCTGGGTGACACATGGCACTCATCCATTTCTGCACTCCTGCTCACATTTCATCTTCTGGTGGAATATTCTTCTCTATCTTTTTTGCCTAAAGATCTCTCATTTTAGTTCTATCAATAAGGTAGCCTTGATCTCTCCAAAGAGTGTATTCCTAGTGACCTGCATAGTCGATTCCACCTCTAGAATATGAACTATTAAAGGCCAGGGAGCTTATCTTTTTCTACTTCAGTTCTGCAGCCTAGATGGTGGCATACAGTAGGGAGTTGTTCTTTTTCTTTTTAACTGATCAAGTTGTAAGTAAATTTTACAAAGAATGTTCTAGTTACTATTTTTATGATAATCAGTCCCAAATCAGTGAATTAAAACAACAATCATTTTATTATCACTTACTGTTTCTCTGAGTTGGGAATTTAGGAAGGGCTCAGCTAAGTGATATTGGGATGCTGTCATTTGTAGTCAGACAGTAGGTAGAGCCAGGGGGGATGGAGCAGCTACCTTGTCATCTCTCCCTCTTTTCATGGGGTCTTTAGCTTCCCCATGTCATTCACCCACGTGGATAATGGCATATAGTAGTTACATGCTCATATACCAATAGTTTGGTATATTTGCTGATAGTTTGAGTTTCTTCGTAGCCTGGCAGTTTCAAAGCAGAACAGCTGATTACATGCCAGCTCAGGGCTCCACAGGTAAAAGTCCCAGGTAACACAGTGAATGCCTCTTCACTTTCTGTAATCTAGCCTCAGAAGAGGCAGGTCATCTCTGCTGCATTCTATTGGTTAAGGCACTAAAGCCAGCCCAGATTCTGGGGGAGGGGCTATAGATCCCACTTCTCAAGAGAAGAGTCTCAAAGAATTTGTGAAGACATTTTAAAGTCAGCACAGAGAGTCTTATATCTGATACCTTCACCCCATGCAAAACCCTCTTCGTACAAGGATCAAAGGACCTGAGTATTTCACATGCTGAAATTACTAACCCTTAATGCAAGAACTATGTTATTAGCTTAAACTGAGTGCATCCTCTTTGCAAACACGATTTCAGCCTGCTTAGAAGAAAAGAAGCAAAAGTAAAATAAAAAAAAATAACCTCTGCAAGTGATAAAAATGAAGCTTTGATGTTGATAATTTACAACTGATGTAGACATTGCTAATTTCTGCTTTTATCAATAGCTGTGCTGCCATTTTTAGACACACAGAAATCACAGAATTCTGCTAGTGAAGAAATCCCTCTTTTGATCTGGAAGATGCTACTAAGGTAGATGTGTTGAGGCTTAGTTCATAAATCTTACAACAAGCAGGAATTATAGAGCTCTCTGAGTCCAAATGTGTCTACAGGCTCATTTCTCCAATCCTTGTACCAGAGACAGGGCTCAAGCAGTCAGATAGAAAAAAAGTCTGGACTGTTTCCTGTGAGAAATTGGAGATCCCACCTCAAGCTAGAGGTTCAGCCATTTTTGGAGGCTCCAGATGGAAAAGGGGACTAAGAGTTAAGAGAAATGATCTGAGGCATTGAATTTTGCTAGGTGATGACACAAGGGATGGAATAAGTCACATCGTTACATTAAAAAAATGCTAGATTGGGAGTTTGGGACTGAAATGTACACACTGCTATATTTAAAATAGATAACCAACAAGGATCCACTGTATAGCACAAGGAACTCTGCTCAATACTCTGTAATAACCTAAATGGGAAAAGAATTTGAAAAAGAATAGATACATGTATAACTGAATCACTTTGCTGTACACATGAAACTAACACAACTATAATAAACTACACTCCAATAAAATGAAAATTTTTAAAAAAGAAAAAAAATGCATATATAGATTTATGTTTTGTTTGGAGGGCTGTCCTCTAGAAGTGGGATTCAACAACCAAACATTTGCTGACCCCTTATTGTGGGAAGCTCCCAACCTGACTCAGGTTGGCTGCAAAGAGCACACCATCTGGCTGGTTGGAGAGCCTCCTGCCTTTTCTGGGAGCAAGGTTGAGCATCGGAGCTGGGAACTCAGCAGAAACCTTCAAAATGCAGAGTCTATCTCGAAGGTTATGGACCAAGCACAGCACATTGTCCCATGCATGAATACATACACACGGGCATGCTGGCTTTGCACTGAGAAGAGCCAAGGAGATATGGCTGCACAGCAGGAAAGAGAGCTTTCCCATGTGAAATCAGGCCATACTGTCTGGGATTGGAATAACCATCTCAGCAGCTTCAGTTCTACCAGCTGCCATCCCATTAACTACTTAATTGAGTAGTTCATGTCATTTTATTTTCTTCAAATGAAGGTGATTTATAAAAATTATAACCAAATGAAATATAGTTTCTCACCTTTACAAACCCCCCCAAAAAGTCAATACTTTGAAAATCAATAAACTAAGCATTTATTATATTCAGGGCCTGGTTTATCTGTAGGAATTAGGGTAGTAAACATCAGTACTGTGGTTGGCAGACCTACTGTGTGCCAAACACTGTGCACAAGAAGAGCTGTTTGTGGGAGGTGTTACTTTTCTAATTTTATGTTGAGAAAACTGACCTGGGGAGGTGAGTCAATTTCCCAGAGGTTATACCATATGGATAGTGCATCTAGGAGTCAAGCATGGACCTGTTTTGACTTCTACATGCCTGTTCTTTCCATTATAACACAAATTTTCTAGCTTTTGGCATCTGACAGAAAAGCTTGGTTCAATTTATATGTCTAAAGAATATAAGTAGATGAATAAATGGTTTCTTTCTTCTATTTTTTTTCTTAATAGCAATGTAGAGTGGAATGAACATCTGAGTTGAGTTCTGGCTGTACTATTCATTGGCACTAAGTCCTTAGATAAGTCACTTATTTTCCCTTTTTGAGCCTATTTTTCACCTTTAAAATGGAAATCATAACTCCTGCTATACTTACACCTTGAGATTATTATAAGATTAAGATAAAACATTGTATAGGAAAGCATGTTGCAAACAGATGATTCCAGATAACTCTTTTTCTTTTAATGGGTGAATTTTATTTTATATAAAGTATACCTCAATAAACCCATTTTTTTAAAATTTAGCAAGGTAGTATTTTATTTAATTTATTTATTTTAACAAGTTTCAAAAGATTTTTTTTTTAATTGGAGTATAGTTGTTTCACAATGTTGTGTTAGTTTCTACTGTACAGCAAAGTGGAGTTCTCTGTGCTATATAGCAGGTTCTTATTAGATTCCAGATAACTCTTGATTGAAATTCTGCCTTAGTAGTCACTTGAACATATGCTGGATCTATTTCTGACCCATGGACCTCTTTGGGGGCTTGGTTTTCAAGAGATACATTGTTCACTGTAGATGGAAAAGTGTGTGGAGAGACACTATGTGTTGTCATTCCTACAATAATGAGCCATTACAAAAGCTGATTTCTCTTCGAGTCTTTTGCTACACTGTGATTTTTTGAGATCCATGAAGTGTGACCTGTCATATGCACTGGGGACCCTTCACCTCTTTCATTTTGAATCCAAGCCTTGGTTCATACATTCAAATGTGCTGAACCTACCAAGATGGATAATGTCACACGACCATTCTTGGCTCTTGTGGATGGTAAAGTGAATCTGTTCATTCAATATTCATACATTCGTTCATTTATATGGCAGACATTTACTGAGTGCCTGGGAACTGGTGTGAAGTGTACAGATGAAAGGACAAAGATTCAAGCATGAAAGTAAATGAAGTCCCATCTCCAGCTGGGGTAGAGTCCACAGCATAGTGCAACAGATAAGCATGTAAACAAAAGATTACAAAAACATTATGATTGTGATAGGCACTCTTGGAACTAACACACTTCCCCTTGAAGGCTGAGGTGGACCAGGCTGGGTTTGGGTCTTAGTGCCTGAAGTGAGTTAAACCGAGAGGCAAGAAGTAATATAAACCCAAGCATACTCCTTGAGCATCATATCAAGTAAAAGTTGGGAAACCAGTATTAGACATTATGTGTGAAAGAAATAAATAAGCCATATATATGGTAACAGAGAGACAAGAGATACAAAGAGGGGACCTGACCTTTTCTGTGTATGGACCAGAAGCTCTGATAGCCAGTGGCCAATGAAAAGGGAGTGAAATGTGTTCACTGAAAGATTTGGAGCCAAATACATAGAAACTGCTGTGGGAACTGAATGGGAAACAACATTTGTGCTGGATTTTGGTAGCTCTTGTAATAGATCGTGACTGCAATTTTGTGATGAAGATCACACATAAGAGCTTTCTTAATATGAACCTGAAGTCCCAGGGAAGCAACCACAGAAAATAAGTGATTAAACTGAAAGTTAAATAATTGTGTCCTTGGGTATTCATTGGCCATTTTTCTATTTCTTTTTCTATTTCTGAGATAATCTGGTTATTAAATGACATCAAAGAGAAAGAGCCACAAATAAGGGCATGTATACCACCTCTCCTCCTATTCCAGAATCTTAATTGTGAAGGGAAAGTTCTGGTTTAAGTCACAAATCTCAAAGATAAGAGACGGGACAGGTAAGCACTTAGAATTGGAAACATCTTATTTTGGCTTCTTGGGAAGGGTGGGATCATAAAGATGAGAGGACTAGGGTTTATTGGGCCTTGATCTTAAAAGCACAGGTGCATCCAGATAGTACTTGGAACACACCTGTGATTCACCCCATATAGAACAGAGTTATGCAGTTTGCTTGTAGCATTTCTGAGATGGTGGTCCATACTCCACTCTTCCACTGTTCAGCCTCAAGCAAGCCATTTAGCTCCTCCTAGCCTTTGGTTCAAATTTGTAAAATGAGGACAATATTCTCTTTCTTGCAAGAATGTGAAGTAGATTAAAGGAGGTATGTGAAAAACATGATCTGGTAAATTGTAGGTTCATGAAAATTATTGGTTTTCTCTTCCCTTTTGTTACTTCTTTCTGTAACATCATGCTAAATGAAAGTTTGGAGCAGTAGGGAATACATTTCTCAGAATCCAGGTCTATATTTTTCCAGGAACTGGGTGCAGCCACAGGTTCATAATATATGATGCATTCAGCTCAAGTCTTCCTAAATGGAGCAACTCTGTACCAGGATCTAACTATACCTGGAATTCTCCTTAGCCCGAGAATGATTTCATATGGGCACTGGATTGGGGCAGCTCTTTGAGGCTCCACATATAAATATAATGATTTATATAAATACCTTTTATATCACAATATTACAAGACTGTGGGATTTCATTTGCATACCCCAGATGATCTCATTATACACTATTTTATCTCCCACTTTCTGTCCCCAGTTAATTGGGTCCTATGATATTAAGCTGTCTGAAAAGGCAGTCTCTGCTTCTGAATTTCAGAATTTGGCTTACAAGTGAATTGGTGCTGATAAAATGATGTTATATGTAGATAGGAAGCACAGGAGGCTTCCTGGAGGCCTTATCTACATCCTTAATATCTTTTAAGTCAACCTTTTGGGGTCTTATCTGCCTATGAATGGAACTCCAATAAGCAATATACCTAAAGCCACCTCCTCTCCTCATTAAGTTTATTCAGTTTTAACTTTCCCATCAGGATGCTCTGTCCCAGTGAACATTTGGCCTCATCGCCTTTTTTATTTCCAGCTGTCAGTTTGAAAAACAGTGACTGTCTATCTGCCTTTCCCATTTTGCAGTATCAGCAGAACTAGCCAGGCACTTCCTGTTTGTAGAAGACTTGCCATCATCTTCCCCCAGAGGTGCTGAATCTGCACAGCTGGCCAAGTTCAGCAGATGGCTGGCAGGGAATTCAGCCCGGGATTACGTTGGTTGAAAAAACACAGGCATGGAATGCGTGCTCCAGGCACCATCAGTGAGTGAGTTCCCACTTGGACAAAGCAGCTCATCAGAGGAGGCCACGTAGAAGATGATAGGAAGAACCTGGGCGTGGGGGTGGGGGGGGAGAGGAAGAGGGAGGGCCATGATGAGTCTCTTTCAGGCTCATGCTCTGTTTGACAAGTGAAAAATATGCCAATTTTCAATTCTGGAAGTACTGGCCATTTACCATGAAACTCTTTGTCAAAGAACTTGTGGAAATCCAGATATACCTGGTCCCCTGTCTTAAATTCCCTTTTTTCTCCCCTCACCATGTTCACTCATACATGTCTGATGATCCTGGGTTCAGATGTCACCTTCCTTTTCCACCCCTACATCCTCAGCATGGGAGGGGTGCCCTTTTCCTACACTCTCACACACACACCTATGCTCAGCCCCGTCTTCACACATGCCAAGTTGAGCCGTGACTGTTGACTTGCCTGCCTTTTCCACCCGATGTCAGACCATCCAGTTTATTCATTTCTGCATCCCTAATGCAAGGTTTTGGTATAAAAAGGAAAGATGCATTGAGGTAATGACCAACCCTACAAGGACCACAGTGTCTGCCAAGTGTGTGAGGAAGACCTCCATCAATGTCATCCAGGTTAAATGAAGGACATCTTGAGCCGTGGTACCACTATGCTAAGCCTGGCACCATACCTGACAAGTGGTAGGTTTTAAATCAAGTTTTCTTGACTACATGAACAAATATTTGAACAAACAGATGAATGAACAAACAGCTGAACAAAGGGATGAATGAATGGTTTTCACTGAATCTCTGGCTTTACCATGAAGCTTGTCAAAAAAGGAGATAAGACATTACTTTAGATAAAGCACCAATTGGAAAACACTGTCATAGATCAGTAAAAATCGATGAATCCAAGTCCCTCAGAGTAACATAAATAATATGAAGAAAAGAGAGAAAAATCTATATGCTTGGGGAAGGTAGTTTCTATGTGATGCCAAATGTGTGCATGAAAATGCCTTTTCCATCCCCTAAAGAAGACCATTTTGGTATTTGAACTTCTCTTTACAGAGAGATCAGAGACCCCTGTATTGGTGTGTTATATGAACATTACAGTTAATATATGGAATTTGTGCTGAGCATGGACAGAGCTTCAAAATAACACGTGTGTGGGAGAAGTGGGCAATTTGGTTCATGCTACATAAAAAATAATAATAAAAATAAAGGAAACAATGAGGATTTTGAGTCCCATCTCAGAAAGCTTGTAGGTACATTTACGACTGACACCCATATGACACTGATGGGTACATCATTCCAATTATATGATAAAGGTCTTTATTCTTCTCAAAGCAATTAAGAAAAAATGTCACAACAAACAAATGCTTCAGTGGGCTAAAACTCTCTCCATTTGAACCACATTTTTCTTTTTTAAAAAATCAGAATTCACTCATCAGATCTAGAAAAAAAAATCCATCTATAAAATTGGCAAACATCTTGGAAATGCACCTCCCTTCTGAAACCTGTTTGCTGAAAGGAGAACAAGGGAACATAATTGTTCAGCTAAAAAAAATCCCTTAACAAAGATGATTGGAAAGCTTTTATGTATTTCCTAAACCATTTCTCCTCCAGTTGGTTTTTGGCCAATCTTGGATCTGTAAAAGCTGACTGTTGGCTTTTTAATCATTTTATGACTCAGGGTTGCAGTAAACATATTTTTTGCGTGCAGTCTTTATATTTGTTCATTTATTCATTGACTCAGAAAATATTGTATTCCAATTTTTCTATGTTCCAGTCACTGTGATGGACACTTAAGAGGCTATGGTGAGCAAAACTGATGTTTTTCTAGCCATAATGAATCTTATAGTGGGGGAAACGGGATGGTGATATAAAATATAATTACACAATTGACTAATGAATAACCATCATGACAGGCTGCAAAGTTCAGCATCAAAGTATAACAAGGGGTCTTAGCTAATTGGCCAGCCTGGGTTCACTCCTCTGAGAGGATATATATTTGTTGCTATCTAAAGCATTAATAGTTTTAATAGGCAACAAAATGTTGAGAGAGTGTTGCAGGTGGGAGGGTGGGGACTGCGTATGTGAATGCCCTTGGAGAAGAAGTTTTATCATATTCTTTCATCTGTGTCTACATGCCCCAAATAGTTTTTGAGCACCAACTACTTTCCCAGCTCAGTTCTGATTCAGCCCTCAGGGGCCATAAACCAGTGGGGGAGAGAGGGGCCAGGATCTGTGTCAGGCCTAAGGAGCATCACAGTCTAGCAGAGGAGACCAAGAACCAGGACAGAGTTCCAGTCTCAGGGACATGGTTTCTATCCTTTTAGAACTTAAGGGGCAGTGTTGGCTGTAAACAGAGACTAGAAAAGTTGAGAAGCTTAATAGGATCCTGTCCCTGGACTTGGTGACACAGTGCCAGCCAGCTCCCACTTGCCAGAGGTGTCGGCCCCATAGTACCCCTGCTTTATGGAGGCACTGTTGGGGGTTCTCACCGAGCAGACCCTTAGGTCTACCTCTAATATGTTCCTGTGAAGAGACTTAGTTAAGCTCCCAGCTGCATATATGCAAGGTGTCCTGAAGCAGAGAATGAGTCTATCCCAGCTTGACTGGCCCTCGTTTATATGCAAAGAAACCCCAAGGATCTGGAATAACAAAAGTCTCTGCTAAGAGACTCTTAAGTATCAAAGTGGTCCCCTGCTGCAGTGAGAATTTTACCTCCTTGACTAGTCCTTAGATTTATTTTTTAAATTTTGTTTAATTTCTTTTTTTCTTTCTTTCTTTTTTTTTTTTTTTTTTTTTTTTTTAGCCATGCCACACGGCATGCTTGGATCCTAGTTCCCCTACCAGCGAGCGAACCTATGTCCCTTGCAGCGGAAGTGCGGAGCCTCAACCACTGGACCACCAGGGAAGTCCCTAGATTATACTTGAGGCATTAAATCTTGGAAAAGTATCAACTTTCAAGTTCAGCACTCGAGTCTTCAAGTTCTTCCTCTTATACATTGATATGTTCAAAAAATTAGAGTAAGAATCTCACCCCTTTTTTCAGTAAGGTTTTGGAACAAAAATCACTGTACGCTTGATGTGGGGTATGTGGCAGGGATTAATGCCTGTCATTCTTACAAGCCAGGCTCTGCTGCTACAGGGCTTTGCTGCAATGGCCCACACTGCAGACTTCCCTTGTGGGTGCATGTCTTACACCAGTGTGGCTACTCTCTCCTACTTTGTTGTCCTGGGCCCTTTGGGCCTGTGTCTGAACACATAGGTGGCAAGAGGAGTGTCAAGATTGCAATTAAGTCAAGTCATAAAACTAGCTGTCACTTACTAAGAGCTACTCTGTGCTAGTGTTCTTGTATTAACTCATTAAGTTTTCAGAATGATGCAATAAGCTAGGTATAATTATTCCCATTTTAGAGATAAGAAAACCGAGGCACAAAGAGGTTAAGTAACTTGCCAGAGTCACACTGCAAAAAGTAAGTGAGCTGGAAATTAAACCAGGTGGTCTGACTCCAGAGTCTGCATGGTCCCTACCATGCTGCCTGGCAGAACACTGGCCAGCATTTATGACAAAGCCTGAGGCTCTGGTTTACATGAGGTTGGGTTGCAGACTTAATGAGGGCTTGAGCCGGGGCTTTTTTGTTGGCAAGGAACAAAGACTCACTCCAGTTGGTTTAAGGAAGTAGAGGTTGGATAGTTTAAGGATGAAATGAGTTGGTGGAAAAGACAGAATCTCACAGACATCATGAAAAGTTGTTTTTGATCTCACCACACTGACACTGCAGGTGGACTCTGTGTAGGGCTCCACGGTGGTTCCATGCACCTTGGCAGGGAAATTTATAGATCGGTGCTTATTGCTTAGGTCGCCTAGTCTAACTCACATTTTCTGTGTCTACTACTCTCTTGCCTCTTAGCATCATGCCTTGTGCTCTCTGTTCTGTACCCATCACTTCTTATTCACAGTTCCTGATCCCTGCCAACCTGGGGTACACATAGAAGCAGCCAGAAGCTGTGGATGCCCCACCCACACTCCCTGGCCCACACTGCTCACCTGCAGCTCAAGTGGACAGGTTCTCTTGAAGGCTGACAGCATCCTTCCTCAAGCACCTGCATCTCTCTGCTTGTTCACCTGAGGCTTTCTCCAGGTGGGCGGTCATTGAACCCACCTGCAGAGCACCCTACAGTGGCACCCCTATCCAACGAGGGTTGGGAGTTTAGAGATAAGTACCCTAGCTCCTCACAGGTGGATCCATTACTGCCAACTCAGAGGGTCCCCAGGATGGGGTGGGCAGGTGGGAGTGCTTCAGGAAAAGACAGCATAGACCCAGAAGCAAATAGAAAAGAAACCAAAGTTAGTTATGCACTTATCTTGGGCCAGGATTTTTAGCGGCCAGGTTGACTTTTTATACACATTTATGCAGATTAAGAAACAAAGGTGCAGGGCTGGTGCCTAAGGACCCCACAGCCACTATGCAGGGAACTTAGATACAGTTCACTACAGTCATTTTTTCCTACTGTGGTATCAGGCACCAAGGGATAGATAAAGTCAACATGTCAAGGACTCAAGAGTTACAGATATTGAACAGATTGAAATGAATACCTTCAAATGAAAACACGCAGGTGAGTGAGGTGACCCGCAGGGGTCTGTCTCACAAAACTGACAAATGTCATGTGCCTCCTTTACTACGTTCTTTCAGAGAAAGCAGCCCAAATCTCCTCGCCACAGAATCAGCACACTCCTACCCTAGATCTGTCATTAAACTGCAATTTGGTGCCAAGAAAATAATGTAACACTAACAATTTTTGCTTGACAAGCATTCATGACTTTCAGGAAAGAACAAAAAGAAATTCTTACTATTCACCTAGAGTCTGTATATTTAAACTTTGAATAAAATAGCTACAAAAATGAGGCAAAAGCCTGGGGTGGGGAGGACCAAGGAAATTAAGAGAAAAACAAGAATACCTGCTTTCTGTATGCATCGATATGATTAGGCCAATTAAGTTGGATTTTTTCCCTTTATTAATCTTGGTGTCTGGAGCACAAGGGGAGTGGCTCAGATCAAACCAGGGAAAAGTAAGACCCGCGCTGTGAATAGCCCATTAGCAGCAAGACTGCTCTATGGAGCTGAGAGGAGCAATATTTAAACAATCCTCTAAAGTCTGAAAACTCCTACACCCACATTTGATTGTGTTACAAGCATATTCTGACCTCTCTGGTATGACAAATACAGGTGCTCACACACACACATAGAAATACACATTTCCAGATGCACATTGAACACAAACACAAGTTTGAATCTCAATAAGACCCACCATCATGGGCAAAATACCTGCTCTGTGTAAGGTCCTTTGGTTATTTTGTTTGTTTGTTTTTTATTCATTTATTCTGACAGCAAACCTGTGAAGCAGGGGGGATTTTGTTCCCATTACATAAATGAGGAGACTATGATTTATAAAGGAAGTAACTTCACTGTGGTTACCCAAGGAAGAGGTAGCAGAGCTGATATTTCCAATTAGGCTCACTGACCCCAAATCCAGAGTTCTCTCCAGCCGACCACATGGCTCCCAGGGGATGTGCTCAAAGGGCGATTACCAACCATGTTCATTCATCTATTCAACCACTGTTTATGGCACATTTAGTACGCGTCTGCCAGAGATCATGGCTTTGGAAACAGGCACAGTCCTTCTCTGTATACATTTGTGTTATCTCCTTTCGATCCAGAGGTTAAAAAAAACCTGCACATTTGGGGATTTATAATCCAGAGGTAGTATAAAGTGTGATGAGTATTGAAAGAACAATCACACTGAGCTCTGGCCAACAGTGGGGCTGGTGAAGACTCCATGAGGTGGTCATAATGGCAGATAACTGAAGGATGAGAGTTAAGCTAAGCAAGTGGTAAAGCTCCAGGTGGAGGAGACAATTATACAAAGTCCTAGGGATGGCAATGTGAAGGGCATTATAAACCATGTTAAGGAGCCCAGAAGACATTATAGGAACAGTGGGTATACAAGCCAAGGACAGAAAGTCAAGAAGTGTCATCATCACGTGGAAAATTCTAGAACTTCACTGCTGCCTGACGTTAGCCATTTGCTGAGAGCTTCCCAGAAGTAACTTGCTTGAAGTTAGGGCTCAGAATGTTGGGGTTTGCCAATCTCAAGGAGCCCCCATGTAATGACATGGTCATTTTGAAAAGTATTACTATGACAAGGCAGTTTTGTTTTGGAAAGTGATAGAATATTGAAACGAGGGAGTTGTTTGCACAGAATCTGTGATTCCAGCACAGAAGATGCCCTGACTGACTCAAGTGACTAGTGTTATAAGCAGATTTATGTCAATAACAACTGCTGCCATTGAGTAAAAATCCTGTGTGCCAAGTCAGATAATATACTCTAAATACTATATACTCTACACTGTAGTCTATCCATGATTCCTCACAGCAACCCTCTCGGAAAAGTACAATTATTCCTGTTTCAGAGATGAAGATAATACTGAGGCTTAGAAAAGTAACTTTTTCAAGATCACACAGGTGAAGACTGAAATAAAAATTAAATTCCCATCTGTCTGACTCCAAATGCCACACTTCTGCCGGCGGAAAGAGGATATCATTAATTAATAACATTTTCCTTTACTGCCTTCCAAGCAAGCTGCCACAGCTCTCAGTTCAATGTCCCAAAGAGACTCTCCAACCTGGCTGTGGAAAATATTGGCCACACACTTTCTCCAAACAAATAAATACTTTAACATGGTAGATTCCTCCTCTGGTGCTTGAGTGTGACCCCGTTCCCAGAGTTTGGTCTCTCTTGTGGGGGTAACAGAATCCAACATCTGTTCCTGAAAGTGGGCTGTAAGCTCTGCGGCATCACCCAAGCCTGGGAAAAACCTGGGGCTTGACTAAAATCAGGCAGCCAGACCAAGCTTGCCATTGGTAAAGTTCAGACAGCTAGTGTCATCAAGGTTCCTTTGTACCAGCTATCACCAGCCCATATGTTAGGTTCCAGGGACGTGAAAATGAACCAGCCCTAGGCACTGCTCTGGAAGATCTTATAATCCAGTTGGAGAGATAAGTACATACATAAGTATGGACAAAGTTGAGTACTTTACCGGAATTCTAATCACTGTGCCCTGGGAGCCCAGAGCAGGGGCTTGAAACTCATGTTGGAGAGGGTGGAGAAGATCATGGCTGAGCTGAGCCTTGGGAGATGAGGAGGAATTTCTCATCTGGCAAAGAGGGGCAGGAAGGAGCTCCAGGGAGGTGGAATGGCATGAGCAAAGTCATGATGTAACAATGTCAATGTTTTCACTGTTGAAAGGAGGAGTTAGGCTATCATAAGAGATGAGGCAAGCTGGGCTAGCAGGGCAAATATTGGACAGACATATGTGCTAGGATCAGAAGCTTGTTTTTTTGATTTTATACTAAACATGACAAAGGGAAGAAAAAACTTTGCAAAAGGCATATGCATCAAGTTTCCATTTAACCTAAGAAAATTTAACTTGATAATCTTCCTCAAGTTTCTTTTACTGTATTTTGTTTCACATTGTGTGCATTCCTAGCTTTCTTCTTTTCTTCCTTCTTTAGCATATATTTTATTCTCTACAAGGCTGTAAGTTCTTTGAGGGAAGAATGTGTGTATCTTGCTCATGTTTGTTTTATTACAACACTCGGCAGAGTGCTTGGCATGTAACGAAGTACTTCATAAAATGCTGAAAGAATTGAAATGAAGGGTGAATTTCATTAAGCCCAGGTTAGAGGTTTTAGGAATGCTCTTTTCCTTAATTTTCACTACACCACATGATTTATGTATGATTATTTTCCTCTCTTTGTGTGTAAATAAATTAGAGGTCAAGGATGACAAGTAACAATCCCAAGGTCACAAAGGTTGTGTGCATTTACTAATGCATAGAAATGTCAGGACTTAGCCTGGGTGTGTGTCATGACAATGACTATGTTTTTAAGCATTTTGCTATATGTGTGACCTCAGGTTGGAAATCCTGGGCTCAATATTATCTTGTACACACTCATTGACAAACTCACTGAAGTGAGAAATCAGCCACAAATGGGTCTTTGAAGGCAAAATAAGTCAAAATAAAGTATGCACAGATGCCTATGCACTCCTCTAAGGAGAATCTCTCAGAATCATTCTCTTTGGCTGTGGAGATAGACAGACAACGTTAGGTAAAAAGATGCCTGAGGTTTGACTACTGATGTATCTACTTCATCATTGCATGTCAAATTAAATAAATATAATTAGATTTGCACCAATAAACTGTCAGGGCTTTTTGTTCCAGAGAAATTTGTGCTCAATGCATTTGGTAGTTTGAATGCTTACAACATGTCTGTGCTACACTGGGTGTTGTGCCTCATTCAATTCAGTTAATAAACTTGTGTGTCAACGTCATTTGGGCCCAGCCCTGAGCAAATGTGATCATACAGAAATCAATAAGACAAAGAACAGGAGTACATATGGAACCCTGGCTAAGGGTTTGTGGATTTTGCTTATCTTTTTAAGAAACAAACTCTTAGTTTTGTTGATTCTTTAAATTGTTTTTCTCTTTTCTGTTTCACTTATTTCTGCTTTAATCTTCTCTATTTCCTCTCTTCTGCTATTTTTGGGCTTAGTTTGGTCCTCTTTTTCTGGTTCCTTGAGGTGTCAAGTTAGGTAGTTTATTTATGATCTTTCTTGTTTTTAACTGTAGGTGTTCATCACTATAAACTATAAACTTCCCTCTTAATACTTATTTTCCTGAATCCCATAAGTTTTAGAATGTTGTGTTTTCATTTTCATTCATCTTGAGATATTTCTTAAATTCCCTTTTAAAATTTTTTCTCTTTGACCCAGTGGTCAAGAATGTGTTGTGTAGTTAACACATATTTATGAATTTTCTTATTTTCTTACTGTTATTGATTTTTAGTTTCATTTGATTGTTGTCAAAAAGATACTTGGTATAATTCTGATCTTTTAAAATGTGTTAAGACTTATTTTGTGGCCTAATATGTGGTCTATCCTGTAGAACATTTCACGTGTTCTTGAGAAGAATGTGTAGAGGCACATCTCATTTTATTGCTTTTGCAGGCATTGTTTTTTTTTTTTTACAAATTGAGGGCTTGTAGCAACTCTTCATCAAGCAGGTTTATTGGCATTATTTTTCTAACAGCATTTGCTTACCTAGTGTCTCTATGTCCCATTTTGATAATTTTCACACTATTTCAAACTCTTTCATTATTATTATATTTGTTAAGGTGATCTGTGGTTAGTAATCTTTGATGTTATTATTGTAATTTTTGGGGGTGCCATGAAATGAACCCATATTAGACAGTGAACTTGATAAATGTTGTGCGTGTTCTGACTGCTCACCAACTGGCTATTTCCCTGTCTCTCTCCCTCTTGTTGGGTCTCCCTATTCCCTGAGACACAACAATATTGAAAGTAGGCCAATTAGTAACCCAATAATGGCCTTGAAGTGTTCAAGTGAAAGGAAGAGTCAATTGATGCTGCAAATATTATTGTTGTCTTAGTTTAGGAAATTGCCACAGTCACCCTAACCTTTAGTACCAACACCCTGATCAATCAGCAACCATCAACATTGAGGCAAGGCCCTCCACCAGGAAAAATATTATGACTTGCTGAAGGCTCAGATGATGGTTAGCACTTTTTAGCAATAAAGTATTTTTTAATTAAGCTACACATGTGTTTTTAGACATAATGTTAATGCACACTCAATTGACTACAGTATAGTGTAAAAATAATGTTTATATGCTTTGGGAAACCAAAAAATTCCTGTGACTCCCTTTATTGCAATATTTTCTTTATTGTGGTGGTCTGGAACCAAACCTACAATATCTCTGAGTTGTGCTGGTATTCTGCTGTTGGGTGGAAAGTTCCCAACAGTATATGTCTATTAGGTTCATTTGATATAGCTCACTGTTCAAATTCACTCTCTATTTTCTCTCTTGGTGTTCTACACATTTTTGAAAGTGAATTATTTAAGTCTCCTATTGTTATTGTATTGCTGTCACTTTCTACCTTCATATGTGTTAATATCTACTTTATATATTTAGGTGCTCTAATGTTGGGTGCACATTAATTTCAAATTGTTACATCTTCCTGTTGACTTGAACTTTTGTCATTATGTAATAACTTTCTTTGTAGCACTATAAATGGCCCCTATAATTATGAAATGAAAGGACCTTAAGTGAAGAATGAGGGGATGTTTCACAGAGAAGGTAGCAAGTAAACTAGGATTGAGGAATGAGTAGGAGTTTGCCAGATTGGCATTAAAAGAACAATCCAGATTTGCCTTGTTTTGTTGAACCCTTGGATTTTAAATTCCACCTATGGGATCTGTGAACCCATTAATTAGTTTTAATATCTGAGGATAGCTAAAGTCCAACAAGCTTCTGAGCATTAGAACCACAGCTTTCTTTGTGAGGATAATGTAGGGTGTGTAAGGGATGTTTGCTGTTTGTATGTGTGTGTGCATATATTGGAGGGTCATCCAGAGTTTACTCTTTTCTTGTGATAAAGGGACCTTGATTTTGTTAGGGGTTCCAATCTCCTGTCACTCTTCATTGAAGTGTTTTAGATAAATCTAACACTGTACCCAAGCCAGGGAATCAGGTGCAGCCTATCAGGCAACCCAGTTTCTCCCATCACAGTGATTAGTTTAAGGATGAGCAAGGCATCCCCTCAGAGTCAATGATATTCACTGAGATTTGTGCTGAAGCTCCTAGGAAATAGGCTTTTGTTCTGATTCTGTAGATGTGAAACCTGAGAGGGGTTGGGGACTGAAATGGTTTCTTCCATCTGATAGAGACTAAAATCTTACCAATCAAAGGCAGAGCTAAAAGATAGAAGAACTGAATCTTGATGATGTTATTTGATTCTGACTGTAGGAAAATCTGAAGTTTTATCTACCCTACTTGGGTCTTCTATTACTTTGAGGCGATACACTCTCTTTCTACTTGAAACAGTAAATGCCCTGCTGGGTACTGTGTGTATTTTTGAAGGGTCATTGCTTCACATAGCAAAACTAGATATTTGGTCAACAGGGAACCTTATAGATATACTTTTTGCTTACAAGCTTTCATAGTGATGTGGTGAAATGTCCTCTCTGAGTGAGAGAGGCTTTTGATCTATAGGATCTTCCAACTATAATATCTCCTGTTAAGATCCCAACTATGTCACCAATTACCTGTGACTTTTTTCTTTAAGACAAACTATCCCCTACCCACCAGTTAGCCCCCAACCTTTCTGTTTCCACTACAAGGATGTAATTTATTGCTTATATATTTTGGCTTTTCTCTTATAGATATGCTCTCAAAATGAAAAAGGTAAAGGACAGGCATGAGCTCATTTCAGGAAATAATTTACTTTTTCACATATTACAATTAAATTAAAATAGGAATATTGGTTTTGCATTTAATCTGACTCTGGACCTTTCAGGCTGGAGATACATTGCAGTATAACAAAAAGAACTCTGGGGTTAGAAAGTTCCAGATGTAAGCCCAGACATCACCATTAGTGTATAAAATCTTAAGCTGATCACTTAACCTCTTTGAGCATCAGTTTTCTCACCTGACAGTGGGAACGATAGTACCTCCTGAGCAGTACTGTTGAAAGAATACAATCCACACTACATTTTCAGAGTGTCTGCCACCCTCATTTCTCTTCCAGTAGATTCTATTGAGGGCAGCCCTCTGTGCCCATCTGCAGCTAACCACAATGGATTGAACTGGGGTGGACACCTGTGCCTTACCCAGAAACAGCCAATCTATAGGCTTCTGATGATTGAAAGAAGAGTCTGGTCTAGGAAAGAGGATTGGGGAAAATAAGATTCTCTCAGAAATTTACTTTGAAAAACTTGGTGAAAATGATGAAGGTAGTAGCAAGATCTGGAACTAAAAATCACACTACAGAGAGAGACAGGAGACCACTGGAATGATAGTCCATCAATGTCCCCATTTGTTTTCCTTTAAAAGCAGAGCCTGAGGCAAGGGTTTGGTGCAGGTGGTTTCTTTGGGAAATGATTCCAGAGAGTGTTAGGGGGAAAGAGAGGACAGTGAGACAGGAAAGGGAGAAAGGTAGAAAAAGGAGTGTTAATGAGTGGGTAATTGCTGTGAGAAAGTTATAACTTCTTTGGTGGGTCTTCCTTAAATTTATCAAATTTAGCTTAAGTATAACCCCCCATCCATATCACCTTATAATTCTCATACCATAACACTTAGGAAATTGTATTTTAGCTGCTTATTTAAGTAAGATAAGTTGGCCCTCATTAAATATTTGCTGAAGGAATAAAGAAAGAAAGAAAGGATTGAGAAAGGAGAATTGATATGGAAAGAAAGAAAGGGGTACCTAGAGTGTACCTGGGTGAAGCTTTGGGGACATTACAAGAAACAATGCAGAGAAGCTTCAGGAAACTGATGGTTTGTTGAGGAAGAGAGACAAATATTATAAGGGTCTGTTATGAAAGGGGAAGTGTGCAGAGTTATGAGAACATAAACCACAGGGATAAGATCCAGTTAGGGACATCAGAGAGTCATGCTCTCTGAAGGAAGTGAAGAAAAAACATTCTTTAGAAGCTGTCTATGTCCAGAAGGATAGCTGATTAGATACCCTGAATTACTCTTCAAATGCAAACAGCTTGAAAGCTGAATAAGACAGAAAAATATTTTGAAAATGGTTTTAATCACTGTCTCAGTTGGCAAGAAAGTAAGGAATTTGCAGAGGTCAAAAGCATAGGTGAAAGTGAAAAATCTGAAGGGTGAGTGAGCACAAAGACAGCTCTTCACTTTGAGAATCTGCAGAGCCCCAGGGCTGTATTGACAACATGAAAGTCTTCTACTGAAGCCAGTGGAGGAGCCAGATCTTTGTGGATTTGTCTTTAAAACAATAACAAAACAAAACACAAAAACCACTTTCTTCTTGTCTTCATACTCTATATTCTTTTTATGTCTGAGTTGAAAATGATTTATCATGGATATTATACATGATTTGGGACATTTTTATCCTTATGAAATTTTGAGATGGCAAAGTTGACATTCTGCTTTTGGTTCAATCTCACTAGAAGTGAATAATTCCAAAACAGGACTTTAAATGAAAGATCCGGGGCTTCCCTGGTGGCGCAGTGGTTGAGAATCTGCCTGCCAATGCAGGGGACACGGGTTCGAGCCCTGGTCTGGGAAGATCCCACATGCTGCGGAGCAATTAAGCCCGTGCACCACAGCTACTGAGCCTGCGCGTCTGGAGCCTGTGCTCTGCAACAAGAGAGGCCGCCACAGTGAGAGGCCCGCGCACCGCAATGAAGAGTGGTCCCCGCTTGCCGCAACTAGAGAAAGCCCTCGCACAGAAATGAAGCCCCAACACAGCCAAAAATAAATAAATTAATTAAAAAGAAAAATCTTAAAAAAAAAAAAAAGAAAGATCCACCACCTACATTGAATTAAATAGGTAAAAATTACATACACAAATATCTGTGTATCTTAAGGTTATTTTGTTTAATGTTATGTAAACTGGTGAACCAAGCTTGGGCAGTGGAAGTGGACTATCAATGGACAAAACATAAAGTGACATACTATATACAGAGAATTTATAAGAACGATGAAACAAACTAAAGTTCATTTGTTTTTTTATGTCACCAAATGCCAGCACCTCTACAAGATTAGTGATAAAATACTCGTCCTTGAAAAAAAAAAAAGATTTTGTTGGTCTAAGTTCTAAAAATTACTATGCTTAGTGCAGGTTTTTAATAACATATGTAAGTTTTATAGCAGGATATTTTGTTAGCTATCTTGTAATAAAGTAAAAATAAATGTATGTGGAAGTCAATTTGGAGAACTCTCGTTTGTACAGTGAACTCCCCAAAACATAAACTCAATTACATGCATTTGTTAAGAGAATAAGATGTTAATGTTTTGAAGTTTTTCAAGCTTGTGTTGGGAGCAGTTTATACCTCTAATACCTGTTCTTTAATACATATTCTTGTATTTCATCAGTAGATTTTAAATAATCAATGACAGCTGTATGAGATTTTCTTTTCTGAGTTATCTTTTCCTTTTGGTGTGAAGTTTTAGATGAACATGATTAGAGTAGAAAATCATTACAAATTAGGAACATTTACATAGGAAAAAGAGTCAAATTTTAAAGAAGAATGCCAGGAGAAACGACAAAAGATGCTGGTCTTACTTTACCAGAAAAAATGTGAAGAACAATGTTTGAATGACTCCATTATTCTCACCAAGACCTGACACTAATAAAGCAATAGATGAAAAGATCTCAATATCTTCTACCATTCAGTCATTTCTCTGATATTTGCAAAATAATACTTCTGAAATATTTACTAAATATGCTAAAATTTATAATAAATTGTCAGGTGAAGTTATTCCGCTGGAAAATTTCTGACTGCAGAAACATTTTCAAGCTTTTAGAATCAATCCCAATAGGCACAGACAGTAGTACAATTTCTAGAATTTATTATTGATACATTTTTGCCAAATTTATCCTTACCTTTAAGATTTTTCCTATTTGTATATATAAATCATCTGTGAAATAAATTTTAAAAAATTAAAAGTAATAGAAAATATACTATCAACTAAAACAAAGGTAGGAACTCTTGCTATACTGGGTGCTGAACACAAATATTCAAAGAAGATCAGTTTTGATGAAGTAATTGATGAATTTACATATATGCTAGATGGGTCCATAGCATGAATGCCAGTGCATCAACTTGCAAATACTGGAGTTGTGATCTAATCTAATCTCAGTTAGTCTTCTGTGTTAATTAAATTTCTGTAAATATTTGCAGACTCAAAAAAGAATACAATGTTCTTCCTAATATGACACAACTAAAATACCCTCCTTTAAGGTCAATGCAAACTGTCAAACTATTTCTCTATTTAATCATTCATAAGCGTTGATTAATTGTTTTATAACAAAGCATAATAGCTTTCACAATCTCCACATACTGGAGGCAGTTTATGTGCTTTCCAGAAGCCCTCTTCCCATCCTGTCTCCTAGGTGTCACATGCTTGCCCAGGGAGTAGTAGAGTCCATGCAATTCTCAAGTTGCAAAACTCTAGTGCTGTCAGTCATTTGTGTCACTGCCTTTATGTCTGCACATCTCGTGTCTTGTTTAAGAAGTCTTTTCCTGCCTAGAAGCTTACAGGTTTGTTCCTATGATGTCTTCTAAATGTTTTATAGTCTCACCTTTCATATTTAAGTCTTTAATCCACTTGGAATTGATTTTTGTGTATAAGGTGATTTAGGGTTTCAATTTATTTTCCTCCCTATTGATAACCCAGAGTCCTAGCACCATTTTTTGAGAAGTCTCTCCTTTCTGCACTGATTTGCAGCACCAGATTCCCCATAAATCAGGTTTCCGTATTTGCCTGGGTTGTTGTTGAGCCCTTTATTCTGATGGTTGTCAATTTGCCTATGCCTAATGTCACCATCGCTTAATTACTCTAACTTTACAGTAATTCATGATACTTGCAGAGGAAAGACCATGTAACCCACTTTTCTTCTTTTTCTTGACTATTATTGACCTTAGCACTTCCAGTTAGATTTGGGGTTTTAGTTTGTCAAGTTCTATGAAGTACTCTATTGACATTTTCATTGAACTTACATTACAGCTATAGCTCAATCTGGGGAGATGTCCAACATCTTTATAATATTGAGTCTCTCTACTCCTTCTGTTAGGTCTTTAATATCTTTCAAAACATTTTTATAATTTTTACCATAATGGGCTTGCATAAAGTTTATTGGACTTTTTCCTAGGTGTTTTATGTTTTATGTGCTTAGATAGATAGACAGATATAGATGGGGGTGTGTGTGTTTGACTATTATAAATTTTAGATTTAAAAATTATATCTTCAAACACTGTATATGGAATTCGACACGCTTCGGCATATTGATTTTGTATTCAGAAAACTTGCTAACTTTTTTAATTCTAAAAAACTATCTTTTGATTTTTTTTAAGTTTTTCTATGTACAGTATCATAGTATCTGTGTTAATAATATATCTTTTGTTTTTTCCTGTGAACCTTTATACATTTTTTTTTCATTGTCTTGCCGTCCATGCTGGTCAGGACCACCAGAACAGTATTTAGATATAATTGTTGGTCTTATATTCATGGCTTACTCCCAAGAGCGTCTAAGACTCAGGGAACATTCCACATCTTAAACTGTATTCTGAGTATAGAGAAGTTCATTTTGTTATTTTTAAATTTTTTTCATATTTATTATATACACTTTTGTAGGCTTTCTATATTAACTGTTTCTAAACTGAGGTAGAGTTGATTTACAATGCTGTACCAATCTCTGCTGTACAGCAAAATGACTCAGTTTTACACATATAGACATTTTTGAAAATATTATTTTCCATTATGGTTTATCCCAGGAGATTGGATATAGTTCCCTGTGCTATACAGTGGGACCTTGTTGTTTATCCATTCTATATGTAATAGTTTGCATCTACCAACCCCAAATTAGAAATAAAATTTTAAACAGAAACTTGAATAGAAATTAACCAATTGTGGGGAAAGAGGATCTTCTCAGGTGTTCAATCAGAAATCAGAGAGCAAGGATAGAGGTAGAGCAAGCATGGGACCTTTTGAGTAACACTGACAGACAGAAGAGGAGGAGGGTGCTTCCAACTGAACTTACTCCAGTGGGCAGAGGGCAAGTCATCACACCTCGAAGGAGGTTGACAGCATTGTTTCTTACTTCCATCCTTGTTTCCACAATTGCATGAGAACAATCTCATGCGGAGTGAAGGCAGAAACTCATCTATCCCAATTTTAAAGGTAATGAAGAAGTTGGCACCAGCTCCAGGCCTGGCTCCCTAGGTCCAGTGACAGGATATAAGCATCTACCACTCAAGGTCAAGATGAAGTCTGACCAGCTAATGATGTGGTCAATAGAGGATGCAAGTGGGGAGTTTTAGAATCACACACATTGTAAGGGATGGAAGGTTGGAGATCATGGCTTGGCTCTGACTTCCTTGCCAGCATTATTTCCTACTCTATCTCTCCCCAGCATGATTCTGCATCATTGGAGCTCCCCAAAGGGACCCGATTCTTTCAAATTTCTGGGGTTTGAACAGGCCCTTTCTTCTGTCTGGAGTGGCCAAGCCTACATCACTGAGCCCTTATTGATGTTTTCTCATTCAGCTTAGAAATACCATCCTTGGGAAACCTTCCCTTATTTCTCCCACTTCTCCAAAGAAGGATCCAATCCTCCCCTATGTTTCTTTGTGTGTCTTATATGTATTTTTCTGGTTGTATTTGTTCTTGTTTATTTAGTCAATTACTCTCTTTCTGCAAATACTGTGAGCTCCTCAATAACATAGCACAGTACCAATCATGAGGGCAACATTTATTGATTTTTTGTCATGTTCTGGGAAATGTGTAAGTACTTTTCAAGCATGACCACATACTAGGTGTTCAAACATTTCTTTCTAGATGGGGGTTGGGAGTGTTTTGCTCAAACCCATAGAGCTAATGAGAGGCAGACCCCAAATCATCTGACACTGATGACATCATACCCTTCCCTCCTCCAAGAATAGACATCATATGTAGTTTAATCTATGTGGATTCTTGGAAGGTACCCTACATATCTGAACCCCTTTCTTAGCTGCTATGAATTTCCAGATATTCAGCCCAGTGCTTTCAAAGCCTGAAGCCTCTCTTAGTCGATATAATCAGCATCTCTAAGAATAACTACAGAGAGAGGGCTTTGCCATCCCAGGGAGAAAAAGTACCTATAAGCCAGCATTACTCTTCGTAAACAAGAAGTGAAATGGTTCAGGATAGACCCTCTGCAAGTTTATGTGCCCTCCAACTATTTCCTTTTCATCTCATCTTTTGAATCTGTTTGCTAAACTGTCAGTCTCGCCAGGCTGTCCACTGTTGTTCTTCTATCATGTGTGTACATGTACATGGGTGTATGTGCATGTGTGCATGTGAGTTTTCCATGCGTTGAGTGTATATATTTGTGTTTTCCCCTTGATGAGTTGTTAGACCAGGACAAAATCTGTTTTCAAGCAAAAAGCAAATTCATTTCCTTCCTTTTCTCTGAGGAGCCCTGGAGTTCAAAGCTGAAGTGACTTTGCCTACTTGGATACCGGAAATTGTGGCTACGGCAGCCAGATTTCAGGAAGGAACACCAGAACACCTCTGACAGATGTTCTCTCAGTGCCAAGACATAGTTCAAGTTGGTATCGTTTCTGCAAATTCAGGACATACTATAAAGGGAAGAGCATTGCATTTGGGATTAGAAGCACTGACAACTATTAATAATAACACTGGAGTTTGTTTATTTGTTTGTTTCCACACATATCCTGTGCCAAGTCAAGGGCTAAACATGTCATGTGGATTCCTCAATTCTTCTGAAACTCTTGTCACATTCAATGAACCAGAAACCTTACTGTATTGTCCTGAGGGAAAAAATGGGAAGAAAAAGGGAGTTGACTTTTGTCGACTCCTCAAGTGTTAGGTATCTTGCTAATGATGATAATAACAATGATGATGGTAATTATTTCACTTATTGAGCTCTAAGTGTCAAATGCAATGACAAGCACTTGACATGAAATATTTAACCTTACAGCACCCTCTGGTGCAGCTGCTCCTATGAGCTATGTTTTACATGTGAGAAGAGTGAAGTGTGGAGACAGTAAGGGACTTGCCCAGGGTCAAAAATAACAGAGATGGGATTAAAGACAAATAATAGGAAATTTAGAGAAACTGTTATTACCTATTTAGTGCTCACAGGAAAACTGTGAACCAGGTACTAGAGTTCCCACTTGTCAGACAAGAGAGCGACTCGTAGGAGTAAGGAAGGAGGAAACGACGGGAAAGTGCATCATATCTACTGCTGGTCACTGACGCTCATGGTCTCTCTGATACATAGTTTTCTCCTGCTTAATTAGAGTCCATTGTAGGACGTGGCCTCATCCACCTAAACTCACCCTCAGCATTCCTTTCCCAGACTGTATTCGCCCTGTGCACCTAAGAGCCAGTTCTTTGCCATGCATTAATTTAATAGATGGCTTTTGAGAACTAGCTTTGGCCCAGGCATGGGCTAGTTCCTGTTATCAGAAAGACCCAGAACAGAGCGGGTGCCTGCCTTGCAGGTCATTACAATCAAAGTTACCATGTCCCACCCGAGATATTTTGTTGCCAACACTAGAGCTGCTGCAATGAAATTGACTTGGCTTGGCCCCTTTTGTACCACATACTGGGAGCAGCTCCTCCTTTGCTGACTGTGGTTGGCCAGGAACCTCTGTTCTCCACCCCTGAATGCCCAGCCAGCCAAACCCAATCTCAGCATTTTAAGCTGAATTTAGCTACATCCTGTGCTTGGCCCTGAGCTGTTTTTTTTTTTAACTTTGTAAATCACAGAATTTAAAAATATATATACTAAGTAGGGAGGAAATATACACAAATCACCACACACCCACCCACAACCCAGCTCTTTCAGTTATCAACATTTTACCCATCTTGTCTCATCTCTCTGACACCATGCTTTCTCCTTAAGTACGTTTTGTTTTTGTTTTTGTTTTTGTGGGGTTTTTTGCGGTATGCGGGCCTCTCACTGTTGTGGCCTCTCCCATTGTGGAGCACGGGCTCCGAACGCACAGGCTCAGTGGCCATGGCTCAAGGGCCCAGCTGCTCTGCAGCATGTGGGATCTTCCCGGACCGGGGCACGAACCCGTGTCCCCTGCATCGGCAGGCGAACTCTCAACCACTGTGCCACCAGGGAAGCCCTCTCCTTAAGTTCTTTAAAGCAAATTCCAAATAGAATATCTTTTTAATCTATACATAATTCAGTATGCATATCTAACAGATAAGGACATTTTTCAAAAACCTTTCTGCCATGCCATTATTACCTCTAACATGATAAACAATAATTCCCTGATATCATTTGACACCAGTTCCATATTTTCCCAATTGACTCAAAAATGCCCTTTGAGGGCTTCCCTGGTGGCGCAGTGGTTGAGAGTCCGCCTGCCGATGCAGGGGACACGGGTTCGTGCCCCTATCCCGGAAGATCCCACATGCCGCGCAGCGGCTGGGCCCGCGAGCCATGGCCGCGGAGCCTGTGTGTCCGGAGCCTGTGCTCCGCAACGGGAGAGGCCACAGCAGTGAGAGGCCCGCGTACAGAAAAAAAAAAAAAAAAAAAAAAAAAAAAAAAAAAAAAATGCCCTTTGAGAGTTTACATTTGAATCAAGATCCAAGTGAGGTCTCCGTCCTGGTTAATATGTTCTCCTTTGTCATTTTTTAAAAATTAAATTTCTTATTCTTATATAATCATAGGCTCACGTGTAGCTGTAAGAATATTACAGAGAGATCCTGTGTACCCTTCCGTCACTTACCCCCAGTGGTAGCATCTTGCAAAATTATAGTACAGTTTCACATCCAGATAATGACAATAGGCATTGTCACTGAGCTGACTTTTGAAAAATGTCAATATTTCAAATCTTATAAGTCAATAATGTTTAATGGAGAAATGCTGTTTTCTTTCTTGTGTAATTCACTCATTCTCATCTAACTTTTCTTCCTTTGTAGGAAGATAAACACTATCTCAAGGAATGCCTTGATACAGGTGTCCTAATACAGACGTGCTTCATTGTGGTCACATCACCTGTTTTTCAAGGGGTTCAGGCCAGCCTGAGTGTGGGTAAGCTGGTCTGGTTTCCCCAAGACCTTATTTGTTCCCTAGGAGATCACTCATTGCTAGGAACCCTGGACTCAGAAAAGGTGTCTGTGTAACCTTAGAGAACACTTCTATTACTTCTATTATTATTCATGATAAATCTTTGGGAATCAGCCACAAAGGTGAGTCAGGCTGTGAATCGCTGTCTTTTCTACCACTCTCCTAGTGAGGCCCATGGTCTCTCCAGCCCAGGGAGGAGGTCTCACACATTCATACATTTTCAAGTTTGCAGATGGGATTGCCTGGGGGTGCCTGTGCAGTATCTGTTGCTCAGTAAGTGACTTTACTGGAAATTAATTTCTGGTCAGCCAAGTAGAAGTCAGTGGGCTATTTTGCGTGCCCCTAATATTTGCAGTGGTCTTTTAAAAGAGATAACAGACCTGCCCTTGGGGTCTTGACAGACAGCAGTTGGGTAGGGGCACGTGTGTGTGTGTGTGTGTGTGTGTGTGTGTGTATGACAGGGCTCATTGTAGACATGTACATGGAGTGGGTGAAGGAAAGGAGACTATTTTTCAGCACTCCCTATGTACCAAGAACTGTGGTAGAAATAATACACACATTTCACCATGAAATCCAGACATTGGTAAAACAAGATTTAAAAAGGAATTTAAAAAGCCAGGGGTTCAACCAAACAAGGCAAATCTGGATTGTTCTTTTAATGCCAATCTCCATTTTTACGATAAGGGGACAGAGAACATTCTCAAGGTCTCCCAGCTGGTGAATGTAAATCAGGATTCATACAAGAGTCCAGAGAGCATGCTCTTTCATCCTTTAGTTTTCTCTCTTCAGGTCACTGCTGTGCTCTGCACTGTGAGGGTCACTGAAACTTTTGAAGGAACTGCGAAGCTTAAGAAGAGAGAATATTAAGGGACATCATAAATACTGTTTTAACTACTGAAAACCTCTCTCCCATCACACTGCTTGTTCATTTGTTGTGCTCATTTCTGGTGGGAAAAAATATATATATTTGTTTGTATGCTTATTTGATTTTTTTAATCAATTAGCTAATTAATTTTTGCTTACTTGATTTTAGTTTATCTTCCCCACCAGAATTAAAGAGAGAGCATGTCTGTTTGGTTCTCCCCATAGGAGTTCCTAGAACATAGTAGGCACTAAGTATATATTTATTACATGGATAAATGAATACTTTATGAGGATTAAAAAGATAAAGTGAAATGTCTGTGCCTGGGATTTAACTAGTGTTTAAAAAGTAGGGTCCCCCTTTGTGATTCAAAGAAGGAAACAAATTTGTCTGCATTAAAGGCCACATAGAGTTTGGCCCTAAGCTACCTTTCTAGTCTCATGTCCTACCGCTGCCTTATAAATAATCTTTTCTCCAGTCTCACTGGTTTCTTTCCTCCTCCCTGAGGGCCTTACATGAGTTCTTCCCCTGTGCCTTTGCTCATGTCAACACCCCTACCAGCATGTCCTCTCCTTGCTGCTTTCCCTTCTCCCAGTTACTCTCTCTCCTGGCCTCATGTTAGAATCCTGTGGCCTTTTAAGATCTGAATGAGGCTCCTAATGTGCCACCACAGTTGAGAACCACTGATTGGTGTCTGGTGTCTGTAATGCTCAAGAAGCATAAGGCTGGAGGATTTGAGATGTTGGCAGCCAGTGTTAAAGGCATTTGCAATCCTGACCTAATGAAGCTGTTTCAAGACCTGAGTTACCTCCCCCATCCTCCTCTCTCTGGGTCCTGCTGGATGCCCCTCTGCTCTGATATCCTGTGGCCCCTCAATTTATCCATACTTCATTTGGCACCTGCTACCTTTCACCTTATTTTGTAAGTTACTTTTCATGTTAGCTCTTTTGTTTGTTTATCCAGATCCTCAGAGAGCAAGGCATTTGCAAAAATACAAAGCATCACAGTTGAGCTCAGTCTGATTTTCTCCCAGGCTCCTACCTGCTGATTGATAAGGAAAGTTTTCTGGTAACGACCTGACCCCAAAGTCCTCCCTGCACACACACCCCATGCAGCATCTTTAAAAAGCAGGAGAAAGTGGGAAGGGAGGCAATCAAGTGAGTTCATCATAGCAAAACTCCCCTCCTTCCCAGGGAACTGGCTCTGTCCCACTCCGTCCTCCTCTGGTGCTTGACACTTTGCTCATTTACTTAACAAACATTTCTTAAATATCTACTTATGTGAGCCAAAGGAATGAACAAACTTCTCTAGAGTAGTCTTGATCTCAGAAAAGTGCTAGGGCATTCCCTAATACACATTATTGAGTCGGAAGTAAATTGAAATATATCTGTCACTCTTTTTCAATCTCATCCCATTTGTCTTTTTTGTACAAGAGTATGAGACTAGGGAAAGCTGGGGGTGAGGAGGGGGCTTATATGGGAGCTGCTGTACTCTTTGCTTAATTTTTCTATAAACCTAAAACTGTTAAAAAAAAGTCAAATACAACAATTTAACTGTGTTAGTTGTGTTTTGGTCACCTGATATTTCCCAAGTGCTGTGATAATATGCATTTTTATTAAACTAGCAAATATTTGTTGAGGATCTCCAACATGTCAGGAATCATGCTTATTAGGTATACTGTGGTAATGGGAAAGGGCCAGCCCAGAGTCCACAGGAGAATCACAGAAGCACTCAGAGAACAAGCTTGTGAATATCAGCTGGGTGGAAAGGAGCCAAAAGAAAGAACCCACAGGGAAAGGGAAATAAGGAGTGTGGTCCAAGAAAAGACCCAGCTAAAATAAGCAGAATGTCATAAATTCTTGCACTGACTGTACTACCTAGATTCAAATCCATGGCACCATTACTTGTTGAGTACATACTGAAAAATAGCATGAGGCTTCTAGCTCTCAGTTTCTACTTCTATAAAATGGGATAATGGTATCTACTTTCAAATGTTGTTAAAGCCTTAAATATCTTAAAAATATTCTGACACTTGTTAAAAGGATAAGGGAGACTTTAGGGCTATTGCAGTGGGTGTCAAGCCCATCACAGGAAGGAGGAGAGATTGAATTCAACTCTGAATACAGCAGAGACGGCTGGAGATTTACAGCTAGTGAGCAGAGTTAGGGGGTCATTGGATGGAAAATTACTAAGAGGAGACATGGGTGGTAGGAGAACTCTAGCTAAAGCAACTTATAGAATTCTTGCTAAAGGCAGGCCAGGATGATCAGATTACAAGTGTGTGAGATGAGGAATTTGATCAGCTCTCAAGGGTGATCATATATTAAGATGGGGAGGAATGCTCACTAAACTGGCTTAGCTGTTAAAACTGAGCTATGCAGGCCCAGCAAGGGCAGAAGGCTCAGAGGAGCCAGACTAAAGTTTAGTTAGGGAAAGAGTCTTTGTCAATCGATACAGAAAAGTACTTATATCAATATCTGGCTGTCTTTGTCTGCTCAGGCTGCATAATAAAATACCATAGCCTGGGTGGCTTAAATAACAGACATTTATTTATCATAGTTCTGGAAGCTGGAAAGCCCAAGCTTAAGGTGCCAGAAAACTCAGTTCCTCATAATAACCCACTTCCCATCTTGCAGATAGCTGCCTTTTCACCCTGTGCTCACACGACCTTTCCTCTGTGCATACACACGGAGGCAAGGATTCTCTGTGTTTCTCTTCTAAGAAGACACTAATCCCATCATGAGAGCCCCACCCTCATGAGCTCATCTAAACTTAATGATCCCCAAAATCTGCACCTTCATATACATTGGGTGTTAGGCTTCAACATATGAATTTTTTAAAATTATTTTTAAATTTTTTAAAATGTATTTTATTGAAGTATAGTTGATTTCCAATGTTGTGTTAGTTTCTATTGTATAGCAAAATGATTCAGTTATACATATACATGTTATTTTTCATATTCTTTTCTGTAATGGTTTATTACAGGGTATTGAATATAGGTGCTATACAGTATCACTTTGTTGTTTATCCATTCTATACATAATAGTTTGCATCTGCTAATCCCAAACTCCCACTCCATCCTTCGCCCAACCTCTCCCCCTTGGCAACCACAACTCTGTTCTTTACAACATATGAATTTTGAAGGGACAGAAACATTGAGCCTGTAAAATTGGCACAGAGTAGATACCCAATATTGGGGCTATTGAATACTGATTCATTCCATTATTTTCCATTAGAAAATTAATCCATAACAATTTTCAAAGGTTCAGAAAATACTGAAAACTAACATATAAATATTTTAAATATCTTGTTATTTTTTCCAGCTTAGAAGAGTATAATGTCCTTTTACTTGAGGTCAGTGAGTTTAATAAAGAAATTTCTGTATCTATTGTTTTTGTTTAATTATAAAACAGAATGTTTCTATGTTATACTAAACTCTTTGTAAACGTATGTTCAGAGTACAAAGTAAATTTACTTAATAGATAACATTTAAATCATTTCCAGCTTTTCCCTAAAATCATACAGCCAAACAGATCTTTGATAATAATGCCTGCTCTTTAATTAGAATCATTTCCTTATAAAAGGTTTTGAAAACAAGAAATCAAAAGCAAATCCTGTCACTGGCCTGTCAACTGTGACTACAAACCAGGGTAATACATTCCTCATCAACCTGCTGGGTCCAGGGAAAACAACTGCCCTCTCTGAGTCTCTTTTTTCTCACCTGTAAATGGACAAAAACTACCAGCTGAACCAAGTTAGTACAAAGATTAAGCGATATGTCAAGTGAAAAAAAAAAATCTAGAAATGTACCCAGGGCAAGCAAATGACACCCAGTTCAACTCACAGAGTCTATGTAAAACCTATAAAACATTCCTTCACAATTTTTTCTTAGGATTTCCTCCTTTTTAGTCAGAAGTCCTTGGAGAGGTACAGGCTGTGTTCAGAGCCCGTGGTAGGCGGGCTGCTTTGTGTCTTTTCTAGCAGGGAGGGGTCCGGCAGCTGGAGTTCCTGTGGGGAGGATGGGCTTGTCCCCATCAAATTCCGCTTATTCCAAAGATGGGGAGCTGCACACAGGTATAACATAGTGCTTAGACCTCCAACGTCTGAGTGCTGTCCAGACTCCAGTACTCACACTGTCTAAGAGAAAGAGAGTGGCCGTGTGCCCAGACTTACTTTCTCCCACCCTAGAAGGCCACATGGTTGGTACCCAGAGTGTGTTGGAGAAGGATACCCAGCACCTCAACAGAAACAACCTGCTATGTGGAAACCACTCTTGTATGCACTTATGTCAACCTTTTGTATATACGTAATTTAAGGGATTCAAAATCTTCCAGAAGCCTATGCATGGATGGACACCAAATTAAAAAGCCTTATTCTAGATATAATTGATGTTTTATTGAAATCACTCTTCAGATTCTACCTTATACAGAATAAATACTAGTTGTATTTATTTAGAATTCAAATACGGTGTCTATGATAAATTTATTATATAGAGACATGCATAAATTCACACACAGCTTTTTTGGTTGTGCTTTGTTTAATTTTTAAGAATAACATGAGGGCAACTACTCACCTGACAGATCTTTACCAGAATCTACCTTTAAGTCCCGAAACTGCTAGGTCACTTTATCAATTCAGTTCACCCTCTGCTAAAGAGGAAGGAATATCACTCAGGCCAGCACTGCAGCCCCACTCTCCATTCATTGTGGTTAGGACCAAATGTAAAAGTGCTTTAGAAAGATTAGAGTGCAATTAAAATGTAAGAAACATTTGTTGTGATAAATTTTCATTACTCTTGTTTCTGGGAAAATTAGCTCTTAAGGACAGAAAATCTAATGTCAAATACTCCAAACAGAAGAGGCAAGCCCATAAAGAAAGCACGAGCTTTTCACAGTAACTTTGAATAAGTGTGTGTGTGTGTGTGTGTGTGTGTGTGTGTATACGTTGCTTTGTTGTAAATTCACAGAGATAGACCCACAATTAGCCAACAACCTTCCATAGAACCAGATGTGCTAGCTCTGAGATATTCCTGCAAGCTCCCACTCTTTCACCCATCCCAGGGCTTGATAGTGTAGACCAGTTGTCTAAGGTCTAATTCCTATAAGACCCTGATTCCATAATACTCATAGAGTTTCTGCCTCGTGTTTGAACTCTGCCATGTGTGTGTGTGTGCACGCCCATGCTTGCCGATTACACAGCCTAATTCTGACTCAGAAACCAGCTCTTCAACATCTGTCATCCCCACATACCTCACGTCTCCCTGACTGTTCTTAGTGAACGAGGCCATGTGAACATGATTGCTGTGGTTGACCACAATGAACACATGCCTTGGAGCTTACAAGAAGTACTCAGTTGTGGTTTTCCTGATCTGAATCAGGAGGTCATCTTTCAGTATCTACTCTTTCCTTGTGAAATGAACTCAGTCAAAACCCCAGGCCCTATGAGAACAAGAGAGGCTTAGTGAAAAATGGGCAGAAATCTATAGCTGTAGCTTATAGTTACAGCAATAATTCCTTCTCCCAAAAGACTTGTGTGTGGCTACCTGCAGCATGGAAGAAAATCAGGAGTCCTAAGAGCAAGGGCTTACCTGCCACTATCACAAGATACGTGCTCATTTCATCTCTCTGATCCTTAAGTGTTCTGTCTTTGAAATGTAGCTAATCATATGCAGTTCCTGAAATTGTGAAAATGATAACCATTAATGAATAATAAAATCCTATATAAGTATTTTAGGTATATTATAAATAAAATGTGATATATGTGCCTATCAAGCTTCAATCAGGGAAGCAGAATCTCTATGAGGATTATGGAATCACAGTTTTATATGAACTAGGCTTTAGACAACTGGTCTATCTTAGCCAGTCCTGGCATGGATGAGCCGGTTGGCACTTGCTGGGGAATCTCAGAGCTAGCATATCTTGCTACTGTATTGGGGCTCTGGATAAGGCTAATGTACAAATCTGTGTGTGTGTGTGTGTGTGTGTGTGTGTGTGTGTGTGTGGTGGCAGCATGGGGGGTGGTGTTTATCTCTTCATAGGCCCACCTCTATGAATCTGCAGCAAAATATCTACTTGTTGGCAGGAACCACAATGGTCAGCAGAACTGGTGATCAGAAAGCAGAACTGGTGATCAATAGAATGCGCTTTGTGCTAGAAATGCTTGTGTTGATGTTATCAGCCCAGCACAACTGCTGTGTGCTGAGTAATCTCTAACAGTAATCTCTAGCAGTGGCCCCACTGGACACAGGATAAACTCTCAATTCCCTAATGTGGCATTCACAGTCTTTCTGAGTTCTATAGAGTTCAGTACAATTTCAGCCTTATCTGCTAATGACCCCATTGCTCACCTTACTTTCTTCACACAATTAAATAAGTGCTGCTTTTCAAATACAGTGTGAGTTTTCATCCCTGTACCTTCCATCTGCCCATAATGCTTCCCAACCTGCTTCTGCTTAGTGGCTTGTTTACCCTTCAAGTCCCTCTCAAACACAACAGTCTTGAAAAGTTGAGATGTATATATTTAGATCAGGGAAATTTGGCTGCTCCAGGGCTGGCAGAGAAGAGCTGTTCTCACCCAGCAACCAATGTATTCACTGTTATTTGGGGCTCAGAGCCTCTCCTGAAGAATGTAGGGCAGGAATCCAAACCACATATCTTGTGCATTCAGCAGTTATGCCCTAAGAGGAGTGCTCCCTTACGAAAAGTACAAAGGGCAGACCACGGGGCTGGAGCCAGTTGTGTGGGTTGGAACTCTCTCCAAGGTGCAGCAGGTACTGAAAGCTGTCCAGATCAAAATTCTAGCACTGCGCATATGTGTCTTGGAAGAAAATGTTTGGATTGTGTAAATCTAAAATATCTTACTGAGGATGTATCTGGGGTCCTAAGCAGAATGGCTAAGCAGGACCCTGAGAGAGGACTCAAGGACCCACCATTGCCTGGGAAGTGGGAAAGGAGACAAAAGGGAAGGTGTCATGGTACCAGAGTCAGCAGCTCAACTGGGTGCACATTGCTGTAGGTTTTAGAACTCCAGCATGTTGTCAATACCAGCTCAAGATGGTGGTCCTGGTGTAAAAAATCAGAAAGAGAGAGACTGTCCATGGGTTTAGTGGCTGCAAATACTAACATCTGAGGGCACGATCCATTCCTCTTTTATCAGTAAGAACAGTAAGAACACAAGACCCCTACTGACCCCTCCTAAACAGTAAGAACACAAGACTCCTACTGACCCCTACTGACCCCTCCTAAACAAAGTAATAAAAGAAATCCCAGAAGATTGAAGAAATGAAGAGTTGAGTTCCTGTTACTTGGGTAACTAGAATTTTAAGCCCCTCTAATTTGGTTGTTTAATGGAAATGCAACTTTATTTTATTGCCCCATGTTGAAGGGGTTTTGACAATTGAGTTATACAACAGATGAAGAACATAAAGCCACAAAAGAAAAAGAAAAAATAGGAAGCGAAAACGGGAAGTAACATTTCCTGGATGGAGGCAGTATTTGCCTTCAGGTTATCCCATTGCCTTCAGGTTATCCCACAAACCTGCAAGTAGAGCATCATTAACCATATCTTAGTACCCTTAGTAGAGGGAGTGAAGCTCAGAAAGATCCACCAGCTTGTTAAAGTTCTCAGAAGAGGCAGGTGGCAAAGCAAATTCTCCAGAAACCTGAGCTATGATGCTAGTAAGAGATGTATTCCCTGTCACTTAGATATCTGTTCAAATTAAAGGCAGATGACCGTGGAGAGCTCACTTGGTTTGGGACTTTAGCAAACACAATCATCTTCTGGGAGCATCACATTATCAACCAGTATCTTGCTTCCTTTCTTTTAGACCTTTCCTGTCATAGCAGTTTGCCAGAATTAGAAAGATATGCACTCTTAGTGTCCATAATTGTAGTTGAAATGTTCTCCTTTTGATGTTAGTAAGTATTTTCTCAACTAGAAAATTCCTTTATTGTGATAATTCAACCAACCTGTATTTTGGGGGGAAATGATAATTTTATATAGATAGATAGATAGATAGATAGATAGACATAGATATAGATATAAATAGATGATATAGACATAGATATAGATATGTAGATATATATTCAATTATATATATGCAATTGTATATAATTAGCCCATCTGCATATATTATTATTATTACTATTGAATAGTGAAGAGTGGAAACAAGAATTGAGGGAAGAGTATATTCTGTATACTTCAGAATGCTGTATACTGTATACTTCCTGTATTTTATCATGTGCCTTATATAACATTGTCTCATTTTATATTCACAACAATCTTAGAAAATAGGTATTTCTATCCACATTTTAAAGATGAAAAATGAAGCTCAGATAAGTTAATTTGCTTTCTAAGTGTGTAGCACAGGTAAGAACAGAATCTATTATTATCTCTAATTCTGAATAACTTTATTAGCCGAAAGAGACCATACACTTAATTTTAAAACTATCTTAATAAACTTTCCATTCCTTGAAAGTAAGAGTGTGTGTTTATTTGATAACATCTCCATATCCAATCCCTGGGGGAATGCCTAGTGCATAGGAGGTGGTCAATGTGTTTGTCGAGCAAATGATTCCTGAGTGGAAGATCCATGTGGCCTGTTGGCATTGTTCTGGAAATGCCCTTAATATATTGAATTCTATTTATAAAGGTGATGTCTGAGATGGAATATATATAACTAGTTTCTAAACTCAGCTTGTGTCTATGTGACCTAAAATGTGAGCACACTGCCTCTAAAAGCTAAAACCGGAACATATTTTCACTGATAATATGGTGTCTTTGCATACATGAACTCTTGGCACTTAAAAGTACATTACTGTTTGTGGTCAATATATAGTCTAAAAGGTCTATGCATTCAACAAAGGGAAGAAATTTCTCAATTAAAAAAAGGTAGATCCAGAATGACTCATCTGCAAATCTGAGTGCAGACTCTTTTCTCTTCTGCAAGGACGTAAAGTTTTGTGACACTTTCCTTAATATGACCTTTGCTATTTAATCTCATTTCTCCAGTTTAGACACACACACACACACACACACACACACACACACACACACACATACACACACAGTCAATGCTCCAGGACTTAAGAGAAATATAGAAAAAGTAGCAGCTATATCTAGATTTATTTCAGATCTTAGAATCTTGTTAGAGAAGTAACAGAAGCAAACATAAATGATTAACAATACATATAAGACAATAGGTACCAACTGCAAGATTGGGTCCAGGTCAGGTCAGACTTAAGATGAGCAAAGAAAAGTGAATGTCAGAGGATCCCAGAAATGTAATGAAGGCAAAAGGATGTACTATACATGCAAGGTAAGCCTCTTTGCCTTGCAAATAACAGAGAGTAACTTGAGCTAATTTACACAGAAATGAGAAATGTCTTATAAGGATAGAAGGATGCATGTCTGAAGGCAGATGCTGAGATGGATGGGAAAATGCTGTCTATCTATCATCTATCTACCTATCTATATGTAAGGGAAAGAAATTTACTTGGAGGAATTCTCATACGTGATTATAATTGGCTTATACAATTTTGGGGTCTGGCTGGGTAAGTTTGGAATCTGAAGGGCAAGCAGCAGATGGGAAACTTAGGCAGGAGTTGATAATGTCAGCCTTAAGGTAGAATTTCTTCTTTCTCAGAGAATCCTCACTTTTTGCTCTTAAGCCCTGCAGCTTATTGGATGAGGTCCACCCACATTATCAATGGTAGTCTTCTTTACTTAAAGTCAAGTGATTATAGATTTTAACCACATTTACAAAGTACCTTCATGACAACAACTAGGTTAGTGTATGATTAAATAACTAAGTATAGAAGACTCACCTAGTTATCACGTGAAATTAACCATCACAGTGGCTTACCTGGAAATGTGACACAGACCTTAGTTCCTGAGTGGCCTGAACCTGAGAAACCATTCTCTTCTCTGACCAGGCTTGCTGGATTGAAGACATAACCAAGCAAGGGACTCCTGAGAGAGCCAGATTGGACACCTGAGGTTTTCTCATAGCCCTTTCAGCTCCATTGTGCAACAGCAGCCTTACCAGCACGGCTGATAAGGGACAATTTCCCTCACCTAGATGGTGACTCCTCTCTCCTGCTGGATCCTGGGCACAGCATGTTCATCTGGACCCTAGATGTGTCTTCTGGAAAGAATGTACCCCCTCTGGGGACAGAACCTCTCAAACTACCAAGTCCAGAGTTGCAGAGATGAGAAATGACAGATCCTCCTTCAATGAAGGTCATATTGCTCCATTTGTTAAGAGTGTTGTCATACAACCTTCAGCTCTCAGCCCTTCTAAGGATTGCTTTAACTGTAGACAGCCACCTTGCACTAGGACATGCACCCTCCATATCCAATGACTGATCAGTGTGGGATTATAAAGGTCTGGTCATCTTGGTCCAAGTTGGGACAAGTCTGAAGGACCATTCTAGCTCTGAAGCTCCCACGGGACCAGCTGCATTTTCACTGCATGAGCTGTTTTGCAGCTTGACTTCTCTCTTTGCCCAGTGCAGCTTCCCCTGTCTCCTTTCCAAGGACTTTGATTTCAAGGTCACTCCTTAATATACATTCTGCATTCTCAACTCTGTCTCAGGGTCTGTTTCTTGGGAACCCAATCTGCAGCCAAGTGTTTCTACAAATGAGCAATCCATCTTGGGTGGGACTGAAGCTTAAGTAGAAAGTGAATTTTTACTGCCAAAATAAGTTTTAAATATCCTTTCTTTTTATAACAGAGAATGAGGCCTGTAGAAAAAAAAAAGGGTCTGTAAGCCCAGGATAAAGAGAAATTGGGAGAGCTACAGCACCCAGGAAACAGAGAAGAAGAAGCCACACTTGGCTTCATCAGAAGGTGGGAGCCTGCTCTCTACTGAGCATATTGGATGGAGTGAACACTGCTGATAAGCAGGCACTAACAAGACCTGCAAGCGGGTGCAAACACAAGGACAAAGGGACGTCCAGCAAAGGTCACAAGAGCTGGGAACCAAACTCACAATAGCTTGAGGAAGACCAGTGTGGGAGAGGAATAAGAACTTCAGCAGGATTTTAAAATATCAAAAAGTCTTGGCCCGGGCTTCCCTGGTGGCGCAGTGGTTGGGAGTCCGCCTGCCGATGCAGGGGACGCGGGTTTGTGCCCGGTCTGGGAGGATCCCACATGCCATGGAGCGGCTGGGCCCATGAGCCATGGCCGCTGAGCCTGTGAGTCCGCAGCAGGAGGAGCCACAACGGTGAGAGGCCTGCGTACCGCAAAAAAAGAAAAAAAAAAAAAAACAGAAATATGTCCCCCATCCTCATGGACACTCCTGTGTGAGGGTGATTTTCCACAAATGTCCCATGAGCAGGAAGCATCCTCAGGATATAAGGAAAAATTCTTCTGTCAGTCTCCATCCCAGTCAATCTTCCTGGACCCCTAAGACACAGCCCTCCTGATTGTTGCAGCTCTTTTATGGATACATATGAAAAAACCTCCCCCATATGACCACCAGTCCCCAGGAAGACACACAAACATGAAGCCACAGTTGTCACCCTAAAGAGTTCTAACATCAACTACAACCTATTTGGAAAGTTTACTGTCACTTCCAACTCCCAGCACTTGTTGCAAAGGCCAGCCTCGGGTCCCCAGGCTTCTGCCTTCCCCCATCCCAGCCATGGAAACAGATGAGGAGGAGAAGATCTGGAACTCACAATGTGTACAAGAATGATCTGCAAGAGGAGACTTGGGTAAAATCAGACATCTGGGAGGAGAGAGGAGGTGGAATTTGTGGTAAAGGAGATGATTCAAAGGACCCAAGTACTGTATGGCACGAGAGCGTGTAGTGTACAAGGAAGATGTGTAAGAGAGTAAGCTCTAGGCTAGTGGCCACATAGGAAGAGATGCCCCTAAGGAGAGGGCTTGGAGTTGACACCTGGGAATTGACTCATCACACCCAGGGACCACAGCTAATGTTCTATTGCTCCCAACCTCTCAGCCCCTGTCTGTATGGTTAAGGGTCTCTCTCTGCAAGCAGGATGACAGAGTGGTTAAGAATCAGGGTTCTGGAGTCAAACTGTTTGAGTTCCATTCCACTCTGCCACAGTAGCTGGGTGACCTTATGCCACGTAGTTAACTTCTCGGTGCCTCAATTTCCTCATTTGTAAAATGGAGATAATAATAACAAGGAACAATTACATAGGCCTGTTGTGAAGATTAAATAAAATATTATACATAAAACACTTAGAACAGTTCCTGGCATATAGGAAGTTCAAGTTCTAAATGATGTTAATTATCTATCTGTCTATCTATCTATCTATCTATTCATCTATCTTTTATCAAACCTCCTTCAAAATTAGATATGAGCATGTTTTCTCCTCTCTTTTACCCACACTAAAGATGTGAGAATCACCCATAGATACCACCTCACCACCTTAATAATGGCTGAGTTTTTCTAACCAATGTCCACAATGCATCCTCAAGATGGTCCAAGTAACTTGATTACATTTGAAAGTTTGGGGAAAGTCCATTCATTCTCTGGGTCTTAACACCTCTATCTGTAAAAAGAGGGATTTGGAATGAAATGGTCTTGAAAGTCCTTTCTAATTTTATTTTATTTTTGTAACATCTTTGTTGGAGTATAATTGCTTTACAATGATGTGTTAGTTTCTGCTTTATAACAAAGTGAATCAACTATACATAAACATATATCCCCATATCTCCTCCCTCTGCTTCTATCTGTCCCTCCTTCTCTATCAAATGCCTCAGTCATTAATAAATTGGCATTCAGTAAAACATCAATCAAATAGAACTTGACAGACAAAAAGAGACTAATTCTATGAAACCATGTCTCTACCACCAAAATCCTAATTCTATGGGATGTTCTCAGTTTAGTGACTACCTAGACACCACTTTTCCATACTTCCTTTACTATCATCTGTTGCCTGAACAGTGATTTCTGGTGCAAAATTTAGTCACCCTGGAGCCCTATAAAGGTCTTGGTCTTGCCAAAAGCCCCCCTGGTTAGAATCACTGGGATCTTCCCAAATCCAGGAAGAATATGATGCATTATAGAAATATCTGGAACCACAAAAGGAGAGACAGAGGAAAAATTTTACCAGCCCACTCATTCTTTGTGGTATGATAATTCTTTCATTGGTTCAGGATTTATTTACCCTAGAGAAAGGTTTTTCTAATTGTGGGGTAACTGGAAAAGGGGTAGAGTATGGTGGAGGGGTGGGATGTAGGTGGGATCAGCACAATGGACTCTCATCCACACCTGATTTGAGTCCACAAATTCAGCTCTGTTGCAATTTGTTCTCTTTGCTTACCTTTGAGCTTCTTTGTGAAGAAAAGCCTTTTGAAGAAAAGATTTTTGAGCTAAAAATTTGAAAACGCCTACCCTGGAGAATGTTTCCACGGATACAGTCCTCATGACAAACTCATGCAGTCATTATTAATATTATCCATTGTTACTAAAAGGTGCACAAACCTCAGAGGGATAGGAAACTTGCCCACTAATAAGTCACAGAGCACAGACTACAAGCCAGGAAGTCTGATCATAAGTATATATATTCTTTCCACTACAGCTCTGCATCTTCTTTGAAATTTTATAGTAACAGAGAATTCTGGACTTTATATGATTGTATATTCTCCAACTTTATTCAAGATTAATTCAGCAAATTTTAAATCAATGCCTTCTCTAGTAATAACAACCACCATTTTTATGCATTTGCTTTATGTCAGGCACTGTGCTCTGCTCTTAAATTAACTCATTTAATTTTACTTAATCTGCCACCAAAATATATATGTTAAGGTCCACCATAAACCTTTTTTTACAGATGAGGAAACCGAGACTCCAGGAGGTAAGGCACTTGTCTAAGATCAAATAGCTACTTAGAAACTGGTCCAGAAGTTGATCCTAAGCAATCTAACCTATTAGAGCCTGTGCATTACTAGGTGGGGTATAGCTGCGTTTAGGTGCTGAGGAATCTGGGATGTATAAGACATTGTCCTGAACTCATGTAGCTCACCTGCATGCACATGGCATCTAAAATACGGTTTATTATGAAAGTAACTACACTGTCACAATAAATGTCAGCGTGCAAATCAGTGAGTTTAAAAATAAAAATTGCGGGGGATTAGTTTTAAATAGGGTCAGAGTTCTAAGGAACCAACTAAGATTGTAGTATTTCTTAAATATTTTGAGAAGATAATTCATGCTAGCTTCAGGAAGGATTATTGAGAAAATCTCAGAGAATGCACCCCATGATAGAGACAATGCTTAAGTTACAGTGGACATAAAGGCAAAAGAATATTACATTGGAGAGCTAGCTCTCATACCTGATGAGGACTGCATGCTAAGGGCTCTCTGGGAACTTAAGGGAAGATATCTGAATATTAAAGAAAGGGGTGAATTATTCTGCTAGGTCTATAGCTTATGGATGCATGCACATTGTCTACCAAATGTTCACAGCTACTGAGAGCATAAAAGTCAACTCTTAGCTCTGTTCCTCCACTGAAAATCATGCACAAGACCAGAGCCTGTTTAGAAAAACTTTGGAGGGTGACATATTTTCCACATTTCAACTTCCATACTTATTTTAATCAGTTCCCTGGTAGGACAGCAGTACGTGGGTTTTGCTTTAAAGCATGTTCCGTGTAAAATTAAAATCACGATTTGAAAGAGAAAAGACAAATTGGACAGATGTTGCAGACAGAGACTACTGGAGGTGAGTCATAGTCAAGCGGTTAGTGGTGGAATATTCCTTACAATTGGAGCTGTCAAAACAGGCTTGCAGTGCACCCAAGGTGAAATAGAACCCTCCAGAGAGAAGTTTTCATCATCATAAAATCTAATCTCCCTAATTCCACAGAAACCTGTGTTGCCTAATGGTATAACACAAAGTGGAGGCAAGAAAGAAGCAGTAGGTTAAATGTTCACTCTATTTGGTTTGGTTGGTATCTTTTCTTTTGCCTAATCAGCTTCTGAAAATGGGTGAGAATACTGAGTCAGGATGAATTGTCAGTTATTTAGGGAGGATGGGCAGAAAGAGACAGCAACAAGGAGAGAGGAAAACATATTGACTAGTACTGAGGGTATAGAAACCTTTGTTCTGATACTCTCCTGAGCCTTTGTTTTTTTTTTTTTTTTTTTTTGCTGTACGTGGGCCTCTCACTGTTGTGGCCTCTCCCCGTGCAGAGCACAGGCTCCGGATGAGCAGGCTCAGCGGCCATGGCTCACGGGCCTAGCCGCTCCGCGGCATGCGGGATCTTCCCGGACCGGGGCACGAACCCATGTCCCCTGCATCGGCAGGCAGACTCTCAACCACTGTGCCACCAGGGAAGCCCTGAGCCTTTGTTTTTATTTGTTTGTTTTAATCTGTCAATCTTGAGTACAATGATAATCATCTCCCTGAGTTATTGTGAGGAAAAAGAAAACACAAAACATTTCTACCAAAATTGATTTTTAAGCTATGAAGTACCATGCAATTATTGGTCATCCTGTATTCTTTATATTTTGGGTTTGATGATAGGACAAAATAACCCACAAAATAAGCAAAACAGGGGAAGTGATATGCCAGTACCACCCAAAGAAAGGTGGCAATGTGTGAAGGAAAATGATGGAATTTGGTTTGAAGAGCCTGGATTCTACTCTGACTCTACCCCTCATGAAAATATGAGTTGATATATATAAAATATTTGGAAGTGTGTCTAACCATAATAATGGCAGCAAAGGTTAATTAGAGTTGGCAAAACTTTTAACTTTTCTGAGCTTCTACTCCTTGCCTATAAAGTATGGATCAGTATACCTACTTCATATACTAGGGAAGGAGGATTAATAAGAAAGGAAATTATGAGATATTTCCAAATTATCTATTATTATTACTTTTTGTTGGAATCTGTGTTTTTATACCAAAGATGAAGGGAACACGTAACACTATCTATATCAGCAGAGAACTTGATATAAAAATACTGTCTTATTTTCAGGAACATGAAATAAACGCTAAGTATCTTTTGCCCCAATTTAGGGTTGACGTGATCAACTCTGATAAATATGGAGACTGTTTTGGAAACGTTTGAGATTTGTTTAAAAGAAATGGGCAGAGACTTACCTGTCCTAATTAGAACCACAAAGGCCCACATTCAGATACTGGTAGTGACGATTTTTAAAATGTATTATGTTTAAGAGCATTGATAAGATTTATCATGTAACACAACAGAATTTAGTAACAGGCAGCTTGTGATTCAGAAGATCTGAAAACCGAATTCTCACTCTAAAAATGCTTTCCGCTTATACTGTACTTTTAACTTCTCCCTACACTTTCAGATCAATCACCTTGAACTGAAAGCAAAGGAATGGATTACAGCCTTCAGTTAGTGTCCAGTGTGCAATGACATCATGTAGCAAACCTTGATGTAGTGAGAACAGTATACTATTTGTCATGAGTCTGACCTGGGTTCAAATTCCTGCTGGGACTCTTTTTTTTTTTTTTTTTTTTTGCAGTACGTGGGCCTCTCACTGTTGTGGCCTCTCCCGTTGCGCAGCACAGGCTCCGGATGCACAGGCTCAGCGGCCAGGGCTCACGGGCCCAGCCGCTCTGCGGCATGTGAGATCCTCCCGGACCGGGGCACGAACCCGTGTCCCCTGCATCGGCAGGTGGACTCTCAACCACTGCACCACCAGGGAAGCCCTGGGACTCTTATTTTGTGCTTGATCTTAGAAAACTTGGTTAATCCCTCTGAACCACCATTTAAATTATTATAATAATTATTACACCTTCCTCCCAGGACTGCTCTGAGGTTTCAATGAACGATGCATGAAATATACCCAGACCTGTGCCTGTACATAGTAAACATTTTATAAAAGTTAGGTCTCTTCCTTTTCCCCATTCTATCTTAGACCTCATGCTTCTATGATAAATATACCAAAAGGAGTGTTACAGCTATACTCACAGAGTCTTAGATGTGAGTAGGCTTTGTAATGCAATCTTGAATATCAGCAAATCAAATGCTCTTGAAATACAGTTAGTAAATAGGCTTAGAAAGATGAGTGACTTGCTCAAGGTAATACTTAATTTGCAGCTGAAACATGACTACAGACTTGTTCCCGTGGTTTCTAGTTCAAAACATTCCCCAAGCCCAGATATGACCTATTTCTTGGTTGCTTCAATGGAGGTATGAATTTGTGCCATCATGGGGCTTAGATTCTAATAAGACAACACCAAAAACAATCTATACCTCTGGCCACACTCAGAGTACCGAGAAACAGCTGATGGTTAAATGCTCCCTAGTTATCTTCTTTCCTTTGCTTGTGTGAATGCAGCCTTGCATTTATTTAGTAACTGAACAGGCTGACATCATACCATGCAAAACATTCTGTTAAGCACTGTACAAGGAGGAAATGAAAATTCAGCCCAGGAGAAAAGAGACACTCAGTCAGCTGTAAAGTAGATCAAGAGCACAGATTTCAATGTCAGAAAAAACTGTTCAAATCTCACGTCTGCTACTTAGCCTGTGCTGTACTGGTCAGATCCCTTAACCTCTCTAGCCTTTGTTTGCTTCTCTATATTAGGTGAAGAATTATACTCAGATATGTCATGAACATCGAATGCTACAATGTTTAACAAGGACCCAACTGTTATCTAAGCTCTAATCAATCTATCAGTGACGACTATTGCTAAGAACTGTTATTTATTATTAAAAGTGGTAAGCGCAAAGTCCTATATGGTTAACCTTCTCAATTAGGGGTCGGCACACTTCTCCTGTAAATGACTAGATAGTAAATATTTCCAGCTTTGTGGGCTGCAGGGTGTGCCTCACAACTACTCAGGTCTGCTGTTGTAGCCTGAAAGCAGTCCTAGACCACATGTAAGTGAATGGGTGAGGCTGTGCTATAATAACTCTACAAACACAGTAGGCCAGCCTGCCGGCCATAGTTTGCCAACCCCTGTTCTGAATGGAAAATTATGGGAGGTTTAAATACAAGGAATGATTGGAGGCTTCATGAAACTATAGGATTTAGCAGACAGATGGCCAAAACAGTGGAAGAAATCGCCTAAAAGTAGACAAGAATTGGGAGTTGTTTAGAGCAAGTCAGGTGTTTACTTGAACCTAAGCTCCTCCATCTGGCACCCCCCAAACACCTCATCCAAACTTGAGCATATAAGACATGTTCAGTGAAAGGAAGCATGGGACACTGCTGCAAATGACATTCTGGAACTCCTATATTTCAATGCCTTGACATCCCTGTTGAATGACAACTTTTGAGCAGGGAATTGACATAATTGATAATGTACTTTACTGCAATAGAAATTCAATGGCAACTCTCCGAAGGCAGAATAAACAAGTAACAAGGTAACTGATTTAATTGGAGGAAAGAGGAAGTGGGTGGAATGGAGGATAACACCTCTAAGTCCAGCTTAGAAGACACAGATATGGAATATTGAAAGCAGGCAGCATAGCTAGTTTATGGAGCTGAAAAAGACTCAAAAGTGAACTAAGGGACTTTGGGCAAGTCATTGAACCTGGGTGGGAAATGGACTGAATCATCTCTGAGTCCTTTTAGATCCAGAGATCAACGATTTCAGATTGAATTTGATATCGGGACCACACCATTATTTTGGGTCTCTTACTTAGCAGCCAGACTAAGCCCAGTATAGTAATTAGTATAAATGGATAGTGAAATCACCTACACTATTTGAAAACTCTCTTTTTATCTCTCTGGTTTTCTTTCACCCTTTTCTCTTTTCCTTGATTGCTTTGTTCCTTTACTTCTCTGGGTCCTGTGGAACACATGCACTTGAATCTATAAGGTGGTACTTATTATATGGCTCCATTGCACTGTGTTCGGCGCCCTGACTGAACATTCTTAGCAATGGTGCTTGAGTGGATTTTCAAAAACACTGATATTTTCATGTCTGCCTGCTGCATTAAACAACATCAGCAACTTAGGTCTTCATTATAAAGCCTGCACTGTTCAGTATGGCACACAAGTCTTTCATTGTCTGATTCTCACATGTCTTTCTAGCTTTATATTCCATCCCACACCTCTAGTCCAGGTATATGAACCATAGAGTTTCCAAGATGCTCCAACTTGTTTTATGCTGCCCCCAAAATAGAATCCCCCTTTACCAGCTGGATTTTGAACAAATAAGGAAATAGAGCAAAAAAAAGGTGGGGTGTGGAGCTATAAGCTGCCACCTAAAACATAGCCACATTACAGAGGAGCATGATTGTGGGCATTTTTGGAAACAATCTACACAGATAGGAACTACAGCCTCCAAAGGATCTAGGTAACAGAAGAAGGAATGGACAAATGATTTATGGTATCACCCCACCTTGAATCCAGGCTGGCCTTCATACTCACTTTGGCCGGTAGATGGGGTAGAGGTTGTGTCAGGCTAGGTCTGAGCCTAGGTTTCTGCTCATTTTCTTGGACCCTCACCACTCTCTTTTGAACAAGTCCCAGTCACCAACTGGGGCTGAAAGACTAGGTGGGGCAGAGCCTGATCATTTCTCCCCACAAGGTCCCTGAAGTATGTGAGGAACCAGCCAAGATCCAGAAGGCCAGCCCTTAGCCACCCAGCAGCTGACCTCAGATGCATGGACAGCACCTCTGCTGCCCCCTGCAACAGCTGAGCCTGGGTCCAATCAACCGATTCTCCCAGCCGAACTGCAGATGGGGGCTAACAAATGCTTACTGTTTTCGCTACTGAGATTTGGAGTGGTTACTTACACAACACTGGCTAACTTTTTTCCCCCAGTTTTACTGATATTTAATTGATATACAGCATTGTATAAGTCTTTAAGGTTTAAAATGTAATGACTTAATATTGGTACTTAGAAATGGCTTTGAGGTTGGGTGCCAGGCAGAGATTGGAAAAATAAACAGACTGTTGATGGAAGATGAAAAGTCTTGGAGTTCAGCTTTTCCTTTCTTTTTCCATTCAGACCACTACCCTAAATCCATCCAACAGAAATTTTCTTTTTCTTTTTTTATACGTAAATTAGTCTGAGTCACTGTATGTTGCTTGAGACCAAAGAAACCTAACTGAAACAGACTAGAAGGAGGGAAGGAAGGATAAAATAGAAGGAAAAAAGGAAGGAAGGATACCCAGTTCTTAAATAAACTCTCATCTGGAAAAAAACTCAGATGTCCACATTTAAAAGAAAATGAAATTTCCAAACACCAGAGTGTTCTTGAATCAGCTAAACTGCTAGTGATCATCAGACTTAAAAAAAGAATATGTTCTGACGTTGTGATTATTCAGTATATGTATATAAAATCTCTCTCGCTCTCTCACTCTACAAATGGCTAACCCATCTGGCAAGAGGGCAGCAGAAAAGTCACAAGCAAATGCGTACTGGAAGTTTTTGATTTATGTAGGAGGTTTTCTGCAAACAATTCACTGTTACTGATTAAATCATTGCGAACAGATTAGGTTCTATTGGTGAGCAGGGTAACAAAGTGAAATCTATTTCTGCTTCCCGAAGCACTTATGCTGTATTTACCTTAGACCAAGGCATTCTTCAGATAAACAGATTCCAAATGCAGGGATTAAGAACAAACTTTGACTCTCTGCAAAATTACAGAATATTTCTGGTTTTTCCCTTTCAAACCAAAAGTAAAACATTAGATAAATTCTTTGTGTCCATCAAATAATTTTCAAATAGTTTATACAGAAAACCAGATATTGGATATTTAACTCTTTTTTTTTTTTTTTTTTGCGGTACACGGGGCTCTCACTGTTGTGGCCTCTCACGTTGCGGAGCACAGGCTCCGGACACGCAGGCTCAGCGGCCATGGCTTATGGGCCCAGCCGCTCCGCTGTATGTGGGATCTTCCCGGACCGGGGCACGAACCCGTGTCCCCTGCATCAGCAGGCAGACTCTCAACCACTGTGCCACCAGGGAAGCCCAACAATTCACTCTTAATTATTAACAACTCAAATATACTCTGATAATATTGCTATACTTAGGAAGCACTGTACCTCAATTGGCTTCCTACTGCCTAAAGAACTGTGTAAAAATAATTATAATGATTACATTACTGTTTATTGTGGCTGAGAATACCCATGGATCTCCCTAGGAGATTCTAGATATTGCTATAGCAGTACTGGCTACACCTGGGCTTCATTCACAGGTTGCTTGTGCTCATCCTCAAGCTTGCCACTCACTAGTTGTGTCAACATTAGGCAAATTATTCAACAATGCTGGGTTTATTCTTCTGTAAATGGAGCTAGGAATTGTACTGTCTCATCATATGTTGTGAAGATTAAGCAAGTAAAATTATGTAAAGTACTTATACCATTGCCTGGCATGTAATAACTGCTTAATAAATGTTATGTCAATAGCTATAATCATCATCATCATCAAAGCTCTGGATCATCTACTATTTCACAGATTGATTTCTCAGATCAGTCCTGTGATTTATATTATCACCCTAACTTTATGGAATTGAAACCAAGACTCACGTTGGTGAATAATTTGCCAAGGCCTCTCTCCTAGCAAAGAAAAAGGTCAGGGTCAAGCCCAGGCCTGGTGGACTTCAAAGTCTATTCCCATTCGCCACACCCTTGCCTTTCATTGGTTTCTAAGGCTGTCTACCCATTTCCTTTTTACCTTCTTTCCACATGACTCCTCTGTGTTCTACCTAAATCAATTGTGCTCAGCACTGGTGGGATATAAGCATGGTTTCCTTCCAAGAAGTTGACCTTGGCGTAATTCCCAACCCTGCTACTATTGTAGCAGGGGAAGGAGGAGTTCAGTGCAGTGTTTAACTATTTGGGAATCAACAGACTGCTTGGATTAATGTCCAGCTCCAATGCTTATAACTATTTTAACTTGAATTATTGTGTCAAAATTGCCTCATCAGAAAAGGAATGCCTACCCAATAGGCTTTTCTGGGAATTAAATGAATAACTAGAGATTAGCACAGTAGTTGGCATGTAGTAAGCCCTTAATAAACGTTAGCATAAAAGGCCTATAAAATGGGTCCTCTCTTGTCTGCCCAAAAACCACAACAATGGGTGCCAATCAGCCAGATCCTAAATAAGGGCTGGACCATATGTGATAGAAAATTTTACAGCTGAGATTATCCATCACTCACCTCAAAGGAATAGAGGGTTTGAGAGAAAGAGCAGGTGAGGAAGTTTTCCTTTTAAGGGAGTGTCTGTTGGGGCTATGTACCACCTCCCAAAACCTACAAGGAAGAGGGAAGTGTTTGCCCCTTACCTCAAACAAAGTTAAAGTGGTTTTAAGGAGCACTGAGGTTCCTTTGTGATCTGGGATGTGGGGAGCACGTGACCTTTGCTTGGGGAAGACCACAATGGGTAGAGTTGCGGCCAGAACTATGCCTCCTGGCATAGGAAACAGATGGAGTTCCATCCATGAGGCAAACAGCATTTTCTAGGGGATCTGATGTGACCTCAAAGTTGGAAGCCAGCCTGCAGTCTTTGTTTGGATTGTTGGGGACAGGAGAAGCTGGAAGTGGCCAACTAGAGGTGTGGTATCACCTGTATTAAGGCTCTACCAGGAAGACCTCTGAAATATGTCCTTAAATGCAACCACTCGAGAGATTGACAGGGAATGCCTATGCCATGGGCTGCAGGAACCACACTCGGCTACATGTCTGCCCATCACATTGGCCACCATGTTACATCAGGGCCTTTTTCCCTATTGCCCTCTCCTCCTACACTTGATCATGGAGAGATCATAATTCTACACTAGAGAGAGCAGCGGGGAGCAGAAGGGCAGGGTGGGAAAATAGAAAAGATGCTCACCGCCCATGCACCACCCAAGGCATCCAAGCCTGAAGGTGGCCTGATTCAGGCAGTGGAAGAGCTAGAATTTTGAATAAGGCTTGAGTTTTGATGATTGCACTGGTCTGAATAATTCAATTATTTAAAAGGCTCTGCACTTTGACTTAACCTCAGAATGTTTGGAAATAGCTGAGACTTGGTCTGGGGCAGGTAGTCCTAGGACCATGTAAGGACCCTTCTCACATGAAGGAGTCAATACATTTCAAACTTTTAGCACATTTTGGCACCTTTCTCAGTGGAGGTATTATGACTTCTCTCAATGATACATTTCCAAGAATAAACTGGCATGCTCGGCTTATCCCCTCCCATTGGAAGCAAGCTCTGCAGAGGACAGGCCCTTTGCCCTCCAGGTGGTGAGTCTTACCTGAGCAGCAGGTAAGACTCCCTGTCTGCCCTTCGGATGGATAACCATGCTGGGTCGACATACCTGTGACAGTTGGGGAATCTGTTTAAATCGGGAACTCACTTACCTGCTGCATTTGGCTCTCACTTTCCTCTAAGTCCTACAATCAGCCTTTCTGTGACATGAAGACTATATTGGTCTCCTTGTTTTACCCTCTATCTTATTTCTCAAATTGTTCAAAGCTCACATAAGGAAGAGAGGTGAGATGCATTGGTTCGCCCTGATACACCAACAGTCCATAGTGTAAGGTTAATGGGGAAAAGTGATAAAGACCAAAGATATTCTCTGACTGTAACCATTCCAGTCCAGCATTGCTGAGTAAATGGCTGCATTTGGCCACTGTGACTATTACTACCTGTATTAGTACTTTTAAAATCCTAAATATGCCCCCTTCCTTTCCTGTATCTTTGTGTTTGCTAGGGGCATTTTCCATCTCTGTCCTATTTCCTTTTCTGGATCCAATTCAAGGACTTCTTGATCTACAAAGCCTCTTCTAACTCACTCCATGCTGTGCCCTCCACCCAAATTATGTGATATTTCTTCACTCGTTCTTACCCAGAAAACTTTGTCGTGATGGCTCTTACAGTATGAGTCATACTTTACTTTGAAACATATAATCCTATTGAACTCAAGTTCTTTATGACCAGCTCAGCCTGGCCCTTCCTCACCTGTGTGTCCCCACAGTACTGATCTCACATATAATGGGGGTTCAGTGTTTGCTGAAATTGATTGAAATGACACTGACTCTGTATCATGCACAGCTTTGGGATTCAGGCAGATCTAGCCTCAACCCTGGACTTTTCTCTGCTTCCTCCTTGTTTTCCTCATGCCAGCACTACTACTCCCTGGGTCTCAGTTTATACCACAGTTATAGAGCAAGTTAAATGCTTTGTGTTAAACATCTAGGGTTGTACCTGGTTTTAGCACTCAATAAAAACTATTTCCACTTCCATTTTGATTGGAAAAAAATAACAAAAGAGATATTATCATTATTTTACCAGTTCTTTGACAAGAATATTATCCCAGAGAGCATTCAAATCTATTGCCCTTTGAGTTTTGAACTACCTAAGAAATCATTTAAAGAAATGAGGGTACGAATAGCTCTTTCTTCCCAAAGTGAGCTAACCCACCACCAAAGAGGGAAAGTATGCAAGAAGCATTGTAGTACACGGGCTATACTTAGCTGGTCCAGACTCTAAAGTCAAACAGACCCTATGGAATCTTGGCTTGGCTGATCTCTCTGTAAAATTAGAGCACTGATCATCATAATACAAACCTACTTCATAGGATTTTGTAAGCATGTGTGGATATAATATATACACCATGCTTATAGACCACAGATATGTCTATTAACACCTGTATTATAAGAAGGAAATCTCAGATAATCCCTATGAGTTAGGCTAAGGTTCTAATTATCCCACATCTTGATCTTTATTTTTTGTACTTTTATAATTTTTATTGTGTCTTTACCTTTTATCTGTTAGAGATAAATGGTCATTTAAATATGGACATTAAATAAAGTGTCTTGTTAGAAATAACTAGGATCCCTTTGCTCTCCTAATTAAATAAAAAGTCAGACTCAACAGTAACTCAATATGATCTGGGGCAAGTCAGTTTGACTCTCTGTATCCCTATCTTCCTCATGCATGGGTTGATGTTAATAGCTGATGAAACTGAAGAAATGCCTAGAATGATAAACGTCTACATAAAATATAAAGCTGACAACTAACGTTTGGTATACTTAGCTGGGGACAGCAGAATCCTGAAGTTTTCAAGTCCTGGCTCCATAGTCATATACCTGGAATATATCTGTGGTCTCTAAATCTATTTTCTTACCTACCAACGAGCGAGAAGAATAATAGTTACCTCACAGGGTGGTGATGAGATTTAAAGGAAATAATGTACATGAAAGTACTTGTTCAATTCTGAGATGCTATAAAATGTTAACATGTGTTACATTTGTAAAGCCCTGCCCTGTCTTCTTCATAAAGAACCAGATAAAGCATACAGGGTGGGAAAAAGGAAAGATGGGCATGAAGGAAGGACTGATTGTACTCCCAACTCCACCACTAGGTAAGTCAGTTATTTCAGCTTGCAGAGGAAATAAACATTCATATAACAAGCAAAAAGAATACTATGCTACGGCAAGAAGAATACATTATTTCTACAGTCCTTTCAGACTCTGAAGCTGTGTGATTTCCATGCACCTGCTATCTGCATACAAATAAAATAATATCTAATCCTTTTATAACAAATAATTCCACCATCATTAATGAGATAGAGCAGTGTAGTGTAGTAGGAAGAATAAAAGTAACCAAAGCCAGAGAACTCTGGTTTGAATCTTGGTTCTTTGGCATATCAATTGACTTTGGAGGAAGTTATTAAATTTTCATGGTCTCGGTTGTCTTATTTGTAAAATGGGATAATACAACACCTCATGGGACTTCCGTGAGGGGTGAAAAATTCATGAGATAGTGCATTCTAGTTCATTTGTTCTGCCCTTTTAAAAATATCCAGCAGGCATATGGCAAATGAAATACTGAACCCCCTTAGTTCTGCCTGATTGGAGACATTGGGAGTCAGGGAGCTAATAAAGATCTCTTGGCGTCAAGGTTAAAGTCAAGCCCTTTGTGTTGAATATGGGTGATAGACACAGAGCTAATGGCTAAGTTAGAAAAGACCCTTGTTTTGACAGTGTAGAATTCCAGACACATTCTGCACTCTGTATTGCCAGGAACCGTGCAAGCAGAATGCTGTGGAAACAACAGGATTAATCCTCACTGGAGGACTTGCCTTTAGTCCCCACAGGAAACCTGCTTTCTGTGGGCTGGGAGGGGAAACATGAAGTTTTTCTGGGGGTGGGGGGGCGAACTCAAGCCTTTCCTTTCTCTGAAGCCTGAGAGCATGAAAGTTGAGAAGTAAAGCCATCTGAATAGCTCTTCTCACCATCCCAGAAGCCTCGGGCTCAGAGCACTGGGGGTGCATCTTCCATTTTCTCCCTTCCATACTGGACAAGCCTCACAGGTTGGAACTTCCAACTTTTCTGTCTCCCACTGAGCTCTGAACTAATGGGCCAGTGGTCTTCATCGTGGGGTGGGGATGCATGGTGTACACAAGGCAATCCATTAGAATGAAGCAGTAAATTAGTAAGCCTTTGATTTATGCTTTGTTTTAGCTCATCTAATGTTTACTTTAAATTTTGTAATAGGAGTAATATATTAGCACAGTAGTACCTTTATATAATTTATAAATAAAAATAAAGTTATATATTGCAGTTGTGTTTTAATTCTTATTGTATGCAGAAACAAATAATATATAAACTATTAGAAATGTACAACCCCCCAAAAAAGTTTATATTTTTAGACTGTAGTCTCTTTAAAAGCCAAGGTGAGAGTATTGATCTTTGAATTGCAAGCTTCTGGTACAATGTCTGACAGTCTAGAAAGGATGGAGGAATGAATGAAACTGGGCAAGTACTATGGGCATGGTTCTGTTCCAGGCACTCAGGATTCAGAGACTTATAATATTGTGAGAAGAAAATCATGTAAGTGACCAAACAAAAGACAATGTGGTGAGCACTACATGTGAATTATAATTATAATGATGTGAATGCAAAGAAGAAATTATTCATTTTATTAAGGTCAGAGCAAGATTGGGCTAATTCACATAGGAGAGGGGATTGAACTGAGCTGTAAAGGGTAAATAGGAATTTTTCAACTTTTTGGAGGAAAGAGGGGAGAAAGGACTTGGAGAATTTGTAATTCCCTGTAACTTCCAGTAATTAGCACAGGGTCAGGTACATTGGGACATCTGCACAGAAAGAGTCACCACTTCTAAACATATATTGGTTAGAATTGCTTTAGTTATTACTAATAAAGACACATCAAAATTAACTAAGAAATAAAAATAATTTTTAACTTATGCTACTTAGAACCATAAAGATTAGAAGGGTTTCAGGTAAAGTTTGTTTCAGAGGTTTACAACGTTATCAAGATTTCAGCTTCCTTTCTCTTAGAAACACTGAACTCTGCCTTCTACTGTGGTTTCATCCCCAGACTGGCTTCTACTATTACTGGCTATGGCAATTCCAAGCCTCATTTCTACAACTTACAGCCTTCAGAGGCAGAGAGGGCCCCTGTGTCCCAGAAGCTCATGCAAGACTTGCAACTCTAACCCTAATTGCACTAGCTTAGATCACATCTCCATTCCTGAATCAAATGTCATCCAAATACAATGTCTGACTCTTAGATACAGATGGAGAGTCAGCTTCTGTAAAGCTACATGGGTCCCCAAGTGGAAATCAAAGTGTTTGCAATAGAGAAAATAAGGAAATTGAAACTGCTGGGGCAACCAACCGAGGACTACTACATGTAGAGCAACCCCATTCAGAGTTTGGTGAAGAGTACAGGTGTAAATTTTGCACATTGTGAAAGCAAATTAATCTGAGGGCTTTTTTAAAATTAAATCTCCTGAAATTTATCACACAGGTTTTTTTTTTCTGCATTTCGTTCTGTTTTGCCTAAACCTCTGAAATAAAACATCTTCAGTGAAGATACACTAGCTCTCATTTACCAACATGGTGAGTGAGAACTGAGTTTCCTTTGTTTATGCTTCTCTCCTCTCTTCTTTTTTTTTTCTTTCTTTCTTTTTTTAGAAACTTAAAACATAAGTAACTAAATCACACTCAAAGCCACTATTTTATTCTCTGCCTTCTGTGTCTGCTCATGATATCATTATCTTCCCCTCTGAGAAACAGATACTTGCTTTATCTTGTATAAAACTAGCCTGAGTTCCTGGACAAAGTACAAGTATATAATAACCATTTTGTTAGACAGAGATTGGCTTAAACCACACTGGCTCTTTATGGAGAAATGCAATTATCCCCAAAAAGGTATCCAACTAGAGCAATATCATCCACAATAGAATCTAAACCCATTTGTTCATTCTACTCTTGTCCTGAATCCAATTCTCACCCTTGAGCATACATCTACTCATCACAAATGAATCTCACAGTTTCCATTTTGTAGACTCATTTTGTATGCCAATCCACTAGCTTTCTCCTTTATTCTACTCTATTCTTAGCCCAAGATTGCTTGACATTCAATAAATATTAAATGTGGCAATAATAATGATGATGATGACTGTGTAAATAAATAAAAAGAAATAATCCTTTTAAAGCCTTTCCAGATTGTCTGCATTTATGATTTAAGAATAAAAGTCATCTCGTAGGGTCAAGTGAAATGTCTTTTGGCCTCTTCATGTTATTAAGTCTACTCAATTTTCCAAAATCAAAGGATAAACCTCTAGTGGAGTAAAATCATTCCCAAATGGACACAGGGTCCATTCAGAGACCATGTTAATAGTATTCTTAGTGGTGAAAACAACATATTTGGCATCTGCAGTTTCAGATATAATTGAGTCTTCTCTCTTGTACAAACCTCTACTAAAGTAGTGTTAAATTCATGGACATTATTGGTTTGAGTATCTTACACTGGGCTGTGACTCTTTTCACTATAACCACAGCATATGCATTTGTAAACCTCTCACCCCAGGCACAGAGGCTGACACATAGTAGGTGTTCATTAAAGGTTTGCTTATAATTACTTTTAAATGAATGGGCTAAGTTTTTCTGCAAATGTTTAATACATACATGCAAACACATGGCTCAGGGTTATTTGAGGATTTTCACAATCTGTCCACAGATGCAATCCTAACCAATCAATACTTGGAGTTCTACCATTTTGCGTGCATTCATTTTTATAAATTAAATAACAAACTTCAGTTAAAATGAAATAGACCAGGTTGCTCTTCACCCCTGACGGCATTTCACATTTGGCAAAGCAAGCACTGAGCTCATGCTTGGCACATAAGACAAACTATAAATATTAGCCCCAAATCACCCAACCCCCTTCTTACTTACTTAAATACCTCCTGTACCAGGTGCATTCTCTGACCCGGTCACTGCTGGTATCTTCCATTTGCCCATCCAGACCCACTCAGCTCTTGATATGGGAGGCTGACCTCTTGGACAACAATGACTGTCTCTCGTGAGGCTCCAATAGGGAGCCTCAGAGGGCGACTGAAGGGAATGAAGAGAGACAAGTCAGAGTATTTCTTCCGTTGGATTCCTCCCAGTGAGGTCACTTCAAAATAGCCATGTCCCCTTCCAGGTCACTGCCCCTCCTGAGGCAGCCTGCTCTATACACAAACTCTCTCTGGCCTTCCAGATTCCAGTAAACCCCCTTCTCCTCATCCCTTCAGGGCCACTGCTGTGAGCTTGGGTCTTTGCACTATCCTCTGTAGTTCCCTACACCACACACCCACCCGAAATTAATCTCCTTTTAGGTAACATTGTTTGAGTTAGCCTAATTTCAACATGCCATTTATTTCCTTTGTACCCTGAGAGATATGACGCTTCTCCTGGCAAGCCCATGCCTCACCCTACCCCAGGATGATTTTGAACATCAGCTCTCCATCCGGGCCTTAGCATCCTCTGGCCTTTGTGTCTCCTCTTTGTGACTCTAGTGGGAAGTCTCTGCTTCTGTCCACCCCAGAAACCTACGGCATGCACCAGCTACTTATTTTATGCATTGCCACAGTTACTCATATGTCCTCATAAAGCAAGACCTGCTCTAATGGGTAATAAATTAAGTAAAACCTCCCAGATGCAAAACTTGTGAAAACCTGGGGTTTTTAATTGGTATAACATTAGCATTTTCCTGTGTCAAATGGAAGATCTTTGAAAAATATTGTGTATCAATTATAAAACTAAATGTTCTAAGGTTAGAAGAAAAAATAGTTTAAAATTTTTAAACATTTTTTACAGACTCAACTGTACAAGGCATTGGGTGAGAAGAATGAATATAAAGATGACTTAAAGCATTATTTCTATACTTGAATAACTTGTTCTATAATTAAATAAGAATGCATACATTCACACAGATACTCACACTCACATCCTTTAAGTTCATTGAAAGGCTATTAGATGCTGATGTGCTTATATACATGTTATTCTATATTTTAAACCTCTCAACAACTGTGAAAGTTACATATACTCCTCCAACCTTAATGATGAAGAAGTGGAGAATTAGAGGGGGTAAGTGGGTTGACCAGAGCTGCATATCTTGCAAGACATGGGCAGACAGACAGACATATTAGAGTGAACCCACAATGTTGAGGCAACAAATCCTTATCCATTAAGACTCTATTCTTTTTTTTTAATTATTTATTTATTTTAATTTTTATTTTATATTGGAGCATAGTTGATTGGCAATGTTGTGTTAGTTTCAGGTGTACAGAAAAGTGATTCAGTTACATATATGTGTATCTATTCTTTTTAAAATTCTTTTCCCATTTAGGTTATTACAGAATATTGAGCAGCATTCCCTGTGCTATACAGTAGATGTTTGCTCGTTATCTATTTTAAATATAGTAGTGTGTACATGTCAATCCCAAACTCCCAGTCTATCCCTCCCACTCACCCTTCCCCCCGGTAACCATAAGTTCCTTCTCTAAGTCTGTGAGCCTGTTTTTGTTTTGTAAATAAGTTCATTTATAACGTTTTTTTAGATTATGCATATAAGTGTTATCATATGATATTTGTCTTTGTCGGACTTACTTCACTTAGTATGATAATCTCCAGGTCCATACATGCTGCTGCAAATGGCATTATTTCATTCTTTTTAGTGGTTGAGTAATATTCCATTGTATATATGTACCATATCTTCTTTATCCATTCATCTGCCAATGGACACTTAGGTTGTTTCCATGTCTTGGCTATTGTAAACAGTGCTGCAATGAACATTGGGGTGCATGTATCCTTTCAAACCATGTTTTCCTCTGGATATATGCCTGGGGTGGAATTGCTGGATCATATCATAGCTCTATCTTTAGTTTCTTAAGAAACCTCTTTACTGTTCTCCATAGCGGCTGCACCAATTTATATTCCCACCAACAATGTAGGAGGGTTCCATTAGGACTCTATTCTTGCCACCAAACTTCTTCCTTCTTAATGCGATCAAGTCCCCACCACATTTTGTCTCAGAGCTGTTTCATTCCTCAGCTTGCTGGTTTACAGCAGGATGTGATTCTGCCCCCTCCCCAGGGGACATTTAGTAATGTCTGGAGACATTTTTTGTTGTCACCACAGGGGGAAAGAGTGTTACTGACTAAGCCAGGGATGCTGCTAAACACCCTAAAATGTCAGAGGACCCAATGTCACTAGTGCTGAGGCTGAGTTATTCTCTCTAGATCCATCACTTTTCCCTAGGAGTCCATCCTCCTCCAGCCTCTCTGCAAACATGACTCCAAACTGTACTTCTCATTCTTGCTGCCAGTTTTGTAGTTTTAAAGGTTTCAGCTTGGTCATTTACTGGGACAAGATATTTAAATGTTCTGAGCCTCAGTTACTTAGAAGCACACTACACCACTCTGAGATTTATTTCCTCATCTTTGAAGGTTTCTTATGAAAATTAAATAAGATATCGTGGAGACAGCTTTATCCATTTCACCTCCAAGTTTTTTTTTTCTTTTTTTTTTTTTTTTTTTGCAAAAACACATTTGCCACAGTCTTGTCAAGCACAAGAGAAAGACATCTCTTCCTACTCATGGTTAATGAGACTAAACATGTTTAAACAGCCGGTTCTCATTACACAAATCAAAATGCTTGCTCAACCTCTTCTACAAATGCTCGGCAAATGGTCTGATTCTCAGCCTCCAGTGTTTGTGTTTTATATGTTAAAATAAGGTCCCAGCCTACAGTATCTGTTTTTTTTGTTGTTGTTGTTACTTCTTTTTTTAATAGTTGTGTTCCCAGCTGGTTTTATTTAAGGCTAGGCTTTTGATCTCTTTTCAATTCTGGGCCTTAGTCCAACTTGGCTGTCAATATTTCAAAAGCTCCCTTGGAGCCAGCCTTGCTTAGAAGATGGCCCCATGGCAACCAGGAGAACTGGTCTACCCCATTTGATAGTTTGGTGAGTGTTCTGGGGTTTCAGGCCTGCCCCCATCATGTGTCTGGTATGAAAGGTATAAGTCTGTAGTGATGCTGCCTAGGGCACTGTAAATTCATAGACTATTACAGCTAGACATGATTGTATAATTCACTTAGTCCAAAAGACTAATTTTACAAATGAGAATACTGAGGTTCTTAGAAGGAAAGAGTCTTACAAAGGAGACCTATTTTCTGACACTCCACCCAGTCCTTGATCCACAGTGTTTATGCTGCTACACCATGATAGGATTAAAATAATGAAATGAAATAAAATGCTGGCCTCTTACCTCTCGTGACTGAGCACTTAAAAACTAAGTTCTTTTATGTTGCTTTCAACTCTTCATGTCATTCCTTCCCACCTTTCCACCCATACACCTGGCACTTCCCTGTCCATAGAAGAATGTTTTCTAACACACAGTTCTCTCCATTCTTATCCCTGGGCATCTCCAATCATCCACTTCCTCCCAGCCACCACTCCCAAGGTCATGCCCTAACACTGTCATCACCAATACCCCTCTGACAGCTTAAGTAAGACATCATCCTACCCCCTGTACTCCACCTCAATCTATCAGCTCATTCAACCTAATGATCCCTTACCCAGTAATTGATCTTTGTACTTTCTCTGATCACTAGTCCATTAACCAGCTCTTTTGTACTATTGATCCTCTCATGTCCTCGTTTCACATTTTACTCAGTATAAAAACTTGACTACATAAAAATACATCTTAAAGCTGGCCTGGAAAAGTGCCACAAATAAAAATCAAGAGGAAATTGATACACTGGGGAAAATATTTACAGAGTATATCATAGACTTAATAAAAGCTAATGTCCTAAACATGAGATGATCTCCAAAAGCTCAGTAAGACATAAAAAATTACCAAGGACCTAGTAAAAAAATAAATAAAGGGAGTGTACTGGCTGTTTAAGGTAGAAAAGCACCTAGTAGTAAGTAATCACCCTCAATGTATAACTTAAAATGAAACTACAAAGAATATAACTTTTAAATCTAATTTATAGGCAAAAAATATAAAAGTTTCATAATACCTATGAAGGAACACTTTTATAGATTGCTAGTAAAATCTTATTTTGGTACAACTTCAGGAAAATAGAAATTCTTATTATATTAAAACCCAAATAAAATATGACTCAGCAATTTCAGTTTTAGGAATTTGCTCTACAGGTAAACTTTCACATATGGTCAACAATATTCAATGCTGTTTTGTTTTTTAGTAACAACAAATTGGATATGACCTAAAACTCCATTAATGCAAAACTAATTAAATAAATCCAGATCCCTTCTTTCTGTGTTATATTAAGCAACCATTAAAGAGAATGAGACAGTTCTATATGCTGATTTGGAATGATCTACATCTTTATATATATTTTAAGTGGGAAAATCTAGATGCAGAGCCATGTGTTTTGTATATTACTATTTGTGGAGAAAATTTTAAAACATTCACATGCATGGTTTCATAGGCATGGAATATCTATAGAAGTCTGCACAGGAAATTGATTAGCTTAGTTATCTCTAAAGAGGAGAAATGGTGAGCTGAAAACTTGCATGAGGGAGGGGATGGTAAACTAGTACTTTTTACCACATTTTCTTTCATCCCTTTGACTTCTATAACATATGTGTTACCAAAAAAAAAAGTCAAAAAAGAATTAGGAAACTAGTAAACAAATAAATAAGGTAGTCTCTTAGTGAGTTTCTTTCTCACTACTGTGTTTTATCTCTGCATAGCACTTATTGCTTATAGTTGTCCTCTTTATATGCCTATTATACATCTCTGCCACTAGAATGAAAGCTGACTAAGAATAGAAACCATATCTGTAAGATCTGACTGTAAGTCCTTTGTGAATTAAAAGAAGGGTCTCCCTGAATGGACGCAGCTCCCACAGACAAGGGCACATTTTGGAGTATGGAGACCAATGAAATTTCTACCCATACTTGAACCTTTGCGAAATCACTCTTATGCTAGGAACACTACACAAAAACATGTGCAGCCATATTACCTTTCTGGCTTGTATGCATTCTTCCCCAAACATTTAGAGCAGTATCTTCTACATGGTAGAAGCTCAGTGTATATTTGTAAAATTGATACATATACAGGACACAGTGTTGAACTCACTGGGAACATAAATTATTAAATAGAAAATATCCCATTGCAGTAGCTGAAGCAGGCATAGCACTTACTTCATTCATTTTCTTTCTCTCAGTGATTACTTTGCCTGATGTTCAGTGTCTCAAAAGCCATTGTATTTTTTTAATTGTTGGTTGTTCTAGGAGACAGTAGTTCTGTCCTTATTTCTCTACTTTGTCAGATGTCTCTCCAAAGTGATTTTGAGACACAATTAAATTGTATTATTTTTAGCCATAACTTGAGATTTGATTTATGTTCAGATCAAACTGAGTTAGCAATAAAAAACCATGTGTACCTGTAAAAGGATAGCATGATGAGATTGTTTTGAAAATTTGTATTATACATTCCTTTGCCCCATTAACCAGAATATTTTAAGCCAGTTATTCTACTGTAAAATTGACCTTACATTTTAGATAAATACATAAGACTTAGCTTTCTCTCTTAACATTCTTTCTATTACCACTTTTTTAATGTTGATCTTTCCTTTTACCTCTCTTATTTTTGTGATCGTTGTTATTTGTTTGTTTTGTTTCTATTTCTTGGTGATTTGACATCTTGTAGTAGCAGCCTTCCCTTCTTTACCACACTCACTGTTTCCAATTTTATTTCTTCTCATAACAATAAAAGATTATCAAGAAAATCATAGAGTTAAACTGGTGAGTAATATAAGGTTTGATTTAGCAATACAAAACTTCAAGCTTTTGTTCTCAAGTCATAAAGTAGCTCAATATTTCTCCTATAGAATAAAGTACATTGGTGTGACAGTCCATGTGGGAAACTTGTTCACTTACATCTAGGTTGGGAACTATGACCCATATTTTAAAGAGTATATAGAAGTGAAGAACACACTAGAATTAGAGTCAAAGACCTTGATTTTCATTCTGAGTCTAACTTGCCAGCTATAAAACCTTCTACAAGATGCTTACTGTTATTGAAACTCATTTTCTCCATTATATTAGGCATTATTATTTTCATCTTACAAGGCTTTAGTGAGAATTTATTTATCTTTTTCAGAACACTTGTTGAAAGTTCATAGGCATTGTATTACTGGTTGGAATAAAGTATTAAATGAGCGAACATATGTGAGTCAGTGACATAGAAGTCATTCAATAAAATATAAAAGCAAGGTTTATTGGAAAGCCAGAGGAATGCGTGGCTAATTCTAGTTGAAAAGACTTACAAAGTCTTGAGGAAAAAGGTGATTATATAAGCATGACCTTGAAAGATGAGATAGGACTTTGATTTCCTAAAAGGAATAGGAAGACATGTATTTATTCAAAGTATATTTATTGAGCAATTACAATGTTCCAGTGCTCTAGATGTCATGAATATGGTCATTAACAAAAGAATGTAACCCCTAATGAACCTTACATTCTAATGGTAGAGATAAACAATAAACCAAATAAGTTTATACACTGCTTTAGTCCCTTCCTGCTGCTATAACAAATACTATAAACTGGATAGCTTATAAAGAACAGAAATGTATTTCTTCAGCTTTCACAGGTGTGGAGGTTGTGAAGTCCAAGATCAAGGCACTCGTGCTGTCTCGTGAGAGCCTGCTTCCTAGATGGTGCCTTCTACTGCAACCTCACACAGCAGAGGGGATGAGCTAGCCCTCTCGGGTCTCTTTTATAAGGGCACTAATCCCAACCAGGGCTCTACTCTCATGAGTAATCACTTCACAGCACAAAGTACCACCTCCTAATACTATCATCTGGGGAGTTAACATTTCAGTATATGAATTTTGAGAAGACACACAAATTCAGACTATAGCTCACATAGACACACATGTTATAGGTTGTGTATCTATCTATCTATCTATCTATCTATATGTGTATATGTAATATACTAGCTAGTAATAAGTAGAACAGTGAAAAATATGGTAAGGCAGTAGATAAGGCTTTTCATCATTTTTCAGGAAGTAAAACCTTGAGATTGTAAATATGGTGGTGGAGAAGCCTCACTGAGAAAGTGATAGTTGATTAAAAACTGGAGGAGATGAGTGAGTGAGTCAGGCTGTAAACAATAGAAGTTGTGAGAAATGTTCAAATCCTAAATGTTTTTTTTTGTTTGTTTGTTTGTTTGTTTTTTGCAGTACGTGGGCCTCTCACTGTTGTGGCCTCTCTCTCCGCGGAGCACAGGCCCCAGATGCGCAGGCTCAGTGGCCATGGCTCACAGGCCCAGCCGCTCCACAGCATGTGGGATCCTCCCAGACCGGGGCATGAACCCAAGTCCCCTGCATTGGCAGGCGGACTCCCAACCACTGCGCCACCAGGGAAGCCCCCTAAATGTGTTTTGAAGTTAGAGCTGATAGTATTTGTTGATGGACTAAAAGTGGGGCATTAATAGAAGCATCTTTGGGAGAACATAGCTCATACTTGGTCATATTTAACTTGACATCAGTGAAACACTTGAGTGGAAAATTCTCGAGTTCCAGAAAGAACTGATGACACACAATTTGGAGTCATCAGCACATGGATAGGATTAAAACAGCTATGGTGGATGAAACTCCCTCAGGAATGAGGCATAGAAAATAAGGAGACCAGGGACTGAGCCCTTGGATGTTCTTAACTAAGAGGCTGGGATATAAATAGGAACCAAAAAAAAAGATAGAAAGGGAACATCCAACAAATTGGGAAGAAAACCAGGATAAGCTTGGAAGCCAAGGGGAGGCACAATTTAAAGAACTGAAAATTCAAATATGTTGAATGCCAGTGATAAGTTAAGAAAAAGTTATTTATTAATTCAACAAATACTAATTGAAGACCTACTATGTGCTAGTCACTTTTCTAAGAAGTAAAAATAGAACAATGAGTAAAACAGACAAGAATCCTTGCTTTAATGAATGTCAACTAAGATTGACCACAAGATTCAGGATGTGTAGGCAATCTGTCCTTGACAAAGGCTTTTTCTGTAGTTGTGAAGGAAGTCTAACTAGAATGGGATCAGGCATGAATTAGAGCAATTTGAGGCAATGAAGAAAGTCTTATCATTGAGAATTTTTGCTTTAAAGATGAGAAGAAAAATGGTGAGGAGAAGGAAGGGTATAATGGTTAATTTTGTGTGTCAATTTGTCTTGGCCATTGGTGTACAGAAATTTGTTCAAACATTCTTAAAGGTGTTTCTATAAGGGTAATTTGGATGAGACTAACATTTAAATCAAGAGACTCATTTAAGCAGATTGCTCTCCTTATTGTAGGTGGGTCTCATCCAATCAGTTGAAGGTCTGACTAGAACAGAAAAACCCTGATTTTTCCCTGAGTAAAATGATTCTTTTTGAATGCCAGCCTTTGAACTGGGACTTTGGCTTTTTCCTGCCTTGGAACTTGAACTGAAGCATTGGCTCTTCCTGGTTCTTGAGCTTGATGGCTTTTAAAATTGAATCTATACCATCAGTTCTCCAGGGTCTCCAGCTTACCAACAACTCACTCTACAAAATTTGGGATTTGTCAACCTCCATAATCATGTGAGACAATTCCTTAAAACAGACCTCTCAATAGATGATAGATAGATAGATAGATAGATAGATAGATAGATAGATAGATAGAAATAGATGTAGATAGATAGAGGTATAGACATAGACATAAACATAGATATACTCATCCTATTAGTTCTGTTTCTCTGGAGGATCCTGTCTAACACAGAGGTAGAGAGAGCTTTGTTGGTTTGGTTAAATATGCAAGAAATAACCACATGCTGTATTCTAATAAAGAAGGCCCTGGAGAGAGGGTAAGAGAACTGATGATGCAAGAAGAGAGGGGAGAATAGTTGGAGTGATACTCTTGGAAAGAAGGGAAGAGAATGGATCTGACATACAAATAGAAATACTAGCTGTACTGAGTTGAATTGTGTCCTCCAAGAAGACATGTTCATGTCCTAACTCCTAGTACCTGAGTGACCTTATTTGGAAATAGGGTCTTTGCAGATGTAATCAAGTTAAGATGTCATCCTACTGGTTTAGAATAGACCCTAAATCCAATGACTTGTATCCTTCTAAGAAGGTTGTGTGAAGACACAGATACACAGGGGAAAATGCCATGTGTCAGTGAAGGCAGATTCTTTTCCCATTTAAGTTGTTACATAATACTGATCAGAGTTGCCTGTGCTATAGAGTAGAAGAATAGGTGCATGTACAGGTATAACTGAATCACTTTGCTGTACACCTGAAACTAACACAACACTGATAATCACCTATACTCCAATATAAAATAAAAAGTTAAAAAAAATGGAGGCAGAGATTGGAATGATGCAGCTACAAGCTAAGAAGCACCATAGACGCTCAGCAACCACCAGAAGCCAACAAGAGGCAAAGAAGAATACTCCTTTAGAAGGTTCAGAAGGAGAATGGCTCTGCTGCCATCTTGATCTCAGACTTCTAGTCTCCAGAGCTGTAAGAAAATAAATTTCTGTTGTTTTAAGTACCACTCCGTTTGTGGTATTTTGTTTCAGCACCCCTGGGAAGCGAATAAACTAGCCTTAGTGGCACCCATAGTCATTTCAAGAAAAAGAGTGGCAAAGTTATAGGAACTTAAAATCCATGTTGTGCTTAAGAATAACAAGTTATTTTATGGGCTCAATGACAAAGAATGCTGGTGGATATCTTAGAGTGGCTGTATGGGCTTCATGGTATCAATCCCTTTATTCTTCCTTTTCTCCAAGTTTCTAGCCTATAAAGCCAATGCATATAGAAAGAAGTTAGTCAAAAGGGACATAAATATCAATTCTAGACATTTTTGCAAGTTATCTACAACATCCCATTCAGTGGTCTCTGGTGAATTTTGTAACAGGGGCCAAAGTAAAGTTTTCTTCCCCTGACCCCCCTGAACTTTTGAGGTTGTATCTTGCAACCTCAGTATTATGCCTGTAGGGCCATAGGGCTGTCAGGATGGGTAACCTACTTGGGAACACACACCTGCTCCTGGAAGACAAGTCCTGGATCTCTCCAGGCGTATTAATTCCTTTGAGGAGGTGTGAGGAAGAGAGTGAAAAGAGAGAGACCAGAAACATTCCCTCCAGGCAGACATTACATTGTCTCTCTGGAGGGAAACTGTGGAATTTCCCTCCTCTATGAAAGCGTGGAGAGAAGAGTTAAGGAGTTCTGGTCTAATAATAATGGGTCTTAAGTATCAGGCTAAGAGATTATACTTCAACTCAGTAGCAAAGATTACTTTTAGCTATGGAAATGTGCATTTCCATAATGCTGTACAGTTACTTAATAGTACCCCAGTGGGCAAATATAGTTATTGTGCTTCTTAAGTCTAATTACAATGAAGCCTAAGCCCAAAAGCTATATATGAAAAAGTGTTTGAATTCTAGCCAATCCAGCATTTAATACAGTAAAATTCCACAGAACAAAATTGCTGACATTCCCACCACTGTTTTTAAAATATATTTTATTATTCTACAAAAATCACAGGTTTCACCTTCAGAATATCTGCATTTAAATTCTGACTCTGTCACTCACAGACGACATTGAGTAAGTCATGTCACCTTCCTGACTCTCAATTTCACCATTTGATAAGGAATATTCATACTTGTTCAAAATAGATCTCAGACCATGTTTAGGGTGATCCTACATCCAGTGTGCCCAGGTCAATCCCCGATTGTTGCCTCAGGTAAATCATGATGCCCTTTTACTCTCATAAATATCCAGATTGTTTCCATAAAATTATATGATCATCCAGTTCATATGTGACCATATGAAAGCAAGATGAGAGTCTTGAAATTATATATGTTAACATAAGTTACGATAATGAGAATGATGATTCCTAAGCCGTCTCCATAATAAAAAAGTAATTTCTGCTCTTGGCTTCTGTACAGTAGCCCACCTGGGAATGTGTAGAATGAGTAAATAAAGGACTGAAGTGTATGCGTGAGTGAGTGAGTGTAGGAACTTGTGTTTTGGAAGTGTAGGGAGGCATTCTTGAAATCAAGTAAATCTTTTCAGTTACTAAGTATATCACAGATTTTTCTGCAGAAAAAACTAAGAGGTGCAGTAGGAACTAAGGTGGATATAACATCAACAATATGCCAGATGCCATCACTTGAGACAGTTTTATATATATATATGTGTGTGTGTGTGTGTGTGTGTGTGTGTGTGTGTGTGTGTAGGTTTAAATATAATTAAATTCTCACCACAATCTTGTGAAGCTTGTGATAAACCCACTGGATAATCGTGAGAATGGATAATTTCATTGGAAAATTGTGGAAACACTTGGACAATTGGTAAAATTGGTCATTGCCCAACTTAGCAATGGAACCAGGTTTTGGATCCATTTCTTCCCAAAGCCTTGCTCTTTCCCCTATGTATGTATCCTTGGTATGACCTATCATTTCACAGTCAAGAAAATTTTTGAGAAAATAGAATTGGGGCCAGAGGTGAAACTCAAATCCCAGTTTCTGCTCCATCAAAGCAATCTGAGATCTATGTCACTACCAGTGGGTGAGGATAGAGCCTCTGATGGTGTCATCAGAGGAGACCAAGCCCAAAAAGACTACAGAGGAACTATCTTGGAAAAGTGAGCTACACTTGAACTCCAGTAAAGGTGCAGCCTCCCAGAAAACACCAAATATGTGAAAGACAGCTTTTCAGAGCTATCAGTGTCTCCAACCGGAGCACAAGAGACCCAGGTTAAGCTGTGCTAAGGAAACAAGCATCCACATTTGCCCTCATTTAAACAGCAAGTCCAAGAACTGGCAAAAGATTTTAGCTTATGACAAGTAAAATCTTTAGGCTGTGTCTTTGTAGTTCCACCCCCATGGTGGCATCCACCTACCTCTCTTGCCCAGCCCCCACTGATGCAGAGGGCTCTGCATTTCTGCCAAGGCTGCCAAAAAGGGAAAGCGTGATGAGACCCACTGGGTTTCGACTTTGACACTCTCTGCCTCCCCCTACCAGATGTCTCTTAATGTGGCTTTCTGCAGGAAAAAGCAACTGGAGAGGGAAAAACCCAACTGAGTGACTGTCACACTACACCACGGGGGAATGGTTCTTGCCTGTTTCTTTTCTCAATGTTTATCCTGAAAGGCATTTTCATAGCTGTGGTTATCAGCCAGTATATGTCAGATGTTCTAGTTGAAACCCCACCTATGCCTTATCTACTTGATAAGCATGTATAAATAAATCTGGAAAGTTAGCCACAATCGTAGCATCTCTGGTCATACAGAGATGGGCAAGGTGAGTGAAATTTTCTAAATGCGCACTCATTTCAGTGTCATTGAATATGACTGCTGGCTTTTTTGCTTTGCTTTGCTTGCTTATGCACGTGTGTGTGTGTGTGTGTGTGTAATTGAAGTATTAATACTGTCAGTAAAATGCATGGAACTTAAAGTGTACAATTTGATACATTTTGATAAATGTATACACTCCTGTAACCACAGCTACAATCAATATATAGGACATTTTCATTGTCCTAGAAACTTCTGTCATGTCCCTTTCCATTCAAACCCACCAGCGACCCAGGACCCCATCCCCAGCCCACTTACAGAGGCAACCATTTACTTGATTTCTATCACCATAGATTACGTTTACCTGTTCTTGAACTTCATATAAAATGAAGCATATAGTATAACTCTTTTGTGTCTGTCGTTCTTTGTTGTTATCCATTCACTTTGTATGCATTTGTATGTTATGTTCATCCATTTTTCTGTTGCAGGACCTTTGGGCTGTTTCTAGTATTTTTGCTTTTATGAATAATGCTGCATTCAGTATTCTTGTATACATCTCTCTTATAGACATATGTTTTATTTCTTTGGGATAAAAACTTGTGGGAGAAATTGATGATTACAAAGTCGGTGTAAATTTAACATTATAGGAAATTGCCATACAGTTTTCCAAATTGTGCCATTTTACACTCCCACTAGCAGTGTATCAGAATTGCAGTTGCTCTGCATTCTGTCCAAAATTTTAAAATGTTAATCTTTAAAATTTTAGCCACTCTACTTGGTGTGTAACGATATGTCATTGTGGCTTTAGTTTGTACTTTCTTAATCCCTAAACTTAATGAATATATTTCATGTGCTTATCAAATATTAGTATTTCTCCTTTTGTGAAATATCTGCCCGAGTCTTTTGCTCACTATTTTTAAGGTTTTTGTCTTTTTATAACTGAGATGTAGGAGTTCGTTATATATTAAGGATATGGGATCATTACCAAATATATGATTATAAACTATTTCTTCCAATCTGTGGCTTGCCTTTTCATTTTCAAAGTTGACTTTTGATGAAGTTTTCATTTATTATGAAGTCCAGTGTGTCAATTGATTTTCTTCTCTTTTAAAAGTATTGCTTCTTGAATCCTAAAAAAACTTTGCCTATATCAACAGCTCAAAGATGTTTTCCTATATCTTCTTCTAGGAACTTTAGAGTATCAGCTTTTACACTTAGGGCTGTGATTTATGTATATGATGTGAGGTATGGCTAGAGACTCATATTTTTTCATAGAGAAGTTCATGTTTTCTAGCACTGTTATTGAAAACATTTTCCATTCTCCACTGAATTGTTTCGGCATCTTAATAAAAGATCATTTGGCAGTATATTACCGGAAGCCATGTCTGGTCTATTTCTGTGCTTTCTATTGTATTCCTTTGATTTATTTGCCTATGTTTATTTTCATAACATGTCTTAATTATTGTGTCTTTATGATGTCTTAAAATCAGATAGTGTGTGTTCTTTTACCTTGTTCTTTGTTTTCAAGATAAATTTTAGTGTAAGCTTGTCAACTTTACAAAAATTCCATGAAAATTGAATTGGAACGGCAATGAATCTATATATTAATTTTGAGAAGATTAACATCTGTATTGAGTCTTCCATCCCATGAACAAATTTATCATCATTAATTTAGGTATGTCTTTAAAACTATCTCTTAGCAATAATTTCTGATTTTAAGCACATAAATCTTGTTCATCTTTCATTACATTTATTCCTAGATATTTTATGTTTTTAGGTCTGACTTAAATGGTATTACTTTTTTAAAAATTTCAAATATAAACCCCTTATATGGTTTACAAATATTTTCTCCCAATTCATAAGTTGTCTTTTCATTTTGTTGATTGTTTCCTTTGCTATGGAGAAGCTTTTTAGTTTTATATAGTTCCACTTGTTTCTTTTTCTTTTTGTTCCCTGAGCTTTTGGTTTCATATCCAAAAGTCATTACCAAAACCAATGTCAAGGAGCTTTTTCCCTATGTTTTCTTCTAGGAGTTTTAGAGTTTCATGTCTTACATTTAAGTTTTAATCAATTTTGGTTTTATTTTTGTGTATGGTACAAGATAGAGGTCCAATTTCATTATGTTGCATATGGATATCTGGTTCTCCTAACAGCATTTATTGAAGAGATTATCCTTTCCTCATTGTGTATTCTTGGCATCCTTGTCAAAAATCAGTTGCCCATATGTGCTTGGTTGAATTCTAGGCTCTCTATTCTGTTTCATTAGTCTATCTGTCTATTTTTATGCCAGTGCCATACTATTTTGAATATTATCGCTTTGTAATATAATTTGAAATCAGGAAATATGAAACCTCCAACTCCATTTTCCTTCCTCAAATTGTGTACTTTTATCACACGCACACACATGCACAAATGGTAACTATGTGAAGATGATATGTTAAGTAGCTTAACTGTAGTAATCACTTCAATACATATATATATATATCAAATCATCATGTTATACAACTTAAATACATAAAATTTATATTTAAAAATAAGCTAAAATTTAAAATATCTTTTAAAAAATGTTTCCAGGTGTTTGTTGCAGATATGAAGAAATAGATCTGATTTGTTCATGTTGACTATGTATTCTGAGATTGTTCTTAATTCACTTATTAGGTCTCAGGGTTTTTGTAGTTTCCTTTGGATTTTGCAAGCACACAATCAGGTCATCAAAAGACAGTTTTGTTTCTCATATCTCAATCTTTATGTCTTTCATCTTTATTTTTTCTTGCCCTGCTGCACTGGCTAGAACTTCCAGTACAAATATCCTTTGGCAATTCTTGTAGTGAATGTTTGCTTGTGATGAATTCCCTCAATTTTTGTTTATCCAAAAATGACTTTTTAAACAGTTTTTTCTTGACATAGAATTATAGTTGGAAAGTTTTTGCTTTTTTTTTAGTACTTTAAAGTTGGCATTTCACCATCTTCTGCCTTACATTGTTTCTGTTGAGAAAGTAGCCATTATTATTAATGTTCTTCTGTTTTAATGTATCATTTTTTCCAAAGGCTAATTTTAGGAATTTCTCTTTATCTTAGCTTTTAGCTATTTGACAATGATATACCTTGGTGTTGTTTTATTTGTGTTGATTTGCTTGGGACTCACTAAATTCTATAATGTTTTAGCCTTTGAACAAAAGCTGTCAAAGAAACAAGAAGAGAGAGAAATAAGTGGGTATGGTAGAGGATGTTGTACCTGGTTATGTTAATTGCTGAGCACCTGAGAAACGATCCAGGCATTACAATGCTGGGGTCTCTGGAGTGAGTCTTTTGTCTAAAGAGCTGTGTTGTGGCTCTAGGCTCAGAGAAAGTCCTTCCTACCATCATTTCAGTTCTTGGATTTCAGTAAGAATCTCTATTCTTTGAACTACCTTGAATAGTCTTAAACCTTACAATGCGAAGAGTTAACATTTATCTATGATATCTGTTACTGGGGACACAAAGCATGAAGTTTGTTGGCCCTCTGCCTTCCCCTCAGAACCTTCCAATCTCTGTTCTGACCTGGCATCACAGTAACTTCTCCATACTACTTTCTTCCCCTTGGCAATATTTACCTATCTTACCTGCCATCCCCTCATATTCCTGATGGGTAAAAAAACAAAACAAAACAAAACAAAATCTCTTTTTTTTATTCTGTTAATTAATTCTAAAGAATCTATTAATAACTGGTACTGGTTTATGACATTTAATCCCAAGCCAGATGGAGCAGAGGCTACCATGTGCCACCTATATCCCCTCCATCCTTACCATCTAGTCAATCCCATACCATTTCCAAATATCAGTACCCACATACATTTACCTGAGGCTTCCTCAGGCCTCCAGTAGCTACTCTGTGCATTGTCATGCACACAATGGTCTTAAAGTGCCATAAGTGTATGCCACCCTCTCTCTGGGAGTACACCTCAACAAATGATTGGATGGAACTGGTGTATGAACCCACAGCACCTCCCCCCTTGTCTAGGATGACTCTGAGACATGTATTCTATTCTGGCACCCAGAGTTTCCTAGAAAAATTAAGCTCCAGTTGCCTCTGTGGTCACTTGCTTAGCACTAATCTCTTTGATATCACATTAGAATTATTCCCTGTTTCATTTACCTGGAATCAACCCCAAATAAAAACTTGTACTTGAATCTTTGTCTCAGGGTCTGCTTCTAAAAAACCCAGGTAACATATTCACACGTTAAAAAACTTCCTCAGTGCCTCAGTCCCAAAGAAGGACTTGCAAATGTCTAAGTTATTTCCTGGCCATCACAATAAATGTGCGTGTTTATGCCTAAGACTAAGAAGAGTTCATCTTTTCCCAGCCATCAGCTTGGGTCTAAGTTAACAATAACTTTTGATTCCCTTGAGGTGACTCACCATTATCTTTTGGTATGCAGCTCATTGTGAAACAGTCCTGATGCTCTTCACTATTGGGTATGAAGCTTTCGTACCTGTAAGAAATACTCCTTATGCCTTAGTCCTACTGTCATGCCTTCCCCCAGAGCACACTGCAGGGGTAAGGGGTTTTGCTCCTGTGTTTCCCATGGATGTGGCCCCTCTACCATGCTGCTCATGGCATGACCATCCGGTTAAGCTACCTTAAAGGCAGGAACAGAAGTGAGCTGCTAGGATGGCTTCTCCCACCTCCCAGGCTAAATGTCCTGATTCTTCCCTCCAAACCCATAGTAGAAATTCTTTCCTCTGAGTTAACTGAGCCAGATCAGTTCAGACCGAACCACAGGCTGGTCAGTCATAAAAAGCGTTTGATGAATCTTTTGTGTTACTCCTTAGTATTCAAGTCGCAGACGAAAAGTTGTGTTTCTTCTTTTTCTCTCCTTATAAAGAAGAAAACGCACCTTGTAAGCCCTGCTTCCCCCAAGAATCTTCTTTTTCGCCTCCCCCATCCTGGCCTCAGCCAACTATTTTGTGAATTATGTCAATTGAGTTAAGTCTTTGGTCCCTTTGTAAAAATTTCACTGTACAACAATCAAAGAATTATGGTCACTTAGAATAGAAGGAGACAACAGAAGTTAACATCTTTATTCTAGGGATGAAGGAATCAGTAGAAGACGTCTGAGCGATTTGCCCAAAGTCTAACAGGAAGTTAGAAGGAGGACAGGGAATAGAACTTAAGTTCCTCAAAATCTGTCCAGTGCTCTTGGTGTACAGCAAATAGGATATTGTTATAAATTGGCTTGTCAATGAAATACAATAAAAAAATTTGAGTAGAGAGACTGAAGACGTTATGCATTTATTCAATAAATATTTTGACTGCTTATTATGTACTATGCACTGTTCTAGATGCAACAGGGAACAAAGTAGAAAAATATCTCCACTTTCAGGGAAATTATATCTTGGTCAGTGAGAAAGATAATAAATAAGTCTGGAAATAAATGAAGTACACAGTGCATTAGCTACGTTAATGCCACAGTGAAAAATCATGCAGAGAAAGGAGGAAGAGAACCCAAGAAGGGTTAATATGAATTACAGTTTAAGAAGAAAAAGGCTTGTTCATGTAGTAACATCTGAGCAAAGGCTGAATAGTTTCATGCTGCTCTTCCTGCATAGAAAGTTCTTCCTTCACTCCTCTCCTGACCAACTTCCACTCATTCTTAGTGACTCTCTCTCAAAGAGAACTTTTGTGATGTATCATCAATCCAGATAAGTCCTATCAGTCCTATACTGTGTTTTGACCAGTTATGCCTATCCTGGTTTGAAACTATATATTTAATTATTTGTTAGTATCCCTGTCTCCCCCACTAATCTATCATCTTTATGAGGTTCAAGGATAGTAGTACCTGTCTTTTTGATGTTGCATCACCAACACCCATGTATAGATGGGCTCATAATAGGCTTTAAATTTTTGTTTAATACATGAATAGGTGGGTACATGGATGGATGGAGCAGAAATTAGGAGAAACATAGAATGGGTGTGCTTGATGTTCTCCAAAGACAGTGCTATAAAATCTTTCCCTCCCTATATATGGATACTGCCACTGACTTGAAAGCGGAGTGTACTTTCCATCCCCTATATTCTGGGCGGGCTGCCATGACTTAATTAATTAAAGTAACATGGCAGAAGTGACATTTTGGGACTTCTGAGGCTATGACTTAAAAAGCTTGCAACATCATCTCATGTCTCTTAAAGCACTCATTCTGGAGAAGCCGGCCACTATGTTAAACTGACTGCATTAAGCCTCCATGCTGGGAATAAACTCGAGGTAGGCATGTAGAGAGGCCATGTGGAAGAAGAGAAAGTTGACCAGCCCCAGGTGTTTCAGCAAAGCTGTCAGACTCCAGCCCCGGTTGTCATCTGTTTGTGACCCCATGAGAGAATTCAAGCAAAACAGTTCAAATGACCCCAGTGGTCCACAGAACCATGGAGGATCATAATAAATTGTTGTTTTAAACCACTAAGTTTTGGAACATTTAGTTACATCACAGTGGATAACTGGCATACCTAGGAAAATAGCATATTGAGAAGCTTACCATGTCATTTGAAATATACAACAGCCATATAAAGTAGAAAAGGTAGGTATGAATGAACCTATATTATAGATGACAAAAGACAAAGATTACAGAGGTTAATTGGCAGCCAGTAAGTGGCATAACCAGGATTAGATTCAGTCCTAGAATCAAAAGGAAGTTGGGAGATGGAAACAAATGGTTTTGTGCCTTCAGAACATCCATAATCTTTTCTCAAATCCTTCTTAACTGACTTGAGCTGAAATCAAGAATGTATAATCCATGTGGTCTTCACTGAGCTAAATAGGACCACCTTACCCCCTGGCTTACACATGAGTTATATATATTTTTTTAATTCAAAGTCCTCTGTGCCTGTAATAGCAACAGCCTTTGTCCTCCTACTCCTCTTCATAGCGCACGCTCCTAGGAGATATGTCCTCTAACTCTTGGGTCCTTCTAGCTGCTTTTGGATTTGATCCAGTGATTTATAATACCAGGAAACCCAACAGAGCAAAAAGTTCAAAGCTACTTCCTGTTAATTAGCCCAGGCAGTTTTGAGGGTCCCAGCTGTGCAGTTCATTTTCATGTGCAGTATCCCCAATTAGGCCAACTCTGTCTGAAATTTCTGGAGCCACAACTTGGTAATCAGTAGAGAGATACACCAAGCTAACGTAAGGTCAAAGTAGACTTTATTTAGAGGGTTCCCTAAGACAACACTTCAAAATAATTTACCAAGGTAAAAACTATATTTTGTATTTATTATGAAAATAATTATTTAGTCCTTGAAAGGGGATATATCAGTGTTAAAAACCTGACCATTTTTCTTAATGCTATAAGTTAAAGGAAACACTGTTAGGTTTTTTTCCCTGACTTGTCTGACACCTCTTCTCATATTTTGAAATAAACTCTCCATAGACGACAGTATTTCCTGTCTTTTCCTTTCCTTTTGGTCAAAAGATCCATGTTGGACTGCTGACCAGGGAATCCATTTTGCTTTAAGCACCTGCAAGGTAGATGCTATTTCTTAAGGAAAGTGGTCTTCTTTCCTGCATAAACTGTATAGGAGACACATTGATCACAGTGACTTCCATGCCCCTTTGAAAGGCAACTGACCACCCACAGGACCTGAAGAAGTGGGTTTTGGCCAGGGCAGCTAATCCCTAGCCAAACCAGTGCCCTGTTATCTTGCATTTAAGTGGAAAGTCAGGTTGAGCGAATCAAATTCTTTTCCTCTCTGCAATGCAAACAGAAATTCTGAACAAAAGCAGCCTGAGCAAAGAAGTGGTTGCTCAAAGCGACAGCAGAGTGAGAGGTTAGAGGGCACATGCTGGATCTTCAGTGAGCCAAAGTGATGAGTAGTCTATGAAACAGAGAAATAAAGGAAGGGCCAGAAATGCCAGCTGGCAGCAAGAGGAACCTGGAGCACATGTAGAATGTGGGGTCACCCTGAGACGGTGAATGAAACCATGCAGGTCCCTGACACAACCTTAGGTCCAGAAGGCTCCATGGTCTTCTGAATAGTGGACTAGTCCTGGTCCATGTGCATCAGTACAACTTCCTTTTCACGTAAGCTTCAGTGAGCTCAGGTTCTTTATGAGACTGTTGGCAATGTGCTTTGGAGTGGAAACTGCCCTCGATCCAGCCTTAAAATTCTGTAGGGGAGGCTGCTGCATGATCCAGAGGTGCTTTCCTAAGGGCTGAGCTTGAGGAATCATGTCCCTCTGAGGTAGCCTGACAAAAGTGCTCCAAAGTGAGGTTGTGTAGTGGAGAAGTAGGTACCTAGCCCAATTCAGTGTTCCCATTTGGAACATATAAAACCTTTGCGAACAAAATTAAGCATGGGCTATTATCATGCAAAATGCTGAGCCATCTTCCCGGCCTCTCTGAAGTTGTTATGAGTTTCAGCCAGAAAAAACACTGACACTCTCCATACTGGGAGGCTCCTGAGGCTTCTGTGTGGTTTTTGTCATATTCCCTCATCCCCGCACCCCACACATACAACCACCACCCCTGAACGCCCTTTTCTGGCTCCTTCTAACCCAGATCCTTCAGAACCTAACATTTCTCCTCCTTATGCTCCTCCACAGGCCCATAAATGGGGACTTTTCATTGTTTCATAGTTTCTTTTTATCTATCAGCTCCTGAGACCAATTCAAATTATTTTTCTTCAACCCAAATCAATAGCAGTCTTGATTTTACCTTACTCTAAAAATAATATATGTTTATTATACATGATCTGAAAAATGCAAAAGAAATGACAGAAGACACGAAATTTCCAACCCAGAGACAACCAATGTTAACATTTTAATCTTATTTTTCTATGAATATATTATTTGTAGATATGCAATCTGATATTTTTAAATTATATATATTCTGATATTTTCTTTTAACATTGTTTCATGAATATTTTAGGCTATCACTAAAAATCTTCAAAAACATGATTTTATAGAGGGGTGGAATAGGGACGGTTAGAGGGAGGGAGATGCAAGAGGGAGGAGATATAGGAACATATGTATATGTATAACTGATTCACTGTGTTATAAAGCAGAAACTAACACACCATTATAAAGCAATTATACTCCAATAAAGATGTTAAAAAAACCCAAAAAACAAAAAACCATGATTTTAAATTTGCTGAAGAATACCGTATCAGATGAAAAGACAGTAATTTACTCAACCATTTTTTGACCATTGTACATTTAGCTCAGTGTTTCAATGACCATAATTCTTCCAGAGAAGTTTGTATTGTCAGGTTGGGCTTCATTATTGTACAGATGGCAGGTGTACCAGATGACATGGGAGGTCAGAGGCCAGAAGGTGTAGGGTTTCAGAGTAGCCTCAGCAACCATCACATCTGAACCATTTGCTTTGTGCATGACCTCTGGCAAGTAGTTTAATATCCTGAGTTTCAATTTCCTCACCTCTGAAATGAGAATAATAAAAGTAGAGTTGGGGCTTCCCTGGTGGCGCAGTGGTTGGGAGTCTGTCTGCCGATGCGGGGGACATGGGTTCGTGCCCCAGTCTGGAAGGATCCCGCATGCCATGGAGCGGCTGGGCCCATGGGCCATGGCCGCTGGGCCTGCGTGTCTGGAGCCTGTGCTCTGCAATGGGAGAGGCCGCAGCGGTGGGAGGCCCGCGTACCACAAAAAAAAAAAAAAAAAAAAAAAAAAAAGTAGAGTTGTTTGGAGGATGAAATGAGTTAATATCTGCAGTTGGCTTGTGGTAGTACTGTCACATTAAGTTGTTTTTATTAGTTCAGTACTATTAGGAAGAAATATCTCCATGCCTGATGTGGACTTTCTTGTTGGTAGACCCCTTTGGTTAATCTATGGCCTCATCCACATTCTCCTCCTCCCCTAATATTCTTCTGGGAAAGATGATGGACCTTCCTTGGTGGGAGTATGGAAGAAGGAATGGGTATGTGCAATGTAGTGGGTTGAATAGTGTCCCCCCCAAAACATATGTCCCAATCCTAATCCCAGAAACCTATGAATGTGATCTTATTTAGCAAAGAGGTTTCTGCCAATCTTGAGATGAGGATATCATGGATTTAGAGTTGGTCTTAAATCCAATGACAAGTGTCCTGTAAAAGAAAAGCAGAAGGAGATTTGACAAAGAAACAGAAAATAAGGTGATGTAACATCCCACGTGAGGATGGAGGCAGAGATTAGAATGATGAGACCACAAACCAAGGAACATCTGGAGCCACCAGAAGCTGGAAAAGGCAAGGAAGGATTTCCCCCTAGAACCTTCAGAGGGAGTGTAACTCTCCTGACACCTTGATTTTGTTTTTTTGTTTTTTGGTTTTTTCGGGGTTTTTTTGTTTGTTTGTTTTTTGCGGTACACGGGTCTCTCACTGTTGTGGCCTCTCCCGTTGCAGAGCACAGGCTCCGGACACGCAGGCTCAGTGGCCATGGCTCACGGGCCCAGCCGCTCCGCAGCATATGGGATCCTCCCGGACCGGGGCTCGACCCCGTGTCCCCTGCATCGGCAGGCAGACTCTCAACCACTGTGCCACCAGGGAAGCCCTGACACCTTGATTTGGGACTTTTGGTCTCTAGATCTGTGGGAGAAGAGGTTTCTATTGTTTTAGTCACCCACCCTCCCAGTTTGTTACAGCAGCCGCAGGAGAACTAATACAAGTAATATAGTTCCTTTTGTTTGGTGTCAAAGTGCTCACAGGGACCACATGATTGACCCTGCTTCTCCATGTCACAGTCCCTACAGGGGTGACCCCTACACAGGCAGAGCTGGAGCATTTGGCACTGCCTATGCTGGGGTGGATGTATCAGTATAACATGATCAAGGTCGGGAAGCCCACTTGCTGATAGATTTATGTCACGTCCTTCCATTTCAGCTTTATCAGTATTAAAATAGATTTCTGGATCGCCATATGTTTTACTCCTTCTTTTCTCACTCTTAGTGTTTAGAACTCGGAAGGAAGACCCTATAAGTTAGAATAAACTTTTGTTACTTTTGTCTTTAAACTCATTTCTCATATCTGCTGTTAGGGGAAGAGTCATATTTTTTTATGGACGGACCTGGATATGTTTAACTGCTTTCATAATACTATCATTTTACACCACTTCATAGTTTTTCACCTATTTGTGGATGATTTCAGAAGGTTTCTGACCTGTCTCAGGCTCCTATGATCTCAGCATTGAATGTTGGATGCTTGCCTGTGACGTGTTTTTTGAATTTTCTCTCTCTTCACTTCTCAACGCTAATCTAATACTGTGTTAGATTTATTCTTTCGGTTATGAGAAAGTGACCTGTTTTGAGATCCATATCTAGGGAGCCTGAATGGCAGAAACTAAATTAACTCAGGTCTAGGGTAGTATTACCAAAGCACCTCTGCAATCAGAGACTTGAAGCAGTAGTAGGAAAAGTGCTTTTGAGAACTGAACAGTCTTAAAGACAGGGCTGATACCAAAAGGTGTCATCTTTCTCTCCTGTAACTGAGAATGCAAATAAAGTTCCTCCCACATAAGAAGGAAGCAGAGAGCATGTGGGTAATCCCTGGAGGAGGATGGTGCCGGGGAAATGGGGAACCTTCTGCAGGTGGATTTTCACAAACCACATAGAGACTGCACTGTACCAAGGCCTTGAGGGCTGAACTTTGAGCACCTGCAGCTCAGAAGTCAGAGAATTCTACAACCCCCTCATCAGTTAAGATACCAGAAATAAAGTAGCCAGCACTCCCGAGATGGGCCAGTGAGGTTGGAGACAATCCAGAAGCAGAACATCAGAAGCCTAGAAAGGAAAGGTTAGTGGTTGTACACATCTGTCAGATCATAAATACAGTAGAAAATTTAGAAATGGTTTAATTTATTACATAGGTATGATTTTTCTCAACTAACCCCCTTATATTTAGGAAATCATAAACTAAGAACTCTGTCAGACATAATCAAGACAGGGTTTACCCTACTGAGAATTTTAGCAAAAATTCTAGTGCCTAGATAGGGTAATACGGGAAAATATACTTCTTACTGAATGGCAGATGGAAAAGAAATAAAATGAGAATAAAGCTAACGTATAATGCAGATGCCATTGCCCAAAATGCTTTAATGAATACATTATTATTATTCAATCATAATAACACTTGAAGAAAGCTAGTATGCTCCCTGAGCTACAAATTAGTAATTTAGGATGCATAAAATATAATCAACATGCCTGAGATCATAAAGCTAGCAAATGGCCCTGCCAGGATTCAAATTCAGGACATCTCACCATGAAGCCCTGATTCTTGGCCCTTAACACTCTTCTTCTGGCCCCAGTACTAACACATACATTTGACTTTAGACTGTGTGCAGGTGACATTAATGCTGCTACAGCAAAGTACCACAGACTAGGTGGGTTAAACCGACACCACTTATCATCAAGTACAGAAGAATTCAACAGGGCTACACTCTGGAAGCTCTAAGAGAAATATATTTCCTTGACTTTTCCAGCTTCTAAAAGACACTTTAATTTCATGGCTCATGTCCCCTCCCTCCAATTTTAAAAGCCCACCATTCACCTCTGCTTCTATCATCACATCTCTTTTTTCCTGATTTTTATTTGAATTCCCCTTATAAGGACACTTATGATTACGTTGAATCAACCTGGATAATCAACTCGGATAATCCAGGATAATCTCCGCATCACAAGATCCTTAATTTATTTATATCTGCAAAGTTTCTTTCACTCTGTAAGGTAATACACTTGCAGGTTCTGTATGTTAGGTTGTGGACATCTTCGGAGAGGTGATTATTCAGCTCCTCACTGATTGATAATGGCAGGCACGTTGCAGATATTCTGCCTTTATTGAGTGCTGGCAGTTTAGAGCCTCTCATAGACAATAAGCAGTCAGAGTCCCTTACTGGCCCACAGCCCAACTGTAGTCAACAGAACCTGTAGTCCTATGATAGCAAAACAAAGTGCTCAGGGAGATAACAGGGAAGTCAATGTAAGTGACAACAAGAGACAGTCAGTGGTCTTTGACTGAGGAACTCCTACTTTTAGATGGTCAGAGGCTCTGCCTCAAAGTCCCTGCCTTGGCAGAATCTATACAACCACGTGTCCACACAGGCTCCCTGGGATGGGATAAGTCTGTAGAAAGCACTTGACTGAGGAGACAGGATCTCTACCCCAGCAGAAGAGATGAAATTGTTTTGCTTCAGAAATTACATACAAAATCATGTGATCTGTAAAAATGAAAGGACCAAGGAAGTTAAACTGACTCCAAGTTCTCTTTCTTTCTCTCACTCTCAAATGTGCATCACTCATCAGCTCTGTAAATAACTTAACCATCCTGGGTCCCAGTTTTTTCATCTGTAAAATGGAAATGACAATACCCTAGTGATTATTGCCAGGAAGATTGAATGGCATAAAATTCACACTGCAGAGATTTCACCCCAATGGTTGGCATGTAGCTCCAAATAATGGTTTTCTTCACTGAGGTTCAATATCATATCCAGTCTGCATTATAGACCAGCTGTGTAACCTCTGAATCTGTTTCTAGGAGCTTTGTTTTTCCTCTTTGAAGGATAGAATAATAAATTGTTACCTACTAGGGTTACTAAAATCAGATAATTTATGAGAAGTCACAATTCAAATGCTGTAGCCCATACTGATGGCTTGTGACTCATGGTTTATGTGACAATTTCCTGGACTGTGTTCTCATCAGAGCTCTACAAAACTGAGACACCCACTCCCCTGTGTAGGCTCCAGGTTATCTTCCTGGAAGTGGACGCTGGCCATCCATGAGTATTCAGCACAGTAGCTCTCTGAGTTTGGGTTCACTCAGAAGCAGGCTTGGCATCAAGTAAGCAGGTGCAAGTAAAAAAACATACTGGAGGATTAAAGATTGAACCTGGAGCAGAAAGCAGGGAATAAGGGTTTGTTATCACTTTGGAGAATTCTAGAACAATGAAGACCATGCTTCTCAGAGCTAGCCCACTTGAGGGGTTAGTGAGCTGGGATATTGCTATATAAATTCCTACCATCTTTGAGGACTGTTGAGGAAGTGGGCATGAATTCTCCAGTACTTCTAGACAGCCACATCATGGGCAAAGTGAACTCAGAATTTGAGAAAAGAAATCAGAGACTTGCAACTGAAAATCCATCAGGGTGAGGGGATATGGGAGGAGCAGAGATGGCTTCTGCCATAGGAGTTAGAAATATAAAACTAGAATCAATTAAAGCTGGACTTTTTGGGAAAACATCTATTTAGTTCCTCTGCCAACTTTTTAATCAGGTTGTTTGTTTTTTGTTATCGAGTTGTATGAGTTCTTTACATATTTTGGATACTAACCCCTTATCAGATATATGGTTTGTAAATATTTTCTCCCATTTTTGTAAATATTTTGTAAATATTTTATATTCATTTTACTGATTTTTTTCTCTTGCTGCACAGAAGTTTTTAGTTTGAGATAGTCCCACTTATTGATTTTTGCTTTTGTTGTTTGTGCTTTTGTTGTCATATTCAATAAGTGTTTTCCAAGACCAATGTCCAAGAGCTTTTTACCTAGGTTTTCTTCTAGAAGTTTTTCAGTTTCAGGTCTTATGTTTTGGTCTTTAATCTACTTCAAGTTATTTTTTGTAAGTGGTATAAGATAGGAGTCCAATTACATTTCCTTGCATGTGGTTATCCAGTTTTCCCAGCACCATTTATTGAAGAGACTATTCTTTCCCTACTGCATATTCTGTTTCCCTTGTCAGTTATTAGTTGATCGTATATGTGTGTGTTTATTTCTGGGCTCTCTATTATCGTCCACTGGTCTTTTTGAGTATTTTTATACCAGTACCATTCTGTTTTAATTACTATAATTTTATAGTACAGTATGAGATCAGGAAATGTGATGCTTCCAACTTTGTTCTTTTTTCTCAAGATTGCTTTGGCTATTTGGAATCTTTTGTGATTCCATACAAATTTTAGGATTGTTTTTTTCTATTTCTGTGAAAAATGCCATTGGGATTATGATAGGGATTTTACTGAATCTATAGATGGCTCTGCATAATATACACATTTTAACAATATTAATTCTTCCAATTCATGAGCATAAAATCTTTTCACTTGTTTGTCCTTCTTCAATTTCTTTCATCAATGTTCTATAGTTTTCAGTGTACTGAACTTTCACTCCTTGGTTAAATTTATTTCTCAATATTTTACCGTTTTGGTACTATTGTGAGTGGGATTGTTTAACAAATGACCAACAGACACATGAAAATATGCTCAATGTCACCAATCATCATGGCAATGCAAGTCAAAACCACAATGCGGTATCACCTCACACGGGTTAGAATGGATACCATCTAAAAAAAATAAGAGATAAAAAGCGTTGGTGATGATAAAGAGAAAAGGTAAGTCTCCTACACTGTTAGTGGAAATGTAAATTTGTTCAGCCACTATGGAAAACAGAAGGAAGTTCCTCAGAAAATTTACAATAGAATTACCATATGATCCTTCAATTCAACTTTTGGGTCTATATCCAAAGGAAATGAAAACAAGAGATTGAAGAAATATCTACATTCTCATATCTACTGAAGCATTATTCACAATAGCCAAGATATGGAAACAACTTAATTGCCCATCAGTAGATGAATGGGTAAAGAAGATGTGAGATATACATGCATATAATGGAGTATTATTCAGCCATGAGAAAGAAGGAAATCCTTCCATTTACAACAACATGGATGGCCTTTGAAAGCATTATGCTAAGTAAAATAAATCAAACAGAAAAAGACAAATACTGTATGATATCATTTCTACTTGGAATTGAAAAAAACTGAACTCATAGAAACTGAATAGAACAGTGGCTCCCAGAGGCTGGTAGGTGAGAGAAATGAGGAGGTACTGGTCAAAGGGTACAGACTTCCAGTTAGAAGATGAATAAATTCTGAGGATTTAATGCACAGCATAGTGAATATAGTTAACAATGCTTTATTATATACTTGGAAGTTGCTAAAAGAGTAAATCTTAAATGTTCTCACAACAAAAAAGAAATGGTAATTATGGGATGTGATAAATATATTAGCTAACTCTACCATGGTAATCTGATTGCAATATATAACAGTATCTAATAAACACGTTGTACACCTTAAACTTACACAGTGTTATATACCAGTTATAACTCAATAAAGCTGGGGAAAAAAACTAGACCCAAAACCTTGTTTCTTCCATATACTATATGAACTAAACTATTCTACTTCCTTTATTCTAAAAACAATGAATATTATAATAATATGTACCTTTTGGAATTGCTGTAAGGATCAAATAAAATAATAGATTAGTATACTGCTTAGTCCATTTAAATGATAGCAGTTATTATTATTAAGCCAGTTTTAGCATGACACAATATCCTGCACACAGGAGTGCCTAATAAATATTCACTGAATCTAAATTTATATATACCAAAAATCTATTAAGAACTCTAAAAGACATTATTCTGAATTTTCCTTACTTATATTTTTCCACCACACTACCCAGAATGACAGAAAATTACCGATGTTATTGAAAATAATTCTTCAAACATGAGAGACACATTTTAGTATTTTAACAGAATGGCTTTGCTTTCCAGTGCTCCATAAAAAATAAACTAATTAGAAGGAAGGAAAATACATAAAAAGAAAAATTTTCTTCAAAAAGGACATGAAAAGAAAACTATTCTTCAAATATTTATAGGGTTTTGACCCCAGAGTCTCCCATGTTTTCATCTCAATTCAATAGCCTCAGGAAGATGAGGAGGGTGCATTGTATAATGTAGTGGGAAGGGGAGACCCTACAGAGAATTACAAGGTCGAGAGGCTGCATCATGCCCGGAGGATGTGGTAGGTGTTTTCTGCCTCCTTTTCAGGGAATCACCAGTGGGTGGGGAGGGAAAGGAAGTAACACAATTTTGAATCTGGAAGACATGGAAGGAACAAAGATTTTGAAAAATGAAGAGGAGACTTTTAATTGTTATCATAGTTCTGTTTCTTTAGGTCTCAAGCCACAGAACTCACATGTCTATGGGAAGATACTGGAAGGAATCAGAGGGTGAGTTTTAAGTCCCAGACTTGGGAAGGGCTCTCTAGACTTCAGCACAAGGCTGGGTGGTCTTCTCAACCAGCAGGATGGTATGAGGAATATGACTCAACTCCGATGTCTCTCTGTTCTCATGTGACATCCCCAAGAGACAGAGCAACTCAGCTGGGGACAGCTGGTTGTGCTCTGCATCAGTCAGCAGTGGTGAGGGACAGAGTCCCCTGGCCCAGAAGTGACCTGGGAGAGAGGCACCCAACTCCCCTGACATTTAGTGCTGGTCTATGCTCTCTCTTTTGCTCTTTACTCTCCTCCTTCCCAAGACAGCTAGAGTAGGGTGGGTTGAGGGTTTCCTTCACTTGAGAAGTGTCTTTGCAGAGAATTGATAAATGCAGGATAGGACCTCAGAGAGACACAGGTAACAGAGACCTGTGACTTTACTGCAGCCAGATAAAGGAATGAAACATCGAATGTGTTTTCTAAATAGTCCAAACTAATTCACCTAGAATTGTGAACTTGAGATTCAGGACAGAAGTGAGAGAGAAAAGAGCTAAAATAAATTAAATAATTCAAATACCATTGGAAACACAGGAGGAAATTTTCACCTATGTTGTATCATTGAACCCTCATAGCACCCTGATGAGAAGGGCTCAATAGTGCCATTTTATAAAAAAGGAAAGTAATGTTTTAAGTGGACAGAATTTTTATACCAATACACATTTTTTACGCTTCCTGGTTGAAGTGACGTCAGTGAAAGCTCATGCCATTTCTACAAACATTTATTTATTAATAATTTTAATTGAGTTATAATTTACATACAATGAAGTACAGTCATCTGTGTTGGAAAGTTCAGTGAGTTTGGACAAACATATGTACTCAGATCATCATTACCTCCCACCACATTAAAAATTGTTCCTACCACCCAGGTATGTACTTGATGCTCCTTCCAAGTTATCCCCCTGGCAGACGCTGTTTTGATTTCTATCATTTCATATGGATAGACAAATACATTAGTTATTCTTTTTGGGCCTGGACTCTTTTGTTTAATATATACTATTGATATGCATCCATGTTATTATATGGATCAACTATTCCTCTTTTATGGGTGAGCAGTATTCAGTGTAAGATTATACCATCTTTTTTTCCTCTTAATTTGTTCACCTAATAAAGGACATTTGAGTTTTTCCAGTTTGGGGTTACTAAGAATAAAGTTGTTATGAACCTTTATTTCTACACAAGAATTTTTGTGGACATATGTAGCCATTACTCTTGTATAAATATCTAGAAGTGGACTTTCTGGATCATAAGGTACATGTATACTTCATATTATAAAAATTTTCCAGCTATTTTTTCCATAAATGATTATATTTTACATTCCCACCAACAATGTGAAAGAGTTCAGATTACTTCACTGTCTGGCTAATATTCAGTATTTTTCATTTAAAAATTTTAGCCACTTTAGTGAATGTGACATAGTATCTCACTTGGGTTTTAACTTGCATCCCCATATGACAAATGATGTGGAACACATTTTCGTGTGCTTTCTTGCCAAATGTATCTCTTTTGAATGGATTTACTAAATTTGCATAGCTTATATCTATTATTGAGTTGTATGGGTTCTTTATATATTCTAGATACAAGTATTTTTTTCTTAGATGTGTGTATTGTAAACATCCCCCTACCCAGTTTGTGATTTTCTTTTGAGCTTTCTTAATGTTATCTTTTAACCCCAATATTTCATTTTAACCAGACTTATATTTTAAATTCAATATATGATTTTTTACAGTTAGGGCTTTTTTTGTCCTAAGAAAAGTTTCCCCAACTCCAAATTTTCATAATTTTAGTTATAGTTTGTGCTCTGATCTTTCTTGAATTTAAATGCCATATTAAATTAGATATAGGTTGAGGTTCATTTACCTTCATATACTGATAGCTAGTTTTTCTATCACTGTTTATTCAAAATTTTATTTTACCCTTGAATTTCTCTTGGTGCCTTTGTTGGAAATCAGTTTAACATCTATGAGAACATTTCATGAACATCTGTATTGTGTCAGGAGTTTTTGTAAAGCACTATCTTTCACCAAAAAAGAAATACTCTCTTTTTACTTGCATTTGAAATTTTTGTCTCTCTTACCAAAACAATACATTCCACCAAGAAGTCTAGTTAAGTTCTGTCTAGTTACACCTAAATTAAACTTCAGAAATAAAAGAGAAACTTCTAAAACTTCTAAATGCTTCTAGGAAGAAAAACAAAAAACAGGCTATATTCAAAGGATCAGGAATCAGAAAGACATTAAATTTATAATCAGAAAAACTGGCAGCCATGAGACAGTGAAAAATGTCTTTGAAATTCTGAAAGAAAAATATTTGAACCTTGGATTCTATACCTCAAACATCAAATACAAGTGAAGATAGACTAAAGACATTTTCAAACAAACAATTTCTTAATATGTTACCTTCTTTGCAGTTTCTCATAGGAAGCTACTGAAGGATGTTCCCATAAAAATAAGTAACCGAAACAAAATATGGAAGGCATGAGATCCACAACACAAGATACAAATAACAGACAATGAAACTCCCAGGAAAATTGCTAAAGGAAATTGCTAGATCTCATCTGTACAACTGACCCAGAAATAAATCAGCACAGATAAGAACAGGTCAGAAATTTCAAGGCTGCACAAAACCCAGTATATTTCAATGCATCAAAAGTTTGTATAGTTGAGAGAAATGTGGGGAACACTTTAGCAAGAGAGCATAAATGATTACAAACAAACAAGACATAATATTGCACAGGGAAAAATAAAAATCATCATAGCTTGCTAAATGACCCAGTGATCAATAGATTTATGTGATCATGATACTTTAAATTCTCAATAATGATCTAAACCAAATTATAAGATATTTACCATAGGTAGGAGAAAAATTAGAAAATGAGCTGATGATTGATGCAAGGGAAGGAGATGTAAAAGAAAGAAAAATCCTCATTTTCTGTACTAAGAACACATTACATAAAGCTTAAACATTATAAAAGCAATAAGTAGACATTGAATTTTGTTATATAAATATGGAGATAAAAGACAGAAGTGGTTATTTTTGGTGAGAATAGAAGATGTTGAAGGGCATTTAAGGACAGTCTTTTCCATAACTGTACTTGTAGAATGGTTTTACTTTTTATGTTAAAATCATGCATAACTAATACAAATCTTTAAAAAGAAAAACTTTTTTAAAGAAAGTGTCCTAAACTTAAGAATCTGGAGGGGCCTGAGTTTATATGGAGACAGTTCCATAAACTAGCAGTGTTTCTCAAGGTGCCTGTGTATCTCAGTTCCCTTTTCTGTAAAATGAAGATAATTGAGCCCCTTTTTTTTGCAGTTTTGGAAGGAGAAACTGTGGACATCTTACTACTAAAATGCATGCAGAAAGGTCTTTAATAATGTATTTCTCAACGATTATCTGAATTGAAATTATGTGAATTTATTCTTAAAATGCAGGTCCCATCAATCATCTGTAAATCCTATAACCTGGCCTTTATGCTCAAGGATTTGTACATTTGGTGAAGCCTCAGTTGGTTCTAATGCTGAACAGAGCTTGGGTATTAGATGCACTTGGTTTCAGTCCCAGTCTTGCATAGACTAGTAACCTGGAAAATTTCTTTAAATTGCCTTGGTCTCTGTTTTCAAACTTTTGGGATAGAAGGAGATGATTTCTCCAGCATATAAAAACTTTAACACTGGGTCTGCTATCGTCGGGCATTCAGTAAATGTGCGTTCTCTCTCCCTCCATCAATCAGCTTTGTCTCTGATATAAAATTATCTTGGTGCATTACTGAATCAGACAGTGAAAATAAAAAACTCCAGACATTGAATTGGATCCAGCTACAGTTGTACAAACTACCAACAGCTGGTTATTGAGCAAATGGTATGTGCTTGGCATTCTGTTAGATGCTGTGAGGAAAATTAGCATTTTTGGAAGAGAAGTTTATTCCATAAGAGGTCATTTTGACAGACGGTATCCATACAAAGCCATTTCAGAACCAGGGAATGTTAAAGATGGAAGATACCTTAGAGAATTTCTGGTTAAACACTTCTATTACATAGAGAAAGGGATAGGGGATCTGTAAGGGTAAAATTTCCTCAAAATTATTTAGATAATGATGGAAAAATGTACCACAGTTTTGTGGAACAATTCAAAGGCCATCTTTCTTTTGAATGCAACAGTGATTTTCAAAACATTTTTTATTATAAGCTAAACGTTTTTTCTAATCAAATATGATGTGGCAACAATATATGTGAGCAAAACTTCTCTGTTTGAGGTAGGATTCAGATGTCCACAGTTACACTGCTTGGACCCTTCATGAAACCTGTCAAAAACTGGCTATCCAAACATCACCAACATAACCTGTTGATAAGATAAGAGTGAGTATATTGCTTACTGAGGGAAAGGAAAACACCATCTTTGCAAATCTTTGGCAGTGTCTCAGCATGAAGATGGTAAGATCAGAATTTATTAAGACTTGGAAGTTTGGCTTAAGAAAAGTCTTTCAATGCAGGGACTCGATAAGGTTTGAATAAGAACCATGATACAACAGCCCAGAGTTTGTGGAAATTGCAAGCAAGGACGTTGAGGTGAAGGATGCAAAGAATCTGAGCATGCAAAACATCTTTTGCTGCTTTAAAGAGTCAGTGGGTCTTTTAGGAAATTCCTGAAATGAACAATCCAATCACTTGCTTGGGCAGAACAATTCCAGAAAAGTAAGGTGGTGTCATGAAGACAGTAAAATATCAAAGCCAAGTTAATGTGGACAATAAAGTGTGATTTCAGTTCACTGCTCAGGCTGAGTGTGGGGAGTAGAAAGCTTTGGTTCATAAACACTTAGGATTCTATTGAACAGAGCTAGAAAACCACCTTGTGCCTTTACCAATCAATCCTTAATGTATCTGACACCCAGTGCTAGGGATCCTAGCTTTCCTCTCTATGAAAATTGTAAAGTCTCTTTTGTCATCTAATCTTGTGTTTCACCTCCATACCTTCTCCTCAGCCTGCCCCACCTCCACTCACATCTGATGACCCATAAAGCCTCATCAGCATCCACCTTTGCACTCTACTATAAATAAGACTGTGTGTGAAATCACAGTCTAGATTCATTCTCTTCTGACCATCCCAGTGACCCAGTACATCTGGCCCAGCCCCAATCCCTACACCTTAGATTGAGATCAGTCCAGAAGGTCCAATTTTATCACCCAAGAAAAGAACTTGACATCCAGTCACCCTACATATACTTTTGGGTGATGTCTTTTATGTTGAAAAAAGACTTGGCGGGCTTCCCTGGTGGCACAGTGGTTGAGAGTCCACCTGCCGATGCAGGGGACACGGGTTCGTGCCCTGGTCCGGGAAGATCTCACATGCTGCGGAGTGGCTAGGCCCGTGAGCCATGGCCGCTGAGCCTGTGCGTCCGGAGCCTGTGCTCCACAACGGGAGAGGCCACAACAGTGAGAGGCCCACGTACCACAAACAAAAAAAAAAAAAAAAAAAGACTTGGCAATAACAAATATTAAGAAATATCTAAAGGCACAATTAAGACAAAAAGGTCCAAAATGAACTTACTTATAAAACAGAAACAGACTCACAGACTTAGAGAACGAACTTATGGTTACCATGGGGGAAGGGTGGGGGGAGGGACAGACTAGGAGTTTGGGATTTACATGTACAAACTGCTATATTTAAAACAGAGAACCAACAAGGACCTACTGTATAGCACAGGAAACTCTACTCAATATTCTGTAAAAAACTAAATGGGAAAAGAATTTGAAAAGAATATATACAAGTATATGTATAACTGAATGACTTTGCTGTACACCTGAAACTAACACAACATTGTTAATCAATGATACTCCAAAATAAAATAATTTTTTTAAAGTATTGATACCCCTGATGAAGAACAACGTTGTCTCCCTCACGTTATTTATTATTTTTCTACTTACTGCTAGATACAGGGGGATGATAAGTATACCCTATCAAATGAATGAACATGTCTTGGGACTAAATTGAGATTAACTGTCATAAAACATTTAAAGACACTATGCAGAGGACCTTCAAGATGGCAGAGGAGTAAGACGTGGAGATCACCTTCCTCCCCACAAATGCATCAAAAATACATCTACATGTGGAACAACTCCTACAGAACACATACTGAATGCTGACAGAAGACCTCAGACATCCCAAGAGGCAAGAAACTCCTAACGTACCTGGGTAGGGCAAAAGAAAAAAGAAAAAACAGAGAAAAAAAGAATAAGGATGGGAACTGCACCTCTGGGAGGGAGCAGTGAAGGAGGAAAGGTTTCCACACACTAGGAAGCCTCTTCACTGGCAGACACGGGGAGTGGGTGGGGAGGAACATTGGAGTCATAGAGGAGAGCACAGCAACAGGGGTGCAGAGAACAAAGCAGAGAGATTCCCACACAGAGGATCAGTGCTGACCAGCACTCACCAGGCTGAGAGGCTTGTCTGCTCACCCGCTGGGGTGGGTGGGGGCTGGGAGGTGAGGCTCAGACTTCGGAGTTCAGATCCCAGGGAGAGGACAGAGGTTGGCTGCATGAACACAGCCTGAAGGGGGCCAGTGCACCACAACTAACCAGGAGGAAGTCTGGGAAAAAGTCTGGAACTGCCTCAGTGGCAGAGACCATTGTTTTAGGGTGTGTAAGGAAAGGAGATTCAGAACACCACCTAAACAAGATTCAGAGATAGGCATGAGCCGCAGCTATCTGCATGGACACCAGAGACAGGCATGAAACGCTAAAATGGCTGTTGCAGCCACCAAGAAGCCTGTGTGCAAGCACAGGTCATTATCCACTCCTCACCTCCCAGGAGCCTGTGCAGCCTGCCACTGCCAGAGTCCCGTGATCCAGGGACAACTTCCCAAGGAGAACACAGGGCATGACTCAGAGTGCTGCAACGTCACATCGGCCTCTGCTGCCACAGGATCGCCCCCACACTCTGTACCCTTCCCTCCGCCAGGCCTGAGTGAGGCAGAGACCCTAATCAGCAGCTTCTTTAACCCCCTGTTGTCTGAGCAAAGAACAGACGCCAGAGGGCAACCTACAGGCAGAGGCAGGGCCAAGTCCAAAGCTGAACCCCAGGAGTTGTACAAACAATGAAGAGAAAGGGAAATTTCTCCCAGCAGCCACAGGAGCAGTGGAATAGACCTCCACAATCAACTTGATGTAACCTGCTCCTGTGGAATACCTGAATAGACAACGAATCATCCCAAAATTGAGGTGGTGGACTTTGGGAGCAACTCTAGACTTGAGGTTTGCTGTATGTGACTGACTAGTTCTGATTTTTATGTTTATCTTAGTATAGTTCTTAGTGCTTGTTATCATTCATGGATTTGTCTATCAGTTTGGTGGCTCTCTTCATTTATTTTGTATTACATTTTAACATTTTTTAATTTTAATTTTTTATGTTAATAAATTTATTTTATTATTTTTTTCTTTCTTTCATTTTTTTCTTCCTTTTCTTCTGAGCCGAGCAGCTGACAGGGTCTTAGCATTCTGGCCTGGTGCCACGTCTGAGCCTCTGAGATGGCAGTGCCAAGCTCAGGACACTGGACCACCACAGCCTCTGAGATAGGAGTGCCGAGCTCAGGACATGGGACCACCACAGACCTCCCAGCCCCATGTAATATCAATCAGTGAGAGCTCTCCCAAAGATCCCTGTCTAAACGCTAAGACACAGCACCAGCCAACAGCCAGCAAGCTTCAGTGCTGGACGCCCCATGCCAAAAAACTAGGAAGACAGCAACAAAATCCAACCCATTAGCAGAGAGGCTGTCTAAAATAATAACTCACAGACACCCCAAAATACACAACCGGACATGGTCTTGCCCACCAGAAAGACAAGATCCAGGCTTATCCACCAGAACACAGGCACCAGTCCCCTCCATGATGAAACCTACACAGCCCACTGAACCAACCTTAGCCATTGAGGGCAGTCACCAAAAATAACAAGAACTACAAAACTGAAGCTTGAGCAAAGGAGACTCCAAACACAGTAAGTTAAACAAAATGAGAAGACAGAGAAATGTGCAGCAGATGAAGCAGCAAAGTAAAATCCCACGAGACCAAACAAATGAAGAGGAAATAGGCAGTCTACCTGAAAAAGAATTCAGAGTAATGATAGTAAAGATGATCCAAAATCTTGGAAATAGAATAGCGAAAATACAAGAAACATTTAACTAGGACCTAAAAGAATGAAAAATAAAACAAACAATGGTGAACAATAAAATAAATGAAATTTAAAATTCTCTAGAAGGAATAAATAGCAAAATAACTCAGGCAGAGGAAGAGATAAGTGACCTGGGAGATAAAATAGTGGAAGTAAGTACCACAGAGCAGAATAGAGAAAAAAGAATGAAAAGAATTGAGGACAGTCTCAAAGACAGCTGGGACAACATTAAACGCACCAACATTCGAACTATAGGGGTCCCAGAAGAAGAAGAGAAAAAGAAAGGGACTGAGAAAATATTTGAAGAGATTTTAGTTGAAAACTTCCCTAATATGGGAAAGAAAATAGTCAATCAACTCCAGAAAGCACAGAGAGTCGCATACAGGACAAATCCAAGGAAAAACATGCCAAGACACAAAATAATCAAACTATCAAAAATTAAATACAAAGAAAAAATATGAAAAGCAGCAAGGGAAAAGCAACAGATAATATACAAAGGAATACCCATAAGGTTAACAGCTGAACTTTCAGCAGAATCTCTGCAAGCTAAAAGGAACTGGCAGGACATATAAAAAGTGATGAAAGGGAAAAACCTGCAATCAATACTTCTCTACCCAGCAAGGATCTCATTTAGATTCGATGGAGAAATTAAAACCTTTACAGACAAACAAAAGATAAGAGAATTCAGCACCACCAAACCAGCTTTACAACAAATGCTAAAGAACTTCTCTAGGCCAGAAACACAAGAGGAAGAAAGACCTAAAAAACAAAACCAAAAGAATTAAGAAAATTGTAACAGGAACATGCATATCAATAATTACCCTAAATATAAGTGGATTAAATTCTCCAATGAAAACACACAGACTTGCTGAATGGATACATAAACAAAACCCATATATAGGCTGTCTACAAGAGACCCACTTCAGACCTAGAGACACATACAGACGAAAAGTGAGGGGATGGAAAAAGATATTCCATGCAAATGGAAATCAAAAGAAAGCTGGAGTAGCAATTCTCACATCAGACAAAACAGACTTTAAAATAAAGAGTACTACAACAGACAAAAAGGACACTACATAATAGTCAAGGGATCGATTCAAGAAGAAGATATAACAATTGTACATATTTATGCACCCAACATAGGAGCACCTCAATATATAAGACTAATGTTAACAGCCATAAAAGGGGAAGTCGACAGTAACAAAATTATAGTAGGAAATTTTCACACTCCACTTCCACCAATGGACAGGTCATCCAAATTGAAAATAAATAAGGAAACACAAGCTTTAAATGACACATTAAACAGGAAGTACTTTGATATTTTTAGGACATTCCATACAAAAACAATGGAATACACATTCTTCTCAAGTGCCCATGGAACATTCTCCAGTATAGATCCTACCTTGAGTCACAAATCAAGCCTTGATAAATTTAAGAAAATTGAATCATATAAAGTATCTTTTCCAACCACAATACTATGAGACTAGATATCAATTACGGAAAAAAACTGAGAAAAAAAAACAAACACATGTATTGTGCTAAACAATACATTTCTAAATAAACAACAGATCACTGAAGAAATGAAAGAGGAAATCAAAAGATACCTGGAAACAAATGACAATGAAAACAAGTTGACCCAAAACCTATGGGATGCAGTAACAGCAGTTCTAAGAGGGAGTTTTATAGCAATACAATTCTTCCTTAAGAAACAGGAAAAATCTCAAATAAAAAACCTAACCTAGACTTCCCTGGTGGCGCAGTGGTTGAGGGTCTGTCTGCCAATGCAGGGCACGCAGGTTTGTGCCCCGGTCCGGGAAGATCCCGCATTCTGCGTAGCGGCTGGGCCCGTGAGCCATGGCCACTGGGCCTGTGTGTCCAGAGCCTGTGCTCCGTAAAGGGAGAGGCCACAGCAGTGAGAGGCCTGTGTTTGGCAAAAAAAAACAAAAAACAAAAAAAAACTAACCTTACACCTAAAGCAATTAGAGAAAGAAGAACCAAAAAAAAAAAAAAAAGCCAAAGAAGAGAAGGAAAGAAATCATAAAGATCAGATCAGAAATAAATGAAAAAGAAATGAAGGAAAAGGTAGCAAAGATCAATAGAACTAAAAGCTGGTTTTTGGGAAGATTAACAAAATTGATAAATCATTAGCCAGACTCATCAAGGAAAAAGGGAGAAGACTCAAATCCACAGAATTAGAAATGAAAAAGGAGAAGTAAAAACTGACACTGCAGAAATACAAAGAATCATGAGGGATTACTACAAGCAAATGTATGCCTATATAATGGACAACCTGGAAGAAATGGACAAATTCTTAGAAAAGCACAACCTTCCAAGACTGAACCAGGAAGAAATAGAAAATATAAACAGACAAATCACAAGCACTGAAATTGAAACTGTGAACGAAAATCTTACAACAAACAAAAGCCCAGGACCAGATGGCTTCACAGGCGAATTCTGTCAAGCATTTAGAGAAGATTTAACACTTATCCTTCTCAAACTCTTCCAGAATATAGCAAATGGAGGAACACAATCAAACTCATTCTACAAGGCTACCATCACCCTGATACCAAAACCAGACAAAGATGTCACAAGAAAGAAAACTGCTGGCCAATATCACTGATGAATATAGATGCAAAAATCCTCAACAAAATACTAGCAAACAGAATCCAACAGCCCATTAAAAGGATCATACACCATGATCAAGTGGAGTTTATCCCAGGGATGCAAGGATTTTTCAATATACACAAATCAATCAATGTGATACACCATATCAACAAATTGAAGGATAAAAATCATATGATAATCTCAATAGATACAGAAAAATCTTTCAACTAATCTCAACACCCATTTATGATAAAAACCCTCCAAAAGATAGCCATAGAAGGAAATTACCTTAACATAATAAAGGCCATATATGACAAACCCACAGCCAGCATAATTCTCAATGGTGAAAAACTGAAACCATTTCCACTAAGATCAGCAAGAAGGCAAGGTTGCCCACTCTCACTGCTATTATTCAACATAGTTTTGGAAGTTTTAGCCACAGCAATCAGAGAAGAAAAAGAAATAAAAGGAATCCAAATTGGAAAAGAAGAAATAAAACTGTCACTGTTTGTTAATGACATGATACTATACATAGAGAATCCTAAAGATGCTAGCAGAAAACTTCTAGAGCTAATCAATGAATTTGGTAAAGTAGCAGGTACAAAATTAATGCACAGAAATCTCTTGCATCCCTATACACTAATGATGAAATATCTGAAAGAGAAATTTAGGAAACACTTCCATTTACCATTGCAACAAAAAGAGTAAAATAACTAGGAAGAAACCTACCTAAGGAGACAAAAGACCTGTATGCAAAAACTATAAGACACTGATGAAAGAAATTAAAGATGATACAAACAGATGGAGAGATACACCATGTTCTTGGATTGAAAGAATCAACGCTGTGTAAATGACTATACTACCCAAAGCAATCTACAGATTCAATGCAATCCTATCAAACTACCAATGGCATTTTTCACAGAACTAAAACAAAAAAAATCACAATTTGTATGGAAACACAAAAGACCTCGAATAGCCAAAGCATTCTTTAGAAAGAAAAATAGAGGTGGAGGAATCAGGCTCCCTGACTTCAGAGTACACCATAAAGCTACGGCAATCAAGACAGTATGGTACTGGCACAAAGACCGAAATATAGATCAATGAAACATGATAGAAAGCCCAGAGATAAACCCACACATTATGGGCACCTTATTTTTGATAAAGGAGGCAAGAATATACAGTGGAGAAAAGACAGCCTCTTCAACAAGTGGTGCTGGGAAAACTGGACAGCTACATGTAAAAGAATGAAATTAGAACACTCCCTAACACCATACACAAAAATAAACTCAAAATGGTTTAAAGACCTAAATGTAAGGCCAGACACTATAAAACTCTTAGAGGAAAACATAGGCAGAACACTCTATGACATAAAGATCATTTTTGGCCTACCTCCTAGAGAAATGGTAATATAAACAAAAATAAACAAATGGGACCTAATGCAACTTAAAAGCTTTTGTACAGCAAAAGAAACCATAAACAAGACCAAAAGACAACTCTCAGAATGGGAGAAAATATTTGCAAATGAAGCAACTGACAAAGGATTAATCTCCAAAATATACAAGCAGCTCACACAGCTCACTATCAAAAAATAAAACAGCCCAATCCAAAAATGGGTAGAAGACTTAAATAGACATTTCTCCAAAGAAGATATACAGCTTGCCAACAAACACATGAAAGTATGCTCAACATCATTAATCATTAGAGAAATGCAAATCAAAACAACAATGAAACTACAAAAACTACAACTACATGTATCACTTCACACTTGTCAGAATGGCCATCATCAAAAAGTCTATGAACAATAAATTCTGGAGAGGGTGTGGAGAAAAGGGAACCCTCTTGCATTGTTGGTGGGAATGTCAATTGATACAGCCATTATGGAAAACAGAATAGAGGTTCCTTAAAAAACTACAAGTAGAACTATCATATGACCCAGTAATTCCACTACTGGGCATATACCCTGAGAAATCCGTAATTCAAAAAGAGTCATGGACCACAATGTTCATTGCAGCTCTATTTACAATAATCAGGACATGGAAGCAATCTAAGTGTGCATCAACAGATGAATGGATAAAGAAGATGTAGCACATATATACAATGGCATATTACTCAGCCATAAAAGGAAACAAAATTGAGTTATGTGTAGTGAGGTGGATGGACCTAGAGTCTGTCATACAGAGTGAAGTAAGTCAGAAAGAGAAAAACAAATACTGTATGCTCACACATATATATGGAATCTAAAAAAAAAAAAGGTTCTGAAGAACATAGGAGCAGGACAGGAATGAAGTTGCAGATGTAGGGAAGCAGCTGCATAGCACAGTGAGAGCAGCTCAGTGCTTTGTGACCACCTAAGAAGGGTGCGATAGGGAGGATGGGAGGGAGATGCAAGAGGGAGGAGTTATAGGAATATATGTATATATATAGTTGATTCACTTTGTTATACAGCAGAAACTAACTACATTGTAAAGCAATTATACTCCAATAAAGATGTTAAAAAAATAAATTTAAAAAAAATAAAGACTCTATGCCAAGTAGATTGCTTCATTTCAGTGTGACAATCTTGAATTAGAAAGCTGGTTCTGCCATTTACTAACTTTAAAACATTGAATACGTGATTTAATCTCTCTTATCCTCCAAGTCTTTATCCTCATTCTAAAAATGGGCTGTCAATGCTTATTTGATAAAGTTATTGTCAGGATTAGAAGCTAAATCCTAATGTATCAGATATATGATATGCATTTCATTTATAATAGTAGCTCTTATTATTTTTACATTCTTCTTTGGGAAATCTACTTTCCATGCCTGTTTATAAATACTTCTAGAGGTAGTTATTGCTGTAGCTGTTATATAAATTCTATCAATGTATGTGTTAAATGCAGAAGATGAAGGAAATAGAAAAGAGGGGTGGGAAAAGAAAAATAGGTGGAGGAGTAAAAGGAAGGAGAACCTGTATTTACTGAGGTTTTATCATGTACCAGTACTATAATAAGACTCCAGCACACCTTGAGCCCTCCATCAGACACCATTATTATCATCCTGTTTTACAGTTAAGGAAGATGAAGCCAGAGACGTGGAAATCATTTTCCCAATATTCTGTAAAATGGCTGGATTTATACTTATTCTAACAACTTTCCAGGGATGAGGGTTGTTTTCCCCATATAAATATTGAGGAAACATGGGCAGAAATGGACATATGTAGCTTACGTTCACAGAATTAGCCTGATGCATCCTGGGCTTCAGCCTCAGGTCTATCTACTCCTAAAGTTCACACAATTTTTGTGGCTCCAAGGATTAATAATATGGGAAGGTCCATGTTCACTTGTAGAACTTTATTTTCAAATACACAGAATTTTGTTGCTCTTCGTTGTTTCATGAAGCAAAAGCAAACACTCTATTTGAATGAGAGGTAAATTAGCTTTAAGAAAATACCCCCAATGACCTGAAAAGCAGTGTCAGTATTTTATTTTAATGGTTTTTGTTCCTAAAGGACAGAAGTAGCTTACATTAAGGGGAGTCTTCCCGGAGGCAGGTATTATTCAAACAACAGGCATTCCTATACCCTATGTATCAAGAATCATGTCAGGTTTTGGATCATAGCTTTTGATAGTAGTGATAATTTCTAATCCTGATAAGATGGGGTGCTTTTTCTTTTGTTGAGAAGAGAGAGAGCAAGGTGACCTGGGGACAATTCAGGGGGTTTAACATTATACTAATGGTTACCATCTAATTTCATGTGTCCTTTCCAGAACTGCTTTAAATCTTCTACCTGGTTTATCTCACCTCCTCTTCACAGACATCAGGTCAGCCCTGCCACTATTACAATAGTGTCTCTTCTTATAAATGATGAAACTGTTTCTGAGAGTGGGTACATAATTTGCCCAAAGTCATACAACTTATAAGTGGTGGAGATGCTGATCAAAACCAAATGTTTTGACCATTAAGTCCTCTGATGACAGCACATGACGTGAGAGAGTGAACCAGAAGATTGGTCATGAACAGGAGCTGAAAGATAAGACATGTTGGTCAGAAAGTCCAAGCCAATGGAGTGAGCCAGGAAGCAGTACCAGGACATAAAAACCAAATCATGAAAATTAGACCAAGTAAAGTTTACTGTGCAAAAGCTCTTAAGTTTCATTAGGTCCCATTTTTATTTTTGTTTTCATTTCCGTTTCTCTAGGAGGTGGGTCAAACAGGATCTTGCTGTGATTTATGTCATAGAGTGTTCTGCTTATGTTTTCCTCTAAGAGATTTATAGTCAGGACCTTGTCTTTCTGGTTGGTAGGGTTGCATCCAGTGGTGTGTTATGGGATGTTTGTGAACTTAGTATGATTTTAGGAAGCCTCTCTGCTAATGGGTGGGGTTGTGTTCCTGTCTTGCTAGTTTCTTGGCATGGGGTGTCCAGCACCCGAGCTTGCTGGCTGTTGGGTGGAGCTGGGTCTTAGCATTGAGATGGAGATCTCTGGGAGAGCTCTTGCTAATTGATATTACATGGGGTGGGAGGTCTCTGATGGGCCAATGTCCTGAACTCATCTCTCCCACCTCAGAGGCTCAGGCCTGACACCAGTCCAGAGCACTAAGACGCTGTCAGCCACACGGCTGAGAAGAAAAGGGAGAAAAAAAGAAAGAAAAAATATTTAAAAATAAAATAAAATATTTAAAATAAAAAAATAGAAAAATTTTGTAATCAAAGAAAAAGAAGAGAGAGACCAAACCAATAAACATATCCACCAATGATAACAAGCACTAAAAACTATACAAATATAAACATAAAAATCAGAAATAAGTCAGTGTCAGACAGCAAACCCCAAGTCTACAGTTGCTCCCAAAGTGCACCACTTCAATTTTGGGATGATTCATTGTCTATTCAGGTATTCCACAGATGCAGGGTATATCAAGTTGATTGTAGGGATTTAATCTGCTGCTCCTGAGGCTGCATGGAGAAATTTACCTTTCTCTTCTTTGTTCGCACAGCTCCTGGGGTTCAGCTTTGGATTTGGCCCCGCCTCTGCATGTAGGTCGCCCTCAGGCCTCTGTTCCTGCCCAGACAGGATGGGGTTAAAGCAGCGGCTGATTAGGAGGCTCTGGCTCACTCTGTCAGGGGGAGGAAGGGTTACGGTAGTTATAATTGGAATGTGGGGCAAGCCTGCAGCAGCAGAGGCCAGCATGACCTTGCAACAGCCTGAGATGCACCTTGTGTTCTCCCAGGGAAGTTGTACCAGGATCACGGGACCCTGGCAGTGGTGGGCTGCACAGTCTCCCAGGAGGGGAGGTGTGGATAGTGACCTGTGCTTGCACACAGGATTCTTGGTGGCTGCAGCAGCAGCATTAGTGTTTCATGTCCGTCTCTGGTGTCCGAGCTAATAGCCGTGGCTCATGCCTGTCTCTGGAGCTCATTTAGGCAGTGCTCTACCTTCTGTGGGCAGATGGGGAAGGAATCCCCTCACCTTGCACACCCTGAAACAATGGTCTATTGTCTCTTAGGCAGGTCCAGACTTTTTCCCAGACTCCCTCACTGCTGGTTGTGGCACAGTAGCCCCCTTCAGTCTGTGTTCACACAGCCAAGCCCAGTCCTCTCCCTGGGATCTGACCTCTGAAGCCCGAGCCTCAGTTCCCAGTCCCCACCCATCCTAGTGGGTGAGCAGACAAGCCTCTCAGGCTGGTGAGTGCTGGTCGGCTCCGATCAGCTGTGCGGGAATCTCTCTGCTTTGCCCTCCGCACCCTGGTGGCTGTGCTCTCCTCCACGACTCCGAAGCTTCCCCCCTCCACCACCCGCAGTCTCTGCCTGCAAAAGGGCTTCCTAGTGTGTGGAAACCTTTCCTCCTTCACAGCTCCCTCCCACTGGTGCAGGTCCTGTCCCTATTCTTTTATCTCTGTTTTTTCTTTTTTCTTTTTCCCTACCCAGGTACATGGGGAATTTCTTGCCTTTTGGGAGGTCTGAGGTCTTCTGCCAGAGTTCAGTAGGTGGTCTGTAGGAGTTGTTCCACATGTAGATGTATTTCTGATGTATTTGTGGGGAGGAAGGTGATCTCCACGTCTTACTCTTCCACCATCTTGAAGCTCTTCCAGGATTTTTTAATTTTATTTTTAATCTTCAATATACTTAGCTTCTCTGATTTTATTGATGCCTGTTCTATCAGTGACTGAGAAGGGTGTGACAAAATTTCCACGATTGAAACTGAAATTCCATGATTGAACATTTGTATTATTATCCTCTTAAATCTGTCAATATTTGCACTATGCATTTGGGGGACATACTGTTAGAGGAAAATAAATAATTAGAATTTCTATATAATCCTAATGGACAGGCACTTTTAAAATAATAAAATATCCTTTTTCTCTCTTGCAATTTTTAAATATCATTATTTTGAGATCTTAAAATAATATTTAACTTTTTAATATTTAAAATGAAAAATATTAACTATACTATGCTGATATGGATACTTGTCAGACTTCTTTTGTTTAATGTTTCCATGACATATTTCTATGTCTGTTTACTTCCTGTTTCTCTATATCCTTATATTTGTAATCTATCTCTTTTAAGCTACACAAAGTTAGATTAACAGAAAAATTGCAATGATAGCACATAGCACTTCCATATACCCCACACTCAGTTTCCCCTATTACTAATATCTTACATTAGTATAGTAGTTTGTTACAGCTAATAAACTGATACTGATATATTATTATAAATAAAATTTGTGCTTTGATCAGATTTCTTCTGTTTTTACCTAATGTCTTTTTCTGTCCCAAAATGCCATCCAGGATACCCCATCACATTTACTCATCATGTTTATTTAGCTTCCTCTTGGAGGTTGGTATTCTGTCTTTGTGAAGTCTCATCCCTTGTTCTACTGCATAGTCATGTGGAATTCCAACTGAATGACATTTTTTTTTAATTGAGATTTTTTCGAGGTCCCTCCTCTCATACACCCATAAGGATGCTGGAAACTTTCCTCTGCTTGTTAGTCGGCCAGCTGCTCTTGAGAAATGGAGAACCCAATCCACTGAGATGAAAAGTCGTGACAAATATAGTGGTCAGCTGTATGGACTTTGGGTCAAGCAGTTGTTGCTTTAATAGTACTCTGACATCTTAAAATACATTAAAATGTTTTTCTAGCATTTTAATTTTTTTTTACAGTGGGAATGTCCATCTGCACAAAAGTAGTTCACCTTAACCATAATGGGTAAAGGCATTTAAAAGCATTTGCTCTATATTGCACACTAGGTTTCCCAAACATTGTACCAATTTACATTCTTAGTAAAATTTTATCAGTAACTATTTATCCAAAGTTCAATAACAATGTCTATAAGTAGTATTGTTGAAGTTTAAGAAGAGAAACAATCAGGATTCATTTATTTATTGGTTTATTCAACACATATTTTTGAGCTCTTACTGTATAGCAGGCATTCTATCTTTCCTCTTACTTTCAAGGGACTTTAGAGAAATTGTTTTCCATCCCTCTCTCCAGCAGCCTTTAAGCTATATGAAGAAGTTACTTTCTAAGAAAAAAATCATGTTAATAATATTACTGTATAAGTACGGATGCCTACCTACCTCATATTCACAAAACTAAAGAGTAACCTTGAGGTCCTTCAATTGAATGAACACTATTTACTCCAACTGATATTCTGTTTAACTTAAAACACACACACATACACACACACACACACACAGAGAACAGAAGTTCTACTGGCAATCTTTAAATGAAAGTTTCTCTCACCAAAAAATAAAATAAAATAAAATAAACTATATAAGAGAAAGAGGAGGAGACTATTTGAAATCTCCTATATGGTTTAAATTGCTTCATTAGGTATACATAGATTGGTGATCCATATAATTGATTTTTTAAAAAGATCATATTTAGACATTCATTTAAACACCTTCATTAAGTAAGAGTACATCAGAACATGGAGTATTATGTCTTAATATTCTCTTCTCCACTCTCAACCCATAAATCACATATCATGCATCATTTAGACTAATGGAAGATAATTTAAAATTATTGATCAATTACTTTTGTGTGCTACACAATGTTCTAAGGGCTTTCATCAATAGCAGCAATGGAACATAATTAAAATAAAAACAATATTAGTGGCCACTATTTCTCAAATATCACATGCATGGCTCACCATAAGCAGTTTACAATCATGATCTCAGTTAATACTGACATCAGCCATCTGAATTAATTGTTCCTAGTTTCCACTTTTTCTACTGATCAGGGAACTGTTGCTCATTTAGAGGAAATGTGAATATCAACTGAAGCACCAAAACACTTCAGAAGATAATTGATATGAATGAAAATATCAAGTTATAGCTAATTTAATTAAACAGTAAATAAAACTATATGTTCATTGCATGGTAAAATTTATGAGACATTCTAGCCTTAGAAACTTGGTGTTAATTAGGCGGAGCTAAATAAATGACTAGTTCCCAAAGTTAGAGGGGATTTGTTTTTCTCAGCATGCCATTCTCAAGAAATAAAATCTTTTTTTTTTAATAGTAAATGCTTCTCTGTTACATGGACAGGCCCTACTGATCCATTTTTTATTTAAGTATAGCAATAGAATATAGAAATATATACCATTTCCACTTTATGATTGGGGATACTACCCTAGGATTCCACTAATTTATGATCTACTATGAATCAAGAGTATATACAAAGTAAGAATATAGTGTTTTTTATAAACACTTTTTTCACAAAATTATATTGTTTCTTAAAGAAAAATGCTTTTAATAGGAATACTGTATAATCCATGAAAATAGAAAAATTGTGCACTTTTTACGGATGAGAAAACTAAATCTCAGTGGAGTTAAGTGAATAGCCAACTTGCTAAATCTGAGAGCTTAAAGAAATTTTATCTAAAATGGTATTGGTTCACGTGTATTTGATGTTCTTGTGTGACTTTATAGGGAAGGTGTAAAGGAAGTAGGAGAGGTCTGTTTTATGTGACTTTGTTGGAATTCACATATAGTGAACTTGAGCTTTGCTTTCAAAGCTATTAATACAGCCCCCACTGAGAACAGTGGAAATACACTATCTTTTGGTCAATTTGAATGCCTAGTCATTATCACTTGGCAGTCATTTCTTTGAAAAAAGTTCAAGAGTGTGTGTTAAATGTTTAATTCTTTTAGCTACACAGCTTTTAAGAAATATAAAAATGTTTCAGTATTGTTTATCATATTTGAATTAACCATGTAGGATTCCTAATAACAAGTCCTTACAATTCCTTTTTTACTTCTTGCTTTTGAATTGGTTTTCTTTGATTGACTTACTTGTGTCTGTATACATAAAATGCAACACTTCCCCAAAGTACAGCCCTTTCCTGTCAAACAAAGCACCATTCTTAGAGTGCCAGGATGACCTATCCCCACACATTTCCTATCTTATCATGGCCCCTGCCCAAATTCTTCAGGAGCTCCCCTTATGCTAAACAAGATCTGAACTCCTTCTCCTGGCATATTTCCTACCTTCTCTCTCCAAATTTATATTCCGCTACTTTCTCTCTCAAAACAGATGCTTTAAAAAGATGGGTAACCAGTAGTTTCCAGAATATTCCTTGTTTTCTCATTCCTCTTGTGTTTGTTGATGCTGCAATCTCTGCAATGTTCCTTCCCATCCCTCCACCTTCCTCTCATTGGTCTTTGTCCAGAACTACCCTAAGGCATGTGTAGCTACACATTGTAATAGTTTGAACCTCTATGTCCCTTTAAAAAGTTCTCATACATTCATTTCCTCAATAATCATTCAACAGTCACTGGGTGCCAAATATTGTACTTAGGTTTGGAGAGAATTGGGCTTCTAGGGTTAAAATGATTAACTAGAGGCACAGCTCCTGCTCTAAAGAAATTCCCACACTAATAGGGAGAAAAAAATGCTTAATGCTGTATGTTATACAAGTGCCTTGCTATAGATGTCCATTAGTCATTAATGTCCTGCTTTAAATTGATAATCTTTTACATTAAAATTTCCCTGTTCAATTACTGGTGTGGTTTCTGTCTCCTAACTGGACTCTGGCCAATGTAACAGGGGAGCCCAGGAGCTTTGGAAGCACATATAGGACCTTTAACATAATGCCTGATGGAGAATGGGGATTCAGGTATCTTCTCACTAGAGATACCCTCCAACTAGTAGAAACTATGGTGCTTGGAATTGATTAACTGCTCATTGAATGAATAAATAAGATAAATACTTTTTAATATTAGTTTTTACAAAAGTCTTATAAAGTAAATAGAGAAGGAATCAGTATTATCAATTAACAAATAAGTATGTGGTAGCCAAACTGGTCAGATCAACTTACCAAGGACACTTAGTAATCATCTGTCAATTCTTTGCCATTTGATCCATCAATCCCGCTTCCAGACATTATCCAGAGGAATTGAAATCTGGATCTCAAAGAGATATCTGCACTCTCATGTTCATTGCAGTGTTATGTACAATAGTCAAGATATGGAAACAACCTAAATGCCATTGACAGATGAATGGATAAAGAAAATGTGGTGTATACATACAATGGAATATTATTAAGACTTAAAAAAAAAGAATATCTTGCCATTTGCAACCATATGGCTGAGTCTGGATGACATTATGCTAAGTGGAATAAGCCAGACACAGAAAGACAAGTACTGCATGATCTCACTTACATGCAGAATCTAGTCAAACCATGTGGAAATAGTCAGATTCACAGAAGCAGAGAGTAGTTGCCAGGTGGGTGCCAGGTGGTTGCCAGGAGCTACGGGGAGGAGGGAATATGGGAGGTGTTGGTCAAAGGGTGCAAAGTTTTAGTTATGCAGGGTAAGTAAATAAGTAAGTTCTGGAGATCTACTGTACAACATAGTGCCTATGGATAAAAATTATTTTATACTTAAATTTTTGCTAAGATGATAGACCTTATATTAAGTGTTTTTATCACAAAAAGAAGGAAAAAAAGCAACACAAAACAATAAAGAGGGCAGGCAAATTTTTGGACTGGTGGATAAGTTTATGCCATTGATTGTGATAATAGTTTCACTGGTGTATGCTTAACGCCAAACAAATCAAGTTGTATACATTTACAGTTTTTTGTATGTCAAAAAAATCATTGTATGGCAATTTTTGGACCAGAACACAGTTCTGTTCATGTCTAAGCAAGTGATTTTTCCAATTTTTCAAAAATGTTGCAAAAAATTATATCTAACATGTAGGTACTAAAAGGTGGTATGATTTTTGTCTTTCATTTTAAGGAAGTATGGGAAAATATTTTGGCTGTTCAGAAATCTGTTCCAAGACCTCCCTTCCTCTTGACAACTGTGAGGATATACCCAAGTATAGAGTGCCAAACATGATTTCCCTGTCTTCAGATCCAAATTTACTCCAGTTCTTTTCTGCTTCATATGGGAGCAGATTCTGTCCCTTTCAGGCTACATTTTTTCTGGCTCCTATGTCAGTGGCTTCCAGCTTGCTTCATCTAAGGGTGTGGGGGGGGCAATAGTGGAGTTTGTATCCTTGTGAAAGAGAGAAACCAGGGCACCTCACCTTTCCTGTCTGCCCCAAGCAGCATCCCTCACAGCAGCTGCATTTTCTTTGTGACCCCAGATTCTGCCTGACAGGCTCATCAAGGTCCCAGTGTCTGCCAAGGCACCCTGTATCTCTGGTGACACTGCCTCCCCCGCTTGATCCTGCCACCCCTGGATTCCATCTTGCCAGCTGTTGCTAAAGCTGTGCTAACTCACCATCCATTAAACCATAACATGTATAACCCAAATTCTCCCCATTAAAAATAGTTGATGATACCTTTCTTCCTGGTGGGACTTTGACTGATTCAGCCAGTCTAGGGTTACCAAATACCCTTTAACGTTGAGTTAAATATTCAAATGTATTCTTAGGTTGACAGGTGACAAATGAGTGAAGTGAGCCAGGGGTAGAAAAATATATTCCTAATATAAAATGACAATACAGCAAGTGTAATAATAAGTGGCACCTGTTGATTAGTACTGAGGTTGGAAGACAACAGGGAGGGGAACAAAAGGCAGATATAAGTGCTCAGGCAGTCCAAGCCCTCTCTGCTCCAAACAGGCTCCACTCCCACCTGTGTCCATATCTCAGGTAATTGATAGAAAAATACACAAGCTGGGGCTCCACACCAGATCATCTGTATTTAAAGAAGATGCCCAGGTGACAAAGATGCACTTAAAATTTTGAGAAACTGCTGGTCCACAGGCTCTCTTGCTAAAGGAGTACCTCAGCTCCAGCTGATTTTTGCCATGTAAAAATGTGTTCTTCACATTATCAGATCTTCCAATTTTTCAAAGTAAATTGGAAATTACCAAAAACATGTGAAATTCTTTGATTTTCAAATCAAATTTTATTTATTTTTTTAAAGGTGTGCATGTCAGATAAAACTCTTCTCTAGATATCATAGGACCAGCAGTGTGAGTTGGTCATATTCTTAAGGAAACAAAGGATGGAGCTTAGAACACATGCCAATAAAACATATTGGCATATTTTATCTTATTGAAATTTACCTCTATCTTACATGGTTTTCTCCTTCTATGGTTGATAAATCACAGAGAAACTGGCTCCCAGAACAGAGAGTGGTTGAAAGGCACACAGTGTGTAAAAGGAGGATAAGCCAGAACTTCATCAAACTCCAAATGCCCCCTTTCTCTCACTATAGATTTGCTTCTAGAGTTAATGGGTCAGTGTCCCGGTGACCTGGGGTCTATCTAAGGTGTTAAAATCCTGAGATATTTATCCCCTCTGCTGTAGCTTCAGGAAATAGAGCAATGGTTAAGTGCAGAAACTTCCTCACTGTTCACAAAGTAGACGTTTAATTACCAGAAGCTTCAGTGTTCCCACAGCAGGATGCATAAAAGGAAATAAAACATAATTGTGGCAGTGCGTCTGACTCGGAAATTAAAACTCAGCAAGGAAGGGCATGTGGGGAGCCAGATGGTGTAGAGCATAAGGTGGTGTGCAGTGAGCCATTTCTCGCTCAGTGGATCTCATTGGGAGCTAATTTGTTCGAGGCTGGGCTGCCTCTGAGCCAGGCTCCTGGCTCTCTGTTTGGGGATTGTCTGTGCCTGTTTTAACAGTCATTACCTGTCTGGCAGATATTTTTCCAAAGAGGCTCGATGTTTGATCAAAAGCTAGGAAGCAGAACTGCCAGATATTCAATAGCTCCTGGAAGGTGGATGGACAGAGAAGTGCTGGGAAATAATAACTCTGTGTTTCTCGTCTTCCTCAGGTGACATATTTAAGACCCCACCTGGGTCCTGGAACAATGTTCAGAGTAAAGGAATTGCTCCAGCCTAAGCCCTGTGTTTGTGAATTTGGACCCCTGAAGTGTCTGAACTTGCTTGTTCTTTACCAGATTCCTTATTCTTAACCCGTTGGATGTTACCTAAAAGCTTGAAAGGATGGAGGAGAGGATATCATGGCACACGACAGACGCTTTCACCTCATCAAGCCTGGTTTCCAACTGCAACTTCCCTCCAAGAACAGTTGCCACACGTCCTCACTACAATTTTGTGTATAATTCAGAGGTGTTCCTGCTCCAAAGTTCATCTCCCAATTCCTTTTTCTACCAACTCTGATTTATTCATATATTTATTCTTTCTTTCAACAAGTATTCAATGAGCAACTAATACATGGCAGACATTTTTCTCAATGCTGGGAACAGAGTTATGAATAAAATAGATAATGAACATAAATACATCAGACAAGGCTTCCCTGGTGGTGCAGTGGTTGAGAGTCCGCCTGCCGATGCAGGGGACATGGGTTCGTGCCCCGGTCCGGGAAGATCCCACATGCCACGGAGCGGCTGAGCCCGTGAGCCATGGCTGCTGAGCCTGTGCGTCTGGAGCCTGTGCTCCGCAACGGGAGAGGCCACAACAGTGAGAGGCCTGCATACTGCAATATATATATATATATATATATATATATATATACATGTAGATATATCAGACAATGTTGCAAAATAGGAAATTCTAGGTAGGCATGCTCATGTACACACACATACACACACCCATGCTCACACCTCAGAATCCTAGGATAGAGTGTGGTTACTATTTTAGTTAGGATGGCCAAATGAGACAGCTCTGGAAAGGGGGCATTTGAGTTGTGGCCTCAATGATGAAAAATCTAGCCATAAAAATGAGAAGATGGAAGGAGAGGGAAGTGTTCCATGAAGAGGGATTGATAGTAAGAATGGAGAGGTGGGAATGACCTTTTGTGTTCAGGAGTAGAGGAGATGTGCTGGTGAATGGAGAGAATGACAGGAGATGAGATTGGAGAGGGTGCATGGAGCTATATTATGTAGGACAATGTAGTCCAAGGCAAGGATTGTAGTGTCTTTGCAGTGAAAAATGCACACAAATGTGTTAATCCTTAATCTAACTTGTGCCTTAGGGAGATCATTCTGGCTGTAATAGATGATGACCTGTAAGGGGGACAAGAATGGTAAGAGCAATTAGGAAGTTATTGCAGAAATCTAGGTGATGGCCTGACTAGGATGAGAGAAGTAATAATGATGAACAGTATTAGGAATATTTTTGGAGGAAGCTTCACTCCAGGCACCCCCACCTTGGTTATGCCAACCTTATTTATTGAGTTTGCTCCAATTCCAGCAGGTGTCGAATAATATGGGTCTTTCCTATGCAGCAGGTAGACCCCCATGATTCGAACAAAATGACAAAAGGGAATATTTGGTATATTAAGAACATGTACTGTTCAAGGCTCAATAAGCATTTTGAAAACTTTCATTTACTTATAAGCCGCTGCACAGGAAGAGAAGAGTAGGAGACTATAGCAGAGTGGAGGTCACACAGCTGGAAGAACACGATCATTCCTGGAGAGGAAGAGCCCTCAAGATGGAACAGGTGAGCTGACATCCAATATTTGGAAGATCATCATGTGTAGAAAAAGGCGATCTGTTTGGCACTTGAGCAAAAATTACAGGGCTGTGTTAGTTTTCTAGGGCTGCTCTAATGGTACCACAAACTCAGTGGCTTAAACAATAGAAATTTATTGTCTCACAGTTCTTGAAACTAGAAGTCTGAGGTCAAGGTGTTGGCAGGGCTGGTTCCTTCTGAGGGCTGTGAGGGAGAGTCTGTGCCAGGTCTCTCTCCTAGTTTCTGGTAGTTTCTTGGCCATCTTTGGTATTTCTTGGCTTATAGAAACATCACCCTTTTATGTTCACGAGGAAGCTTCTCTGTGTGTATCTGTCTCCAAATTTACCTTTTGATAAGGACATCTGTCATGTTGGGTTATGGTCCACTCTGATGACCTCATCTTAATCTGAGTACATCTGCAAAGTGCTGAGTGTTTGGTTCAACATATCTTTTCTGCTAGAAACACAATTCAAGCCATAAAAAGGACTAATTAGTAGAAGTTGAGAGAAGGCAGACTTTGTTTCAATGTAAAGATTAATTTTTCAGTAGTCAGAATCGTGCAGCCATAGGGAAGTTCTGTCTTTCTCAATAGTGAATTCCTAATGGCTGGAGATTTTCAAGAAAAAGTTGAAGGGTATTGTGTCAAGGATGTTGTGAGCAGGGATGTCTACATTGCATGTAATGATGGGTTGAAATGATCTCTAGTCCTCAAAAGCTACTTCTCCATAGTTCTATAATATTTATCTCATTAATAATAATAACTGACATTTACTGATGCCTCACAGGGAGCCAAACTCTAGATTGAGATTTTTTTAAATTACAAAACCTCATGAGGTTACAAAATGGATGAACCTTGAAAACATTATGCTAAGTGAAAAAAAAGGCCAAATATTGTATGATTCTATTTATATAAAATATCAAGAATAGAAAAATCCATAGAGAGTGAAAGGAAATTAGTGGTTGCTAGGAACTGGTGAGAGGGGGATGGAGAGTGATTGCTTTTGTGTAAAGAGGATCCTTAGGGGGTGATGAAATTGTCTGGAATTAGATAATGATGATGGCTGCACAACTTTATACATAAAACCACTGAACTGTATAATTTAAAATGGTGAATTTTAAGGCACAAAATTGTATTTCAATAAAAATGAAAATCTCATGAGATGGGCATTATAGTTCCCATTTTACAGATTAGAAAATTTGGATTTAGAGAATTAAAGAGTAGCCATGCTCAGATAACAAATGACAGAGTTAGGATTTATATTTATTCTTTTTTTACTTATAAAAACAAGTTTCTTTTGGCTGATATTTGATCACTTAATAGGAACAATCTGCTGGTGATAAATGTCTCTTTCCTTGAGGACATTCTACAACCTAACCTGTCTGGTCCTTTAAGCTGTCTCTGGACTTGAAATATAGGTATGAACATTTTCTTTCCTTCATGGTCAGAGAGAGGCAGAGACAGTTTTCTTTTCTTTTATCAAGTTTTCTGATTCTCTACCAAAAGAAGGAAAACCTGCTGCTAGACAAGACTGGATGCTAATTAAGACACAATTTCCTAAATATAATGTGTGTGTCTGTGTGTGAGAGTGTGTCTGTGCATGGCTATTGTGTAAAGAGCAGGGGAGAATCAGCATTCTGGCCTCGCTTTAGTTTCCTATTTCTGCCGTAACAGACTACCACTAACTTAGCAGCTTTAAACAACCAACCTTATTGTCTCAAGATTTCCTTGGACCAAGTGTCTGAGCCGGGGTTACCTGAGTCCTCAACTCAGGGTCTCAGGTCAGATCTGGCTGAAATCCAGGTGCTGGCCACAGACTTGTTCTTATCTGGGGCTCTAGGTCCTCTTCCAAAGTTATTCAGGCTCTTGGAAGAATTCAGTTCCTTGGGTTTGTAGGACTGAGGTTCCTATTTTCTTTCTGGCTCTTCGACAGAGGTTTCTCTCAGCTCCTAGAGGCCAACTCAGATCCTAGTCATATGGCTGTTTCACAACATAGCCACTTTCTCCTCCAAAGCAAGAGAAGCTCTTCCTTCATTCTGCTAAGATAGACTCTTATATATAATATAATATTATCGTGGGAGTATTTCATCACTTTTACCATGTAACATAAACTAATCAAACCATAATCCTATTCACTCTCAGAAGGAGGAGATTATACTGGGCATATGCACTGGGGTGGGGAAGGGGGCTTGGCTGCCTTCTTAGAATTCTACCTGCCACAGGCATTGAGTTGTGTTGATCTGAAATTAGGTCAGTTTGCTTTGGTTCCATCATCAAAACAGTGGACTTTTGCAAAATCCACTATTTAGAACATTATACAGAAAGACCTCACATGCAGTGTACATGGAAGTCAGGAGAAAGTACTGGACATAAGCCTTAAAGTGTTTATCATATTTTGCACTATTAATTCAGAAAGCACTTCCACACAACATCTATGCCTGACATTCTCATCTGTAGCTGTCAAAAAGGCTCAGGGAAGTGCCATTTATGGAGAAGGTGCACAAAAATTACTGCCTGACTTTTTCAGCACTGTAACTGTATGGTGGTGCTGGGGCTGCCATAACAGAATGCTCCAGACTTGTGGGCTTCAAGATACATTTACTTTTTAATAATTCTAGAGGATAGAAGTTCAAGATCAAGGTGTCAGCAGGGTTGGTTTCTTCTGAGGTCATTCTCATTGTCTTGAAGATGTTTGTCTTCTCCCTGTGTCCTCACATGGTCTTCCTTGTGTGTGTTTGTGTCCTAATTTCCTCTTCTTATAAGGACACTAGTCATATGGATCAGGGCCCACCCTAATTACCTCATTTTAAATCATTATTTCTTTAATGACCCCAACTCCAAATACAGTCACATTCTGAGGTACTATAGGGTAGTATATCAATGTATGAATTTTGAAGGGGACACAATTCAATCCATAACACCAACCAAGGTTGAAGCACACAAAAAAACTCTTATTATCTTCATGTTACTAATGAGAAAATTAGGGCACAGATAGAAATGGCTCAAGGTCAAATAAGTAATAAAGAGCTGTAGAGACCTTAAAGCACAGAGCTACAGAGCTTCAGCTTCTGGGGTCTTTCAAGTGCTCCAAAGCATGTGGCAGGTTGAAATTTTAGAAGAAAAGCTGAGATATTAGAAGAAAAACTGTTAAGTTAGGAAGCTGCCAATAAACACAATGAAGAAAATCTCAGAAGACTGCATTAACTCTGTAGCTCTTTTTGGGATGTGAAATTATCCTTGCTTTCCATGCTGCATGAATGCTATTCAAAGAGTTTTTGTTTTACCTCATCCTCTTGTTTTATGATGAATTTGTGCGTGAAAAGACTCATTAAGGACATCATTATTCTACATTTATCAGTAATGAACTGTCTGTGGCACCTATTAGCAGTAAAATGGTCCCAGTCCCTTTTTGTATCTGTCTACATTTTTCTTCATTATTTGCTGCTCAACTCTCATCCATTTCAAATGGATTTGGCTGGATGCAATTTTCCCCCCAATTGTTCTTTTATTTGAGAGACAAATATTATTAGAATTCATAACCCTTGAGGAGTCTAGTCTGCATGTTCCAATGTTAAAATGATTTTTTTTTCATTTTTAATATTGGGAAGGAGCAGGGTTGACTCACCCTAGGAACCTGCATTTAAGCAGACCCTTTGCATTCCTTATTGTACTTAATTTTCACAAGAACTCAGAGATAGGTGTTATCACTCCAATTTTACCAAAAAGACACTGGAGAAACAGAGAGGCAGCCTGCCTTGTTTTGGTAACCCAATTAATAGTTACAGGCAAGGCTTGAGGCTGAAGATCATTAAGAAACTCACAAAGATTTTGTTGCAGGGTAGGTTTGCTTTGACTTCCACATGCATGCTGATTCCAATGTATCCAGACCCAGTCTTAAAACTTGAACTTATTAAAATGTGTGAGCACCTCTGCGGACTGCAAGCCCCACAACACCTTTGGCTCAGCCTAGTTCATTTCTGCAGTTTTTTATGATGCAAATGACTCCTTCTGGTATAGTCTGTCACCTTTTATGTAAGAAAAGACACTCTTTAAACAAAATCTTACTTCTTTAGTTTCTTTGTAGAGTTTTTCTCTTATCTTGCTTCTCAATGATTAACATTCCTTTTGAGGGCATTGAGATAGGAATCTCATCAGAGCCCCCAACTCGCTGCCTGAAGTCATAAGAATTTTTTTTATTGGAGTATAATTTTTATACTTATATATTTTTATTGGAGTATAATTGCTTTACAGCGTTGTGTTAGTTTCTGTTGTACAACAAAGTGAATCAGCTATATGTATACATATATCCCCATATCCCCTCCCTCTTGAGCCTCCCTCCCATCCTCCTTACCCCACCCCTCTAGGTCATCACAAAGCATAAGATTTTTACATCTAATCTCTCCAGCCTCTCCTGCTGTTAATTGGTAATTGAGTGGTTTGCTAAGTTTCACTTTGTGTAATTTGCTCAGAATGGAAAAATGCAAGCAGTGATTAACAAACCAACTCTTAAATATGATTTTAGAGCAGTGACAAATTATTATTTATATGTGTCTTCACCTGCTAACCTTCAGATATAAGAATTTTTGTGGACATCTTCTGACAATGATGATGACAGCCTGAGTCTTGCTCTGCTTGAACTTCAGCCTTGCCCTTTTGAAATGTTTAATTACACGTCAATGGATTTCTTTTTTCTGATCATGAGATACAGAAATCTAATTCAAAGTGGCTTGAACAAAGGAATCTGTCAAATATTGTGACTACATCATTCTTAACATTTTAAGTACTCCATAGCACCTATATTTCTATGCACAATAAGATCATAATATTTTTGACTAACCTATTACATGACATTAATGTATTTGTATTTATTTCTACACATTGTTATTCAATGATCTTAATAAAATTCTGTTGAACATTCCTATGACCTTGAGTCACTCAAGGGCCTTTGTAGCACAAATCTGAAGTTTCCAAAATGGCATGTGGGAGGAAGGTAGGTTCCAGAGACCCAGGCACACTGAACATCTCTGCTCATTCTGATTGTGTGATTTTAGGAATGTTGCAGCATCTCAGGCATGGGAGGTAAGAAAAATCTTTCTAAAGAAAGTGATTTCAATTAATCTAACAAAATACTAAGCTAAGGAATTAAAAATTAGATGTTAACTAGCCTTCTCATTTCCCAAACTAGATCTTCCCATTTATATTCTATGATTTTCAGCTGTATTTCCTTTTCTTAGCATATATCACAACTTAGTTACTTGTAAATACCTATGTTTCTTGTTAAAGTATATATTGATAAAAACTGCAGGGGCCCTGTAAATGCTTGAAGAATTGATGGCTGAATGTATGGTAGATGGATAAATGGGTGGATTGATGAAAGGTTAGAGGAATGGGTACATAGATGGGTGGATGGATGAATGGATGAGTAGATTGATGAATGGATAGATGGTTGGATGGACAGGTAGATGGAAAGATTGATGAGTGAATGGTTGGGCAGATGGATGGATAAATGGGTAGATGGTGGAAAGATAAATGTACCACACCAGCAAAGTGCTGAAGGTGACAGAGAGCATGGGCTATCAAATCTTTCCTTATTTTCTGCATTTCCATGGATAGAAATTATTTTAAAATGTACAGTTACAACTATGATAATATATGTTAAGAAAAATAAGATATTCCAATAAACACAATATGATATATACTTAAAATTCTTTAATTGGTTTATAGAATATAGTCACAGTAAATAAAATATTTTGACATATGTTTCAAGTATTTTATAAAAATATCATACCTATAAAAGAAAATATCATATAGGAGTACAATTTATTAATCATTTTAACAATATAAAAAATAGCCATGTACCCAAAATCCAGGTTAAGTAACAACATATCTAAATATTCTATGCTCCCCTCCTTAATTGCATCTTCTTCTAGAAGTAACAGCTTTCTGGAATTTGTTCATCACCCCTTGCTTTTCTTTGCAATTTTTCTAAATATGTAAATGTCCCTAAAATGTATGTTAGGGAGACCTTCAAGATGGTGGAGGAGTGAGACGTGGAGATCACCTTCCTCCCCACAAATACATCAGAAATATATCTACATGTATTTCTGTACATGTAACAACTCCCATAGAACACCTACTGAATGCTGGCAGAAGACTTCAGACTTCCCAAAAGGCAAGAAATCCCCACGAACCTGGGTAGGGCAAAAGAAAAAAGAAAAAACAGAGACAAAAGAATAAGGACAGGACCTGTACCTCTGGGAGCGAAATGTGAAGGAGGAAATGTTTCCACACACTAGGAAGCCCCTTTGTGGGCGGAGACTGTGGGTGGCAGATGGGGGGAGCTTCAGAGCCACGGAGGAGAGCATAGCAACAGGGGTGCGGAGGGCAAAGCAGAGAGATTCCCGCACAGAGGATCCGTGCCGACCAGCACTCACCAGCCTGAGAGGCTTGTCTGCTCCCCTGCCGGGGTGGGTGGGGGCTGAGGCTCCGGCTTTGGAGGTCAGATCCCAGGGAGAAGACTGGGGTTGGCTGGGTGAACACAGCCTGAAGGGGTTAGTGCACCACAGCTAGACGGGAGAGAGTCCAGGAAAAATTCTGGACCTACCTAAGAGGCAAGAGACCTTGTTTCAGGGTGCACGAGGAAAGGGGATTCAGAGCACCGCCTAAACTAGCTCCAGAGATGGGTGCAAGCTGCGGCTATCAGCGTGGACACCAGAGACCGACATGAAATACTAAGGCTGCTTGGTGGCTGCAGCCACCAAGAAGCCTGTGTGCAAGAACAGGTCATTATCCACACCTCCCCTCTCAGGAGCCTGTGCTGCCCACCACTGCCAAGGTCCCATGATCCAGGGACAACTTCCCCCGGAGAACACACAGCATGAGTCAGGCTGTTGCAATGTCACTCTGGCCTCTGCCACCTCAGGCTTGCCCCGCATTCCGTACCCTTCCCTCCCTCCTGCCTGAGTGAGCCAGAGCTACCTTAACCCTGTCATCTCTGGGTGGGGAAAAGATGTCCTCAGGTGACCTACATGCAGAGGTGGGGCCAAATGTAAAGCTGAACCCTGGGAGCTGTGTGAACAAAGGAGAGAAAGGGAAATCTCTCCCAGCAGCCTCAGAAGCAGTGGATTAAATCTCCACAATCAACTTGATGTACCCTGCATCTCTGGAATACCTGAATAGAAAACGAATCATCCCAAAACTGAGGCAGTGGACTTTGGGAGCAACTGCAGACTTGAGGTTGGCTTTCTGCATCTAATTTGTTTCTGGTTTTATGTTTATCTTAGTTTAGCAATAAGAGTTTATTATCATTGGTAGATTTGTTTATTGATTTGGTTGCTCTCTTTTTTTTTTTTACTATATAGATATATATTTTTTTATCTTTTTGTGAGTGTGTATGTGTATGTTTCTTTGTGTGATTTTGTCTGTATAGTTTTGCTTTTACCATTTGCCCTAGGGTTCTGTATGTCTGCTTTTTTTTTTTTTTAGTATACTTTTTAGCACTTGTTATCATTGCTGGATTTGTTTTTTGGTTTCATTTGTCTCTTCTTTCTTTCTTTCTTTCTTTTTATTTACTACTTTTTAATTTTTTAATTTTTAAAATGTTTTATTTTAATAAATTTATTTTATTATTTTTTTATTTATTTTTTTCTCCCTTTTCTGATGAGCCATGTGGCAGACAGGGTCTTGGTACTCTGGCTGGGTGTCAGGCCTGTGTCTCTAGGTGGGAGAGCTGAGATCAGGATATTGGTCCACCAGAGATGTCCTGGCTCCACATAATATCAAACAGTAAAAGCACTCCCAGAGATCTCCATCTCAACGCTTAAGACCCAGCTCCACTCAATGACCAGAAAGCTACATTGTTGGACACCCTATGCCAACAACTAGCAAGACAGGAACACAACCCCACCCATTAGCAGAGAGGCTGCCTAAAATCATAATAAGGTCACAGACACCCCAAAATACACCACTGGATGTGGTCCTGCCCACCAGAAAAATGAGATCCAGGCTTATCCACCAGAACACAGGCACCAGTCCCCACCACCAGGAAGCCTACACAACCCACTGAACCAACATAACCCACTAGGGGCAGACAACAAAAACAACAAGAACTACAAACATGTCACCTGCAAAAAAGAGACCCCAAACACAGTAAGTTAAGCAAAATGAGAAGACAGAGAAATATATAAGAGATGAAGGAGCAAGGTAAAAACCCACCAGATCAAAGAAATGAAGAGGAAATAGGAAGTCTACCTGAAAAAGAATTCAGAGTAATGATAGTAAAGATGATCCAAAATCTTGGAAATAGAATGGAGAAATACAAGGCACATTTAACAAGGACCTAGAAGAACCAAAGAACAAGCAAACAATGATGAACCACACAATAAATGAAATTAAAAATTCTCTAGAAGGAATCAATAACGGAATAACTGAGACAGAAGAACAGATAAGTGACCTGGAAGATAAAATAGTGGAAATAACTACCACAGAACAGATAAAGAAAAAAGAATGAAAAGAATTGAGGACAGTCTCAGAGACTGCTGGGACAACATTAAATGCACCAACATTTGAATTATAGGGGTCCCAGAAGAAGAAGAGAAAAAGAAAGGGACAAAGAACATATTTGAAGAGATTATAGTTGAAAACTTCCCTAATATGGGAAAGGAAATAGTCAAGTCCAGGAAGTGCAGAGAGTCCCATACAGGATAAATCCAAGGAGAAACTCTGAAACACACATATTAATCAAACTATCAAAAATTAAATACAAAGAAAAATTATTAAAAGCAGCAAAGGAAAAACAACAAATAACGTACAAGGGAATGCCTATAAGGTTAACAGCTTATCTTTCAGCAGAAACTCTACAAGCCAGAAGCGAGTGGCAGGACATATTTAAAGTGATGAAGGAGAAAAACCTACAACCAAGATTACTCTACCCAGCAAGGATCTCATTCAGATTTGATGGAGAAATTAAAACCCTTACAGGAAAGCAAAGGTTAAGAGAATTCAGCACCACCAAACCAACTTTACAACAATTGCAAAAGGAACTTCTCTAGATAGAAAACACAAGAGAAGGAAAAGACCTACAAGAACAAACCCAAAACAATTAAGAAAATGGTAATAGGAACATACATATCAATAACTACCTTAAATGTAAATGGATTAAATCCTCCAACCAAAATACATAGACTGGCTGAATGGATACAAAAACAATGCCAATATATATGTTGTCTACAAGAGACCAACTTTGGACCCAGGGACACATTCAGACTGAAAGTGAGGGAATGGAAAAAGATATACCATACAAATGGAAATCAAAAGAAAGCTGGAGTAGCACTTCTCATATCACACAAAATAGATTTAAAATAAAGACTATTACAAGAGACAAAGAAGGATACTACATAATGATCAAGGGATAGATTCAAAAAGAAGATCTAACAATTGTAAATATTTATGCACCCAACATAGGAGCACCTCAATACATAAGGCAAATACTTACAGCCATAAAAGGGGAAATTGATGGTAACACAATCATAGTAGGGGACTTGAACAGCTCACTTTCACCAATGGACAGATCATGCAAAATGAAAATAAATAAGGAAACACAAGCTTTAAATGATATATTAAACAGGATGGGCTTAATTAATATTTATAGGGCATTCCATCCCAAAACAACAGAATACACTTTCTTCTCAAGTGCTCATGGAACATTCTCCAGGATACATCATATCTTGGGTCACAAATCAAGCCTTGGTAAGTTTAAGAAAATTGAAATTGTTTCAAGTATCTTTTCCGACCTCAAAGCTATGAGACTAGATATCAATTACAGGAAAAAAAAACTAAAAAATACCAACACATAGAGGCTAAACAATATAGTACTTAGTAACCAAGAGATCACTGAAGAAACCAAAGAGGAAATCAAAAAATACCTAGAAACAAATGACAATGAAAACACGATGACCCAAAACCTATGGGATACAGCAAACACAGTTTTAAGAGGGAAGTCTATAGCAATACAATCCTACCTCAAGAAGCAAGAAACATCTCAAATAAACAACCTAATCTTACACTTAAAACAATTAGAGAAAGAAGAACAAAAAAAACCCAAAGTTAGCAGAAGGAAAGAGATCATAAAGATCAGATCAGAAATAAATGAAAAAGAAATGAAGGAAACAATAGCAAAGATCAATAAAACTAAAAGCTGTTTCTTTGAGAAGATAAACAAAATTTAAACGATTAGCCAGATTCATCACACACAAAAAAGGGAGAAGACTCAAATCAACAGAATTAGAAATGAAAAAGAAGTAATAACTGACACTGCAGAAATACATAGGATCATGAGAGATTGCTACAAGCAACTATATGCCAATAAAATGGACAACCTGGAAGAAATGGACACACTCTTAGAAAAGCACAACCCTCTGAGACTAAACCAGGAAGAAATAGAAATTATAAACAGACCAATCACAAGCACTGAAATTGAGACTGTGATTGAAAATCCTCCAACAAACAAAAGCACAGGACCAGATGGCTTCACAGGTGAATTCTATCAAGTATTTAGAGAAGAGCTAACACCTATCCTTCTCAAACTCTTCCAAAATATAGCAAAGGGAGGAACACTCCCAAACTTATCCTACAAGACAACCATCACCCTGATAAGAAAACCAGACAAACATGTCACAAAGAAAAAAAACTACAGGCCAATATCATTGATGAAAATAGTTTCAAAATTCCTCAACAAAATACTAGCAAACAGAATCCAACAGCACATTAAAAGGATCATACACCATGATCAAGTGGGGTTTATCCCAGGAATGCAAGGGTTCTTCAACATACACAAATCAATCAATGTGATACACCATATTAACAAATTGAAGGAGAAAAACCATATGATCATCTCAATAGATGCACAAAAAGCTTTTGACAAAATTCAACACCCATTTATGGTAAAAACCCTCCAGAAAGTAGGCATAGAGGGAACTTTCCTCAAAATAATAAAGGCCATATATGACAAACCCACAACCAACATTGTTCTCAATGGTGAAAAAGTGAAACCATTTCCACTAAGATCAAGAACAATGCAAGGTTGTTTAAGTACGTTTTGAGAAGAGTCAATGGAAGGAAGAATAGTAAAGAAGTTAAAATATACTATGTGAAGAGATTTTGAAGGATACAATTTGGAAACAAAAGGAATGACAGGAACAATATAAGCTATACATCTGAAAGGAGCTGCCAGTATACTTTTGAAAAGAAAGGGAGTCACAATATTCATTCAGGATATTGAATGACTTTAATGGTAAACAGGGTGAAGACAGGAATCTTAAAAATAGTGATTTTCCATTTCACCTCAGTAGTCCTCTGGTTATTTTTCTGTTCCCACACAGTTTTTCAGGACTTGTTTCATTTCTAGTCTTCATGCAGTCCATTGTGCATACGACAGGGTAACTTCCTTTTTCTCTGTGAGGATACAGTTACACCAGTGGGGTAAAAATTTCTGGATTCGTTGAAGTTTAAGTGATGTCTGCTATTCTGTGAAGAGTCAGGCTCATCTTGCTTTGGCGGCAGTTTTGGTACAGCAGTGGCTTTTTCGTGGATTTTTGTTTGCAATGTGTTCTGTGCATCCCACAAGAGCCAAAAAAGCATCCATAGAGGAGAGGCTGTCTTGAGAGTGAAGCAGTGTTTACTCTGAAATGCCTTTGTCTAGTGTCCCAGCTGGATTGCCCTAGAGTCCAGTGTTGGCCTGGAAGCTCATATTTAGGCTGAGAAGAACTTTGGAATAGAAGAGAGCCTTTTAGAAGACAGAAATATGCGGAGACAGTTGCTAAAAGGAACAGCTGAGAAAGTGATGAAGTTATCATGAGCTAAATTTACAGTTAACCTGACTCCACACCTTAATTAGGACAACTGGAAAGACTTCAGGCTAGTTCTGGCCTTTCTTTTTAATGGCATTATCTACTAAGATAATCTAGAAGGCACTTTATGGTTGTTGTGTCAAATTTATAATTTCAAGAGGAAAGTTCTTCTTTCTCTAAATTCAAACTAAACCAATTATCTAATTATCATTCCTACTAATAAAAAACTGTAGCTTCCCTCACCCCTGAATTGATACAAACTCAGATATCTAAATGTTCTTCTTTTAATTCTAGATATTTAAACCCTGTGGAAGACAACAAATTTCTTCGATAATACTTAGAATTATTTCCAGTTGTATTTTGGATATTTTATGTGCCTTTATCTGGTTGGAGGTCACAGTCTGTAGAATAATTTTATTGATGTTCCCAGTGAGTCAGAAAAATATGATTTCTAGGTGGTGTGTTTATATTCACTAGCTTATTTTTCATTGATGCAATAAATGAGTCAATAACACAACATTTTGAATAGCAAGACCACAAAGATTGCATTTGTCTTCTATTCACCTTCATTTAGAGACCTTAATGCTAGTGTTTTCCCCTTTTGCTTTTCATTATAGACTCAGGACTTTTCAGATTTACTGTATATAAATCAATCTGCATTAATGTTATTTTGAGGCCCAATTGTCTCAACTCAACAGAAACTCCCCTCAAATTGGGTATTCTATTATTTGTGAAAGCTACTTGGTTTCCAGCACAATGGATTTCACAGGCTCATGTTTTTACCTTTCAAATCCAGAAGTAGAATCAACCACTTCTACAAGGAACCCCCGTGTGTCATAGTGACAAAATAGCACTGGAGACAAGAATTTAAGTGCTACTCTAAACAATGGAGGGTGAGAGAGATGCACTTCTTCTGGGCTATTTCTTCGGGCAGAGCTAAAAATGATGTATTTTCAATTTCCTTTGTAAAGTTATGTTTGATTTTGATATTTCCAATCCAATTTGAATAGTATAATATTTTTACTTAAAATTTTTATTCCAAAATTACACTTCCTTTTATTGTATGCTGAACATCTTGATTCCAAATGAAATAGACATCATTGCCCTTTTACTTTACTGAGAATATAAGAAAACCATTCTAAAATAGCAATTCAATATTAATGCAACATATATTTACTAAGTTTTTTTGTGTGTGTGTTTCTTTTTGTTTATATTGCATTTTGCTATGGATTTGCAGTCAGATTATTTTGCTTTAAAATAGTGTTTCTCAAACTTTTAATGCATCAGAATTACCTGGAAGGTTTGTTGAAAACAACATCTACCAAAAAAAAAAAAAGAGAGAGAGAGAGAGAGAAAGAGAGAGCTGGATCTGGACCTCACCCCCTGAATTTCTGATTCTGTAAATTTAGGGTGGGTTGAAAATTTGTAATTCTAATAAATTTTCTGATGATGCTGCTACCACTGGTACAAAACACTTTGAAAAATCCTGTTATAGAATCAATTATAATTTCTCACTCTCTATGGTTGCAAGTATACTTACCAGATCTATAACATTAGTTCAGGGATTTCTCCTTTTTCTCAATCTGAAGTTGTTGGCATTCTAAGAGTTGCCACTGGCAAATCCATGGAGAATGAATGTTGCTTAGATTGTTAAAACACCAGGAAAGAAACATTCACTCTACCTTGAGATGGTTAAAAGCACACAAACAAAACTCCATCAGCTTTGTATTCAAAATTCTAAACAACAGTTTCATTTCATCACTTGATCCACCTACAACAACTTGGTACATAGTTTTAAGTACAAGATATCTGTATTTGCTTTATGGTTGAATAAACCAGTCCAGCTGCCTAAGATTTAATTTCTGACAATATTGGAACACACAGACTTTCACATGTAACATTCCCTTGTTGTGTATTGTTGCAGTGAGATTATCCTAATTAGCAGTATCTTGACACAATACCAGCCAAAGCTTTACCTTTTCCACTGGGGAATCAAGAAGATCCCTAGTACCTTAGAATCCCATGTCATTAGCAAAGAGAAATAAAATAAATACAATCTCTTTGTGTTTGTCCTGAAATCCTTATAGGTATTACTGTATCCTCATACAGTTGTAGATAAACCTAGTTTAGGACACAAGTTTCTCAGATGCATTACCTTATTGCTGTACAAATTCTAACTTCAAAAAGTTAATCACATGTATTATAAAAAATAACCAGCATATATAACAATAAAAATTACAATTTAATTTTAAAATAACAGCAACTGGAAACAAGTCAGGTATTACAACCTTAAGCCATGATTACAGAGTTCAAGTAGAAATGTTTCTACAGATTCATATAATTTCTAGATTATCTGGGTCCTGGTCCTTCTAGAGCCAATTCATAAAACAAGAATGTTTATAATTATAACACATACTAACTGCTAAAATTTATTTCAACTGATGTCCCATATTTTAGATCATTTGCATAAAGCTTTAACTATTTAGTTTTAGTGCAGAAATCCAAATTCTTAAATAAAATCAAATATACCATGTACCAAAACCTCTGATTTTTACTTCTGTGTTAACTACACTTAATACTACAGAACAGCACACAAAATACAGCTTTTCAGAATCAAGAAAAGTTGATAAATGCTCTCATTTCATTATTAAATTTACTTTCATCATCTTTTCATATTTAAAAGAATTTAATACAAAATCCCCAAGTTTGGAATCAAAGTTTTGAAAAATACAAAATTCAAAAAGAGCCTTTCGGGGCTTCCCTGGTGGCGCAGTGGTTGAGAGTCCGCCTGCCGATGCAGGGGACACGGGGTCGTGCCCCGGTCCGGGAGGATCCCACATGCCGCGGAGTGGCTGGGCCCGTGAGCCATGGTTGCTGAGCCTGCGCGTCCGGAGCCTGTGCTCCGCAACGGGAGAGGCCACAACAGTGAGAGGCCCGTGTACCCGTAAAAAAAAAAAAAAAGAGCCTTTTGTAAAGAAAAAGGAGGTACTATCCTTGTTATTATTCCAGATGTTAAGGCTCTTGGCCTCAAGACAAAGTGTTTTGTCAATTCATTGGCCTATGGCTTGTTTTATCAACCACAGATTAAAACTCCACTAGAAAAAGAAAATTCTTAGTTTTAAAACTGTTTAATTCTTATAATTTTTAGTTTCAAGCATTTACTGTCATCCTGTTGCTTTTCATAAAAATCATTAGCCACATATAGTTATTCAGATAGAAATTTATCTCATTTCCTATGTTTCACCATATACATCTTAATAGTTTTCTTGAGAGAAGGGCTCTTTTCCAAACAAATATATCTTAAGATTAAGCTATTCCTGAACTTCATTTTTATTGCAACATATTTGCAACATATTTTTAAAACTCCAAGAATTTTTTAAGGTGACAAATTCCTTTATACAAAAAATAATATGGTGCTTTTAAAATATGGTCACAAAAATTTTGACACTCCTCCCATTAAGCAGTGATATATATATCCTCTCTCCTTGAATCCAGGCTCTGTGTCTTCTTGACCAATAGATAGAAATGATACTGTGCAGGTTCTTGGCCCAGACCTTAAAAAACTGATAGTTTCCTTTGCCTGTCTCTTACTCTTAAAACCCTGACACCATGCTGTGAGGACTCCCAAGCCACTCCACAGAGGAGCCCCCATGGGAAAAACTGATAGGCAACAACTTGGCAACCAGGTTACTCAGTTATCTTGTAAGTGAGTCCCCTGGTCCCAGTTGAGCCAGCTCAGCTAACGTTGCATGGAGCAGTGGTGAGCTGTCCCCACTCCCTAAATTATAGATTTGTGAGCAAAACAAATCGTGGTTGTTATTCATCCACTAAATTTTGAGGCAATTTGTTATGCAGCAAAAATACCCAGAACACTGCTGCTTACAATTTTATATTCTATAACTGGAAGAAATTTCTTAGTGTTAAACATGTTTACATTCTAGTATCATCTAAATACTTCTTGATACATTAAAACATTTTTAAAATTTAATAATCCTTCCCCCTCTTTAGATCTTTATAATAAATTTCTGTAAGCAAGGAAAGTTACTCTACTTTGATCTATTTCCATTTGTAGTTTTCAAAAATTTAAGTCAACAGTGAATAAGTTTTTGTGGTGATGGAACCGATTGAGGTAATGTTTACATCAATTAATACATGTGATAAAATTTCTTAGAACAGTATACAAAAAATAAAAATAAAGAGTTCATGTAAAAACTTGCAAAATCTGAATAAGGTCTGCACTTGAGTTAATATTAGTGTACCAATGCCAATTTTCTAGGTTTGAAAATGTACTATGATTTTTTAAGTACTTTAACATTTGGGAGAAGCTGGATGAAAGCTACACAGGAAACCTGTATTATTTTCAAAATAGCTAGTGAGATTTACACTATTTCAAAGTAAAAAGTTATAATAAAAAATTAAGGTCTGGACAATAGAAAAAGTCATTTCAGTAAAATAACTCACCCTGGCAAGGAGTCTTTGGCCCATTTATTGCAGTTAGAAAAGGAACTACAAGTCATGGTTTCTAGGATGAGCACTCTTAGGGCTCAGAGACTTTGGTGATGATACTTCAAAGGCTTATTCTTTTATTGATCCAGACAATTTCATAGAGGAGATTCTGTCATCCTCAGGAAAGAAAAATATGGAGGTGTAAATACTTGGTACAAGAGTGGTTTTAAACGTACAGCAAAACGTGAAGGTGACTGAGGTTTATTTGGACACTCATTTTTCCAATGACTTGGATTCTTTAGTGGTCACAATTTTCCCAAACCTGTCCTGGTGGGTGGATAAAGTTTTCAAATATGTGAGGGTTTGGTCTTTATCTGGTGGATTTTTTGCAAGTATTTGTAAAAGTCTTCTCCAGTTTTCCCACTTTACCCCAGGTCCTTAATGATGTTCAGAAACCTCACCTGAGGATGTTGTGAGGAAGGCAATGCAGGATTGCATCATTCTTTTGTAAGCCTCATCTTCCTACAGATACTTGGTGATGGGAATGATTTTTCCAGGTTTTCTCTTCCATGGTTCAGGATCCAACAAGGGAAAACCATTATTTGGGACCATCTGTGGGGAGCTGGTTTCCTCTCTTAGTGCATTTTATAAGTAGAGGACCATCACAGTTCAACAAAAATTGAGGTGTAATGGTCCTTAATAACTCAAAAATTTTGGACAATCCGTTTTGTATAAGGATCAAAATAGAGCACACAAAAATAACAATCTCCCTTTTGAAGGTAGGATGGAGTCAGACAGCAGATAGGAAGCCATACAGGAAGAAGCAGATAGGAAGCCAGACTCAGTCTATGTTTCCTTCATATAAGAGTGAAAGTCTTCCTGAACATTGAATAGCTCAAGAATAGAGCTTCACTACAGCATCAGTCCCTAGGTGGCAGAGGAGAGGTAAGCAGAAGACAAAAATTTGAGACATCAAGGGGTCTCATATATGTGCATTTGACTTTTATTTTGTAGCCCTTTTGCATTGTTCTCCAGACCAGAAGACTCCAAATCCTGCTCAGAGGACCCCCATTTGTTGTGAAAATAAAACCACAGCACAGACATGTTAAAATGTGGCATTATTATTTACTAAGATATCTGCATTAGAAAAGAAATGAGAGGAGAATACACCAACCAGAAACCAGGTAATGACTTTGCCTCAGTTTTTAACACTCCAGTTTTCCTCAGGTTTGTTTTATTCATGAATACCACCTGAATTTCTATGTCTCTGGTGCTGCTACCTCCCCAAAACAAACTTATTCTAATAATCAGTAAGAGAACGTCAGACACCCCAAATTTTAAATGGGTAACAGTTACAAGTATGTACTTCACAACTGAGAGTATCCAAACAGACAATAAACACTTGATGAAGTGGTCAACATCTTTTTTTTTTTTTTAAGAAATATGGGTTTAAACCACAGTGCGAAACAAGCCCACCAAAACGGCTAAAAGTTAAGAAGACTGGCCATATCAAGTATGATGAGGATGTAAATTTAAATTATTATGAACTTCTAGTAGACATTTTAATTGGTGTAACCAGTTTGCAGAATCGTTTTCAGCCACGTCTACTAAAGCTAAATCTTACCAACCCTATCCAGAAATTTCTTTCTATGGAAATGAGAGCATACATGCACTCAATAGCATTCATAGCAGCATCATTCAATAATATTTCGTAGGCAGAAAAACTCAGATATCCAAGAAGAGTAAACTGATAGATAAATGGTGGTATACGTAAACCATCCTGCAGCATGAGGAAATGCACATACTGGTGCTGTGTGCAACTACTTGGCTGGGTCTCCTAAACATCACAGTAAGGAAAGAATGGCAGACACAAAGGAGAACCATCTGTATGATTCCATTACATAAAGCTCAACGACAAGCCACACTGATTTATGGTGGTAACAGTCAGGATCATGGTTTCTTCTGGACAGGAGGGAACCTCCTGTATGTGGGACAATGTCCCCAGTCCCCTCTGATCAAATTTACCATTTCTGTGCCACCACCTATACCTCTGCTCTGCAGGACTTTCAACGGACAGTACCTGTGGGGCTTCTTGGACAAGCTGTTCCTTTGGAAGCTTTGACCACAAGCCCAGAGAAATAGAGGGGTCTGAGAGTTTGTGTTTTCCGTTCCCAGAGTCATTACCACTGACTGTCACTGGGAGTAAGAAAGTCCGGCCCCCCTGACACACGTAGAATAACGCTGAGTCCTGAGTTCTCCTCTCACTCCTGAGTTCTCCTCTCAGGTCAGACTGAAGCTACCTGGGGTGGGGGGGGGGCTTTAACGCTGATGACATCTTTCTCCCCTTCTCTGACCTCCCTGCTTCTCTCACTCCCTGACCTGTCTCCCATGGGAGCATTTCCTTAATAATTCACTTGCACACAAATTCTCATCTTGGCATCTGCTTCTGGGAAACCTAACTGAATCAGCTGGCAGTAGTCAGCTTTTGTTGAAAACGCTAGTTGGGGGAAAAAAAAGTTGGTAATGTTGATGTGTTCACTTTATGATAGTCTATCAGGGTGTACAATTATCATTTTTAGTTTTCTATATGTATATTATTCTTCAAGAAGAGAAGTTTAAAAAATATATTTCAAACCCTGTGACTAGAAAAATACAGAAATGTGTCCTAGAATGTTTTCATACAGTTATGTAATAATTTGAGTTTAAGAACACTAATTACAATGTTATTAGAATAACAAATAATCAAAAACATTGTATATATTCAAACTTAATTTTTAAGTTATAGCATGTTAACATCTACATGATTTCTTTTCGTTTTTCTTTATTTATTTTTTAAATTAGTTCTGCTTTATAACAAAGTGAATCAGTTATACATATACATCTGTTTCCATATCCCTTCCCTCTGGCATCTCCCTCCCTCCCACCCTCCCTATCCCATCCCTCCAGGCGGTCACAAAGCACCGAGCTGATCTCCCTGTGCTATGTGGCTGCTTCCGACTATCTATCTACCTTACGTTTGGTAGTGTATATATGTCCATGCCTCTCTCTCGCTTTGTCACAGCTTACCCTTCTCCCTCCCCATATCCTCAAGTCCATTCTCAAGTAGGTCTATGTCTTTATTCCTGTTTTACCCCTAGGTTCTTCATGACAATTTTTTTCTTAAATTCCATATATATGTATTAGCATACGGTATTTGTCTTTCTCTTTCTGACTTACTTCACTCTGTATGACAGACTCCAGGTTGATCCACCTCATTACAAATAGCTCAATTTCATTTCTTTTTATGGCTGAGTAATATTCCATTGTATATATGTGCCACATCTTCTTTATCCATTCATCTGATGATGGACACTTAGGTTGTTTCCATCTCTGGGCTATTGTGAATACAGCTGCAATGAACATTTTGGTACATGTCTCTTTTTGAAGTATGGTTTTCTCAGGGTATATGCCTAGTAGTGGGATTGCTGGGTCATATGGTAGTTCTATTTGTATTTTTTTAAGGAACCTCCATACTGTTCTCCATAGTGGCTGTACCAATTCACATTCCCACCAGCAGTGCAAGAGTGTTCCCTTTTCTCCACACCCTCTCCAGCATTTATTGTTTCTAGATTTTTTGATCATGGCCATTCTGACCGGTGTGAGATGATATCTCATTGTACTTTTGATTTGCATTTCTCTAATGATTAATGATGTTGAGCATTCTTTCATGTGTTTGTTGGCAGCCTGTATATCTTCTTTGGAGAAATGTCTATTTAGGTCTTCTGCCCAGTTTTGGATTGGGTTGTTTGTTTTTTTGCTATTGAGCTACGTGAGCTGCTTATAAATTTTGGAGATTAATCCTTTGTCAGTTGCTTCATTTGCAAATATTTTCTCCCATTCTGAGGGTTGTCTTTTGGTCTTGTGTATGGTTTCCTTTGCTGTGCAAAAGCTTTGAAGTTTCATTAGGTCCCATTTGTTTATTTTTGTTTTTATTTCCATTTCTCTAGGAGGTGGGTCCAAAAGGTTCTTGCTATGATTTGTGTCATAGAGTGTTCTGCCTATGTTTTCCTCTAGGAGTTTGATGGTGTCTGGCCTTACATTTAGGTCTTTAATCCATTTTGAGCTTATTTTTGTGTATGGTGTTAGGGAGTGATCTAATCTCATACTTTTACATGTCCCTGTCCAATTTTCCCAGCACCACTTATTGAAGAGGCTGTCCTTTCTCCACTGTACATTCCTGCCTCCTTTATCAAAGATAAGGTGACCATATGTCCGTGGGTTTATCTCTGGGCTTTCTATCCTGTTCCATTGATCTATCTTTCTGTTTTTGTGCCAGTACCACACTGTCTTGATTACTGTAGCTTTATAGTATAGTCTGAAATCAGGGAGCCTGATTCCTCCAGCTCCATTTTTCGTCCTCAAGATTGCTTTGGCTCTTCTGGGTCTTAACATCTACATGATTAAACACCACCTATTTATTACAAAACACTTTAAATTATTTAATGACAAAAATATCAATAAGTATTATTTTTTAAATAATCAAATTACAAGGCAGTACATAAAATATAGCTCCCATTTGGAAAAATAAAATTGTTTATGTATTTTTAATGTGCATCAAGATATTAGTCGTGGTTAAGTGGTAAGATTATGCCTACTTTTTTTTTTCACTCTCTTCTGAAGTCTTCAGCATATTTTCTCAATTTTCTATGATAAATATGTAGTCATTTTAATCAGAAATGTAAAAAAAAACAAAAGGGACCTTCCCTGGTGGTGCAGTGGTTGAGAGTCTGCCTGCTGATGCAGGGGACACAGGTTCGTGCCCCAGTTCAGGAAGATCCCACATGCTGCACAGCGGCTAGTTCTGTGAGCCATGGTCACTGAGCCTGCGTGTTCAGAGCCTGTGCTCCCCAACGGGAGAGGCCACAACAGTGAGAGGCCCGTGTACTGCAAAAAAAATAATAATAAATAAATAAACAAATAAATAAAATTTTAAAAATAAAATAAATAAAAATAAAAATAGGTGGATATTCTCCACAGCAATCGAGATGGCTACTACCAAAAAAGGAAGAAAAAATAACAAAATAACAAATGTTAAAGTGTTGGTGAGGATGTAGAGAAATCAAAACCCTTGTATACTATGGATGGGAATGTAAAATGGTGCAGCCACTATGGAAAACAATACAGCATTTTTTTAAAAATTAAAATCAGAACTACCATATCAACCAGCAATTCCTCTTCTGGGTATGTATCCAAAAGAATTGAAAACAGGGTCTCAAAGAGATACTGGTGTACCCATGCACACAGAGGCACTATTCACAATAGCCAAAATATAGAAGCACCCAAGTGTTCTTTAATGGATGAATGGAAAAATAAAATGTGGTATACCTATATACAATGTAATATTATTTAGCCTGAAAAAGGGATGAAATTCTGACACATGCTACAACAATGATGGACCTCAAAGACAGTATGCTAAGTGAAATAAGCCAGTCACAAAAGGATAAGTACTGTATGATTCCATTATAGGAAGTATCTAGAGTAGCCAAGTTCATAAAAACAGGAAGTAGAATGGTTGCCAGGTGCTGGGAGGTGAGGGACATGGGGAATTGTTTAATTGGTATAGAGTTATGATTTTGCAAGAAGAAAAGTTCTGGAGATTGTTTGCACAGCATTGTGAATATACTTAAAAATAATGAACTGTATACTTAAAATGATTAAGATGATAAATTTTATGTTATGTGTACTCTAGCACAATTTTTTAAAAAATGGATGGATATTACTATTGCCATTTAAGGATGGTTGAGGTGGAGTAATTCCAGGACTTTCAGTTTTAATCCTAGTCACTGCCCAACAAATGTTTACTCTGCTAATTAACTCTGCATCACCATCAGTGGTTTCCTTTTTTCTTAGCACTTTATGCTCTAGACAAGTGTTGTCCAGTAGAACCTTCTGAAATGATGGAATTGTTCTATATCTGAGCTGTCCAAAGCAGTAGCCACCAGTACATGGCTGTTGAGCATTTGAAATGTGCCTTGTATGACTGAGGATCTGCATTTTTTATTTTATCTAATTATCATTAATTCAATTTAAATAGTTGCATGTAGCCACAAGGGGTTTCTATATTAATGTTGGTCTAGACTGTTTTGTATCCATTGTCCTCTACCACTGGATGAACTTTGCTTGTGATAACTTTGAGAAAACAGAAGAAAAGCTCTCCACTCTCAACAGTTCTTATTTTTCTTTTTTTTCTGGATTACAGTTGGAACCCATTTGTTGGAACCACATCCCTTAAACATTATGTTTTCTCTACTTTTCCCAATTAAAGAGCCTCATTTGTGATATTCCTTTTCATCTGCTCTGCTGGCAAACAATTGTCATTGTGAAATAGCTGATAAGTGTTTTGCCCAGTTTCTGATTGTCATCAGGTTACAGAGTCCTATAGGGGATCATTGGTGAAGTGCAAGCCAAGACAGTGTGAGTAATTTAGGGGTAACTACAGCTGCTCAGGTGTAATTAGCTGATACTGGGTGTACATTTTTTACCTGGGAAAGTCAAGCATTCAGAGATGGCTCTCCTGATTACAGAATGAACTCATACAGAAGATAGCAAAGCAACATTTTGAGGAAGGGAAGGACAAGCACTGGAATCAGATGGCTCTGGGCTTAATTCTATTTAGGGCAAATACTATCTATCATCTTGAAATGTCCAAAACTGTTCTGATCCTACCATATTTTGCATCTACAAGATGAGGGTAATCATACGTTTTAGATGATTAAGCCTGGTATATAGTGATCAGTCAGTAAATGGCAGCTCTTAAAAATGACTAACTCTACATCCCTGTGTTTCTTTCCATTACCTCATTTTATCTCTTAATCCATTTGGCTGTAACAGAAATAAGATGTTTATAACCCCACCTGCCTTTTAAAGAAAGTGTCTCTGTGAACTCAACCTTTCATTTTGCTTGGAAAAATAACATGTAGAGATAAATCACTAAATGATTCATTTAGTTGGAAGAAAGCTGCCGTTCTTATTCGTTGTTTTATTTTGTTTTGTCCTCTTGGTCGGGAGGTGGGTTGGGGGTGGAAAACAATGCAAGAGATGAAAGATGAGCCAGGAAACCTGGACCTGCATAAAGCAATAGCAAGGTGAGGGTGGAGGACACCACCATGGTACAGTCAAGCAATGGCTTCAAAGACTAGAAATATCCTTATGGATTCTGAAACCATTGGCTGCCAAGCATGTGATGCAAGTTCCCTGTTTTGACACCCCCATAAACCCTTTAGTAGAATTTGCTTTGCTTATTACAGCTTTTTGCATGAAAGGATGCTTGTTAGGAAACTCAATAAGAAGTTCAATTCTGCAGCTATATGAATGAGGGACTAAAACAGAGAGAGAAGACAGCATACATCTTGGGCTGCCCATTCATCCACTCATTCATTTAGACTTTTAATCAACCAGAATTTATTGAAATTACTTTCTTGATCATCTCTTCATGTGAAATATCACCAAGCCCAAAGAAAGGGTTATCATCTTTGTCCTAAAGGATCTTATGGTATAAGAAAAAGGACGAGTACCATAACAAGAGATCTGGAAGAGATGCTGAAGAATTTCGAAGACATCTGCTTCATTTCACTGATAAGGAAAAAGAAGCTACAAGGCTCAGAGGCTTAAAAGGCCAAGTGATTGCCACTGAGTGTTAGAGCCTTGGCTCAGACCTGTGATTTTGTAATAATGATCTTCCTGTTACACTGAGAATGCCAATTGTGATATCAGGAGAAGGAGAGTTGGATCTTTCTATAATCATCTCAGCCAAGAGCAATGACCAGGTGTTACTTGCTAGGCTAGAGCAGAAACTATAGTTGATTCCCAATTATGTCCCCTCTTCTTCCTCAGTATCAAAAATAACAAAAAGTACTGATTCTAAGTTAAGACTTCATTTTCCCTCTTCCCGGTAAGTTTTGTCTGGAGAACGTGAGCTACAAGTAGAATTGCCCTATGTAATTCCAGATAATTCCACTAAAGGAAGGCAGTGGGCCTCTCAGCCTCTTTCTCCACTTCAATCAGAGCCTTCTTTATGACTACCTACATCAACTCAAAGATCTGCCTCCCAGACACATGTTTATTTCTTTGTTCTGTTCTGTGCCATATACTCTCTTTTCAACTGTGGACTCCTGTTCATCCTTGACATCCCAGCACAAGAACAAGCCCTACCTCCTTCAAAAATCTTTGTCTGACAATACCAACTTTCAGTAAGGGCTCTTCTCTATAAACACACATGGCACTTGTTAATTGTATCACCTATGTCCAGGTAAAGGCCTGGAGACCATTCACCTGGATGTTTTAGAGCCCACAGCTGCCCCTGAGGCCCCTCCATAGAACTCCAGCCCTCTGCAGAGCACAGTCTGTGTGTGTGTGTGTGTGTGTGTGTGTGTACGCATGCGCATGCGCACTGGTGAGTTGGAAAAGCATGGGCAGAGAAAATATATATTAGTGTGAATAATAGAAAGTGACCAGAGGAATGCTGCAAAGCCAACCAAAGTCACCCATTTATAGGAAAACTTTTGCCTGGTGCCTGAGGGTGCAAAAGTATATATGTGCTGTGAACCACTAGCTACTCTGTGAAGACAAAAGAAGAAAGAACATGGGCTTCCCTGGTGGCGCAGTGGTTGAGAGTCCACCTGCCGAGGCAAAGGATATGGGTTCGTGCCCCAGTCCGGGAAGATCCCACATGCAGCAGAGCGGCTAGGCCCGTGAGCCGTGGCCGCTGAGTCTGCGCATCCGGAGCCTGTGCTCCGCAACGGGAGAGACCACAACAGTGAGAGGCCCGCGTACCGCAAAAAAAAAAGAAAAGAAAAGAAAAAGAAACAGAAGAAAGAACATATGAATATGGGTCCACCAATTTTGTATTCAAAGCCTGAACTAAATTTCTGTGGGGAACTAAAATTATTGGGTACACAGGTGTACAACTAACATGTGTCAAAGATTTTATTTAATCCATTAGTTAATGAAGGAACTGGAAAAAAATTTACAACCTGTTTAGAGGAGAAGTCAAAGAACCATAAATTTACGTGAAGTAAAAAGTGTTGACGTGAGTTTGCAAAAACTGTTCTATCCATAGGCCAGAATCAACTGCATTGCACTGGACAGAGTAAATTTGCTTTTATCTAGCCAAAAATTGTTCGCATTGCTCTTAGTTTTCTACAAGTTACCTTCTATATTCAGAATTGTAAAATAGCTTAAGCAAAGACAAAAGCTCACAATCTGATAGAATCAGATAATCCATAGAGGCTCTGTCGTTTCATGGAAAGGATGTACATTAATCTCTTTAGCTCATACCAAAATCTTAAATTTCTCACTTTACTACTTATTTCCCCAACATTCTTCAACCTCCTCTAACTCATTTGTAGCCATTGTTTGTCCGTAACATCTCCTCAGACAAGTAACTCTTTCTTGCCTCCCAGGCCTTACACATGCTCTTCTCCTGCCTTTGAAACTCTTCCCTCTCCTTTTCCATCTTCCCCTACCTAACTCTCCTACTCACCTCTTTCCTTCCCAGTCTCATTTCCAATGTCTCTTTCTCAGCTAAACCTCCTTGATCTCCTGAATTTGAGAGGCTTCTCACCTGCCCCCATATTCCTAATGCTAGGTACTTGCTCGTTTTATGTTTTTAAGCTCAATGGGAACAGAGGCAAGGCCTTGGTGAGTAAAAAACAAAAGAAAACAAACAAAAAGAATAAAGCTTAACTAAGCTTCCATATCCTCATGTATAATGAGGGAAAGGATCCCTGTCCTGCCTTTTCTAGATATTGGGATGAGTATGAAGTGAGACCTATAGACAATGACAAATGAGCCTGACAAATAAAAGGGTTTGGTTTTGTTTCTCACTTAAAAAAAGAATTTGGCAATTTCTATCTATGACAGCCTTCGATGCTCATGAAGTAAGGTCCCGAACAGTCAATGATAAAAATCATGATAGAAAAAATATTTAGAAGCTGATTTTAAATGAAATTTATCCATAGGAAAAAGCAGACATTTTAGGTAGCATTAGAAAAAGTAAAAGTTAAAAGAATAAACACAAACGAAACTGGCATATATTTGTGAGCAAGGCTGTCAGTTAATTCAGTAAATATTTATTTCCTTCTGACACATTCACTGTGTTCTTTTGGAGTATTTAGGGAGGGGCTTGGTAATGAGTTGTTTATTATGACCTAAAAACAAATCAAGTCACATGCAAAATGCAGACACTTAATTAAGGAAGAATAATTAATAGCCCATCATCAGAGCCTCCCAACTACCTGAACTCCAATCCCACATCCAGCCTTGCCTGAGACACTTAAAAGCTATCAGTTTACCACATGTACCATATGATGTTCATACAGAAGACAGATCTACTGACTCGTTAAAGTGAACGAATTATCTCACAATTTTGAAAGTGAGAACATAAGGGAGATGTTTTCCTTGTGCTTCTGCTTCAAAAACAAAGGACATGAAACTGAACGAGGATCTTCTATAATCTATGTTGCTTGCATATGCTACTCAAAGTTCACCAAATTCACCAAAACTAAAAATGCCTAATCCCCCCACTCCAGTCAAAGGCTGTCTGGTATTCAATTCCCCTTCTCAAGTCTTTTTATGTCTAGCTTCTTTTCTCCCACTGAGCTGTGACTACTTCTACCAAGATGCACATGGCTAAATTAAAAGTGAACTCTTCTGACCATTCAATTAGTTGTTGGGTCAACACAATGTGAGCAGCTGGTGAGGTGCTTTAATTTGTCTTCTCAAATCCAGCAGATGCATTGGTGCTGTAAACACAGGCCTCTAAGGACACAGAGCCTGTCTTCAGTGGACATGGCAGTGAGAATCCCAGGCAGGGAAGAGAAGACCTTGAAGGAAGAGGAGAGACCCTCTCATTCAGGAGCTCTCTTCTTTAGTTTAACTCTGTAGCAGAAGTCAATCTCTGGCTTCCAGATGGAAACAGCTTAGGATCTGGGACCCAAAGTCAGCTATATTGAATAAGCCTGTCATTTGTAGTAGCACCCAAATTCAAAACTAACACTGAGCTTCTTGAAAACTGAACCATTCATATGATTCAGCAATCTCGCTCCTAGGTATATATCTGGAAAAAGTAAAAACTCTAATTTGAAAAGTTAGTATATACCACTCCTGGGCATACACCCAGATAAAACTGTAATACAAAAAGACAGATGCACCCCAATATTCATAGCAGAAGTTTTTACAATGGTCACAACCCAAGCACCCATCAACAGACAATTGGCTTAAGAAGATGTGGATATTATATATATATAATATATATATATAATATAATATATATATATATATATATATACACACACACAATAGAATATTTCTCAGCCATAGAAAAAGAATGAAATCTTGCCATTTGCAGTGACATGGATGGACTAGAGAATATTATATTTAGTGAAGTAAGTCAGACAGAGAAAGACAAATATCATATGATATCATTTATATGTGGAATCTAAAATATGATACAAATGTTTTATTTACAAAACAGAAAGAGACTCACAGACATAGAAAACAAACTTATGGTTGCCAAAGGGGACAGTGGCGGAAGGTGGCGGGAGAGAGATAAATTAGCAGTTTAAGATTAGCAGATACAAACTACTATATATAAAATAGATAAACAACAAGGTCCTACTGCATACTACATGGAACTATATTCAATATCTTATAATAAACCATAATGGAAGGAATATGAAGAAGAATATATATACATATATATATGTATATATATATATATATAAAACTGAACCTCTTTGCTGTACACCTGAAACTAACACAATATTGTAAATCAACTATACTTCAATAAGAAAGCAAACAAACAAAACAACTGAGCCAGGTCACAGAAGCATAAGGCTGAGATTATTCAGTAATAGTTTAGTAATATCTAGATGTTTATCTAGGTATTAACCATTACAATATTAATGAAATTTTTATTCTTTTGCCTTTCTTCATACATGAACTTTGTCCTTGCTAGCTTACATTTACCTAGGGAACTTGTCCCAGACAGAATGCAAAGAGAAGGAGCAAGGTGATATATGAGCTTTGTCATGCAAAAATAGGACTGGGCACTAAGGCAAAGGCCCTGCAAACCAGGCAATGGTCGTGAGAGTAGGTTTCCCAATACTTATTTCTCCTCCTTTGGTCTATTAACAAGCATGTCTAAAGCATCCATTGCCACAGTGTTCTCCAGCAATGTAAAGAGACATCCTTTCACCTACAGCAGCAAGGGTAGGAAGCCAGCCATTTCATGATAGACATGATGTGAGTAGGGTTTACAGTTGAACTGTGTCCCCCAAAAAGATATGCTGAAGTCTTCACCTCCAGTAATGGTATATGAACATGACTTTATGTTTAAATAGTCTCTACAGATTGAAACAAGTTAAGATGAGGTCATTAGGGAGAGTCCTAACCCCATGTAACTGGGGTCCTTATAAGAAGACAACCATGTGAAGACACAAACACAGAAGAACATCATGTAAAGACACAAAGACACACAGACACAGGGAAGACACCATGTGACAATGGAAGCAGAGACTGGCATGATATCTGCAAGCTGAAAAATGCCAAGGATTGCTGACCAATACCAGAAGCTAAAAGAGGCAAGCAAGGAGCCTCCCAGAGAGGTTTCAGAGGGAGCATGGCCCTGCTAACACCTTGATTTTGACTTTGGGCCTCTAGAGCTATGAGACAATGCACTTCTGTTGTTTCGAGCAACCCAATTTGTGGTACCTGAGAAATTAATACATGTACTATGAGAATATAAAAAATGAAAAGATGGGACGAGAGCAAGAGGTGAACATCTGTGTCCTTATTTCCCACTCTGGGTTTCTGCCTGGAGGATGTGAGAACATCAAGTAATTGTGGTAGGGGTAGGGATAGGGGTGTCTCTTGCCAAGCTTCTCCAGGTACTTGAGAGAAGGCTACCTCACAGGTGCCCTGCAACAACCTGGGGAGAGTCCTGGCAAGAAAATCCTGGTAGTACAATGTGTCTGAAAGGGGACCCCAAGAGGTGTAGCTTTCCCAAGGCTCCCCTTGGTGCCTTTGTGACATTCCCAAGGACCAGGAAATTCTGGAACCAATAGTACTTTATGTTAGAATTCCACATTTGTCTTGAAGTTCCAACTACTGCTCTTGTTTATCTCCTCTTCTCAGTCATATAGACTTGTTTTGAATGGGTTGGGAACTCAATTCCTGATTTTCCAGTGAGGTAACTATTGTACAAGTTGGTTAAACAAACATTGCTTTTCCTGGCATCCCAATTTCTGTTAATGACATGACCATTCATTGAGTCTCCCAGGCTTGATACCACAAATGCAGCTTAGGCCACTGCCTCTTTCAGTCATAATGTTGTCACGATCATTCCTCAATATGATAAATACCCTATCAGCCCTTCTGAGGCCAGCCTCCTGCCTGCTTCATTCATTAAAGAAATAAATAAAATTAATGCATAGTAAGCAACAGTCATCTTTCTAGGTATTTGAGTTTTAATAATGAGTGCAGTGGAAGTAATATCTGCCTTCATAGAGATTTTATAGTCTATTAACAAGGGTAGATATAAATGAAATAATTATCCAGCTAAATTTCTAGCTGAAACTTTCATAAACATTGTGAAAAGAAAATGCAGGGTTCTGTGAGATATTGTAATAGGGGAACTGATCTAGTCTGAGCAGTAGTAGTAAGGAAAGATGGAAGAGGAAGTGACATTTGATGCAAGATCCTACGAGTGAGCAGGAGTTACCTGGGTGGAGGTAGGTAGTGGTGGAGTGGTAGCTTATGGTAAAAAGCTTATGTAAATGAGCTTATTTACAAAACAGAAACAGACTCATAGACTTAGAAAACAAACTTATGATTACCAAAGGGGAAACGCAGTGGCGGGGGGGGGGATGAATTAGGAGTCTGGGATTAACATATACAGACTACTATATATAAAATAGATAATCAACAAGAACCTACCATATAGCACACGGAACTCTACTCAATATTTTGTAATAACCTATATGGGGAGATAATCTAAAAAGAATGGATATATATATATGTATAACTGAACCACTTTACTGTACACCTGAATTAACGCATTTTAAATCAACTATATTCCAACATAAAATAGAAATTAAATTTTAAAAAGCTTATATAAAGCCTGAAGGAAGAATGAGCATGGAAGGAACCTTAAAAAGGACAGCAGGATGGCAGTGGACAGCCTGTGGGGAAAGCTATAAGAGCAACAGAAAACTGTCGTAAAATTTCCACTGGGTGATTACATCTGACAACTGCAGCCTTCAATCACCTGGCTTGACTGTGAAGAGATGGGAAGGGTCAGTGTTGGTACAGGGAGATGATCTGATCTCCACTCAGTGGTCCTCAGCTTGGCTGTATGTGGGCATCACCTGTGTAGCTGTCCAATATTCTGGTGCTGAGTCTCGCCCCCAGAGTCCCATACAATTCATTTGGTTACTCTCTGGGCATTTCAATTTGTGAAATTTCTTCAGGTGAAGATTGTCTTTGTCATGTGAAAAAACATTGACCAATAAGATGTCATCTGAAGTTACATGTGCAAGTTCTAAGTTAAGTTCTCAGAGACAAACACAGTTGCATTTCATCTTCCCTTTTCCCTTCCCAGGGCTAGAACATAGACATGGAGTTTGTGAGCCAGTTTCAACACTGCAGATGAAAGCAACACAACTTGCGAGGATGAAGCAACAAGATAATGCTATCAAATGTTTGGCCATATAGAGAAACAGCCATGTAACAACTAGCTTCCCACTAGACAAAGAAAACAAATATTATTGTTGATATCACTCAGGAGATAAATAGATGAATGTGTATTTTATTTTAATAAGCAGCCAGAAAAGGTTGCCTTAGGAAAATAAAAATGTTATATATTAATTTAATATAGGTTTCCCTCTGAGAGTTTAACATCAATTCTTTGGGAAGCTTATGCATTGGAGGCCAAGTTAGCATACAGAATGTTATGTTTTTATTATGGGAATCTCATATTACTTCATGATCATATGCCAATTCATATTTGATATCAATTGAGCAAAAGATGAAAATGGATGTTGTACGCTCCATGGGTGTTCACTCTACATCTTAAAATTAATAAACTATGGCAAAGCATTTGTTATAACTTTGAGATCCTTGTTTTTCATGTGCATTTACCCCAGCAACATCATGTTTCATTTCTCCAAATGTTCACGAACTACAGGTGACAGATGGATACTGAAAATGTTTTAGCTGCTCTAAAAAGGAGTTCTGGAGTTATTCTCAGGATACAGTTTTTTTGTCTTTAAATCCAAAGTATTTAAACTCTTTAAGAACAAAAAAATAATTTAAAAAAAAGCAGGGTGTGTGAGAAAGAGTGGGTGAACATTCACACCAGCTGGCACACTCAATCCTTCAGTTGTTAAATAAGCTTGTGGGACTTCTTTCCATCTCTAAAATGAAAACTGTTCCTGCTGGGTAGAATTAAATGTGTTAATGCACCAAAGACCACTGGACCCTTCATGAGTCTGTACCTGCAAACTTCTAATACATACAGGTCAGCAACGTGGGGGAAATGTCACACGGCTTCATTTGCTCAAAAGTAATTTTCAATAGTTCACTTTACATTTCACCTAGAACACAAATGTGGTTGACAGAATAATGCCTTCTCCCTTCAAAGATGTCCATGTTCTAATCCCTGAACCCTGTGAATATGTTACGTTACATGGCAAAAAGGGACTGTACAGATGTGATTAGATGAAGGATCTTGAGATGAAGAGAGTATCCTGGATTGTCCAGGTGGGCCCAGAATAATCACAGGTGTCCTTATAAGAGGAAGGCAGAAGTGTCAGTGTCAGAGGAGGAGATGTGACCATGAAAGCAGAGGTTGGAGAGATGTGGGGTTACAAGCCAAGGAATGCTGGCAACTTCTAAAAGCTGCAAAAGGCAAGTAAGTAGATTCTCCCATAGAACCCTCAGAAGGACTGCAGCCCTGCTGACACCTTGATTTTAGACCAGTAAAACCCATTTCTGACTTCTTACCTATAGAATTCTAAGACAACAAATCTGTGTTGTTTGAACATATGGTGATTTGTTAAATCAGCAATAGGAAATTATCTTTTTTATGGAAAAACATCAATCATGACCCCTAGGATATGTCATATGCATAAATGAACTCACAATGGATAATAGAACAACGTTAGAGCTATAAAATCCCTTCAAAAACACAGAACACCTTTGTGACCTTGGAATAGGCAAAATTTTATAGACAGGACATGTAAAATGAATTGACTGCATGGAAAATGAAAACTTCTGCTCATGAAAAGATACCATTAAGAAAATCAGGAGAAGGCCCCAGATGGAGAGAAAATATTTGTGATAGATGTATCTGACAAAGGACTTGTATCTAAAATACATAAAGAACTTACACAACTCAATAAAAAGACAAACAACCCAAAGCTTAAAATATTAACAAAAGAATTGAACAAGAATTTCACAATAGAAAATATAAAAATGGCCAATAAGCACATGAAATGTATTCAAAATCATTAGTCATAAGAGGATTATAAATTAAAACAAAAACTCTCAAGGAAACGGAACTGAGATGCTCATACATCATCACTGGTGGAAAAGTTAAATGTCATAACTTCTGGAAAATAGCTTTGCAGGTTCTCATGAAGTTAAACTGATACTTCCCATATGACCCAGGACTTCTACTCCATGACATTTACCCAAGGAAAATGGAAATAATTTTCTACCAAAACTGTATTTGAATACTCATAGCAGCTTCAAGCTGCTGGAAACAAGCCAAATGTCTATCAACAAATAAAGGGATGAACAGTTTCTAATATATCCATGCAATGGAATACTATTTGACAGTGAAAAGAATGGACTACTGCTACATAAAACAACAAGGATGAATTGCAAAAACATTCATCTGAGAGAAAGATGCCAGACACAGAAGAGTACGTTCTATATTATTTCATTCTGATGTTATTCAGTAATACGCAAAACTAAAATCCAATCTATAGTGATGAAAAACAGAACCATTGTTACCTGGGGCTGGGAGTACTGGTGGGCATTGATTGGAAAGAGGTAGGGGATATTTTGGGGTGATAGAAATGTTTCTTTATCTAGATTTTGGTGGTCATTTCATGGGTAAGGGAATTTGTCAAAACTCATTGTGGATGCATTTTAATTATGTACATTACAATTTTTAATCTTTTTTCAGCTTTATTAAGAGATAATTGACAAAATTATATCTATTTAAGGTGTACAACATGATGATTTCATATCAATATACATTGTGAAGTGATCATCACCATCAAGCTAATTGGTATCCATTACCTCACATAACTGATTTTATTTTTCTTTTCATCCCCTCAGCATCCTCCCCTCTGGCAGCCACCTGCTCGTTCTCTCTATCTATGGGTCTGTTTCTATTTTGTTATGTTTACTTATTTGTTATGTTTTTTAGACACCACATATAAGTGAAATCATACAGCATCTGTCTTTATCTGACATTTCATTTAGCATAATACCTTCTAAGTCCATCCATTTTGTTGCAAATAGAGGATTTCCTTCTTTTTTTGACTGAATAATATTCCATTGTGTGTTTATATACATCACATCCTTTTTATCCATTCATCTATCAATGGACTTAAGTTGTTCCCATATCTTACCTATTGTAAATGCTACCATGAACATAAGGGAACATATATCTTTTCAAATTAGTGGAAGTGAAATTGCTGGATTGTATGGTAGTTCTCTTTTTAATAATTTGAGGAACCTCCATACTGTTTTTTGTAGTGGCTATACCAGTTTACACTCTCACCAACAGTGCACAAATGTTCCTTTTTCTCCAACACTTGTTATTTGTGATCTTTTTAGTAATAGCCATTCTGACAGGTGTGAGGTAATTTGTCATTGTGGTTTTGACTTGCATTTCCCTGATGATTAGTAATGTTGAGCATCTTTTCATGTGTCTGTTGGTTATCTGTATGTCTTCTTTGAAAAAATGTCTATTCATGTCCTCTGTCTCTTTTTAAATTGGGTTGTTTGTTTATTTTTGATGTTGGGTTGTATGCATTCTTTGTATATTTTGGATATTAACCCTTAACAGATATATCATTTGCAAATATCTTCTTCCATTCAGTAGCTTGCCTTTTAGTATTATTGCTAGTTTCCTTCATGTGCAAAAGCTTTTTATTGATAGTTTAATGTTGTCCATTTGTTATTTTTCTTTTGTTGCCCTTGCCTGAGGAGACATATCTAAAAAACTATTGTTAGGACTGATGCCAAAGTGTGTACTTTCTATGTTTTCTCTTAGGAGTTTTATGGTTTCATGTCTTACACTTAAGTCTTTAATCAATTTTGAATTTAATTTTGCATATGATATGAGAAAGGAGTCCAGCTTGATTCTTTTGCATGTAGCTGTCCAGTTTTCCCAGCACCATTTACTGAAATGAATGTCTTTTCTCAGTTGTATATTCTTGCCTCCTTTGTCATAGATTAACTAACCATATAAGAGTGGGTCAATTTATAATTTTAATTATTTAAAGTAGATTTAATTATTTTAAATGATGAAAATTTAAAGTATGAAAGAAGGTGGTGATAAAGTTAAAAAGCTCTCTTCCCATGTCTGAGGCAAGAAATTAAGACTATGATATTTTACTGTATCAGAAAGCAAGAGAGCAATTCAAGACAATAATTCAAGATCTTGTCAAAAGACACGGGAGCATGAGTGAAGGGGCTCCCAATGGCCAAAGATAGGGCAATATGAACATCAAAATGAATAATAACTGCAGTTGATTGAACTTTGTTTAATACTTAAAAGCTGATGGATTCATAACAAAAGAGAAGGAGGAAGGAGAGGAGATTGAAAGAGAGAGAGAGGGAGTGTTAGAGAGAGAACCGTATTAGACACCACTGGAATTAACTGGGCAATGGACCATCAACTTCCTTCCCTGCAAACTGGAAAGTAAAGGAAAAGAATTAAGCATCTATCTTGCATTTCCTTTGTAAAGTTGTCACAGACCAAATTGCCCTAGGTGATAAGGAAAATTTATTATTTACAGATGAATTCTAGATAATAGATATGGAAGGAATTATAGAATTTTAAAAATCCCTATTTAAAACCCCAGTTGAATCACTGACTCAGGCAATGACAATCAATTCATGAACAATTAGTGAAAATTTACCTTAATTTATTATGAAGACAATTATAATAGTGAGATTGACCTGTTCTACCTGAACCCATTAATCCATTTTTGCATCAGTCATAGTGGGACAGCAAGGCACTGTGTACCTCCTGGGTGATACAATACAAAGCACGCAATGAAATGTTCTTGCCCAACACATTGAATTTGAGTCTAATCAAACCCATAGCATGACTTCTATGTATAGAATATATGAGGAGGATATAAGAATGTGTTAAATGACCCCACCAGGAACAACCAGACAGACGCAGAATATGGGATTGCATACAGGAAATCTAAAAGAGAGCAATGGAACAGAATGAGAAGTTGTTGTTTCATAACTTCAGGAGTTCCCTTGGTGAAATATGAAACTGATCTCTTTACACAGAGGGCATGCATGTAGAGACCAAAGAAAAAAACCACTCCAGACTGGCAGGTGGCAAGTTTAATAGAGAAAGGAACTTACCTACTAGGCTTGTCTTAGGTGGCCACAAGACAAGTTAGTCTCCACACCCACTCATCAGAATCTTAAATATAGGGGTAAGGGATTAAAAGGTACAAACTATTATGTATAAAATAGGCTACAAAGATATATTGTACAACACAGGGAATATAGCCAATATTTTATAATAACTATAAATGGAATATAATCTTTAAAAATCGTGAATCATATATTGTATGCCTGTAACATATAATATTGTACATCATTTATACTTCAATTAAAAAAAATTTTTATATAGGTACCTTATTGGCAATCAGTCACATTAGTGTTCAGCCCAGATGGCCTCAACAGCGCATTGCTTTCTTAGGGTTGCATCCTTGAAAATGGCTCCCACTGCGAGAATGGCAGGCAGAACGTACATTCCAGGGACAGTGGAGTGGGTAAGTAACCTCTGATTGCCCAGGTCCAGCTCACAGGTCAGTCGCCCTCCTGATGACCGCCTCCAGCAGAAGTCTAGAGTTCATCACGTAATAAAGGTTGTATGTTCAAGTCGGTGGGAAAATTGTAAAATAGGAGATAAAAGGTTTTGTGAAAATTAGATAAATATTTCTGGAATAATGATAATAAATTTGTTCCTAGCACATCATAAAAAAACTGCAGGTGAAATAAGAACCTAAGCCTAAAAATAATATTAAAATGTACAAAAATAAATAAATACCTTTATAATCTTGGAATAGGAAAGGCCTTCCTCATTAAAACTCAAAATACAAAATCCATAAATGGAAGTTCTGGTAATTTAAGATATAAATGTTAAAATTAAGGTATGATTTAAAAAGTGAAAACCAAACCTTTAACTGGGGAAGAATGTTTTCACCTTAAAAATTAGGCAAAGCATTAGTTTTCAGACTATAAAAAGAACTCCTACAAATCTAAAAGAGAAATACAAAAACCCTAAAGAAAAGTGAGCAAAGGATATAAACCACCAATTCACACAGAAGGGAAAATGTGAGGAATTAGCACACAATAATACATATTCAACTTTGAAATATATGCAAATAAAAGTAATAAAGCTATAAAAATAATAAAAGTAGTAATATATAAATAATAATAAAATTATATAATAAAGATATATGATATATAATATAAAATGTATAGTAACATATAATTATATGTAGACATATATCATATAATAAGGTATATAATACAGATATATAATTTTTCAGATCACAGAATAGGAAAAGAACTGAAGATAATGTTTACTGTTAGCAAGCTTATGGAGAAATGAGTACTCTTATACATTTGTGGTGGGAAAATACTTTCCCCCACTTATTATGTTTCTTTTCTTTCACATGAGGAAAGCCCCAGTCACATAGCACACCTCTCTCTGCCTGTCAATCATTTATTCCTATGGGAGGAAGGATTAATAAGATTGAGGAGTTCCAAAAATGAAACAGCAAGACTGCATAACCTGGTTTCTTCTTTCTCCCATTCTCTTGCTAGTACACAGCTCAAAATCAGCAAGCTTTCCCTTTTGCACCTGTATTTTCTGATCCTGTGGTTGAGGGATCAAGCAGGAAAGGCTGCTCCAATCCAGGGACTTCCAGAGGGAATTCTATCTAATTCTGTGATTCAGTGTAGAAAATTTACTTGCCTGCAAAAATAAACTACTTATTCAAAAACAAGTTTTATAAGTAATGAAGTAGAATGTTTGCTTCCATTTACCATATGATTCCATTTATCTATTACTGAATAATAAAACATCCCTAAACTTGGTAGCTTGAAACAATTTATTTTTACGTGTCAGAGTTCTGAGTGTTGACTGTACTTAGATGGGCAGTGGTTTCCTGGGCTTCTCACATTGTTTGCAGTCAGAGAGCAGCTGGAGTTGGAGTCATTTGAAGGCTCAACTGGGCTAGGCATTCAAGATGACACTTTCACATTTCTATCATTAGATGATGGCTTTTAGCTCATTGATTAGCTAGGAACTTTGACCAGAAGACCCTCTCACATAGTTTGGATTTCCTACAGCATTTTACCTCTGCTCCCTATGGGTGCTTCCTGAGAGTAAGGATTCCAAGAGACCCAAGTAAAACCTGCAAGGCTTTTTGTATCCTAATTTGAAGTTCCCAAATATCACTTCTGTCACATCTTTTTAGTCAAGGTTACTAACTAGGGTCAACCCAGATTCAAGGGAAGGAGAATTAGACTCTACTTTTGAAGGGAAGAGTAGCATGTGAGTACAGATAGGAAAGACAGTGGCAGTCATCTTTGATTTCTATCTCACACAACTTTTATCTTATTACTGAATCAGTTCGAAGTTCAGTTGGGAAAGAAGAAGAGATTTTCATTGGGCTTCCACAAACCTGCAACCAAACTATTTATAGGAATATAAATGCTCTTATGAAGAGCAATTTGACAGCATAGATTAAATAAGAAGTGGCATACCCACCAATATTAATTCTAGGATCTCTCTGAAATATTTGTTCACAAATGCACCCAAAGAGATTTGTACAAAGATGTCTGTGTCTGCAATTTTTTTTTTTTTTGGCCACTCCACTCAGCTTGTGGGATCTTAGTTCTCTGACCAGGGATCGAACCCTGGCCCCCATTAGTGGAAGGGTGGAGTCCTAACCACTGGATGGCCAGGGAGTTCCCTGTGTCTGCAGTATTTGTATTAGCAAGCAATAGGAACAGTGAGAATAATCACCATTGAGGTGAAAATTTTAAAATATGATAAACTCATACAATGAACTATTATGCAGAAGTTCAAAAGAGTAAGATGCAAATAACAAGGGAATTTTTCTGAGATTTACTCGGTGATTTGCCTTTTACATATAATAATGAAATTAATAATGCAAAAATGTTAATAATATATGTATAATTTTGTTGGAAAATTACTTATATGACTATATAATTTTAATAATGGTTTGTTCTTGGGCTAATATTGGGAGATGGATGTCAAGCTTAATCTCTACTTAATATTTTATAATAAAAACATTCTTCTATTACTTGTGCAATTTTAAAATATATAGTAAACCAGAGATCAATAAGAACTATGGCTTTATTTTGATATTTTATGGGTCCTTCTTGGATTTGACTAATTAACAGAAATGTGTTTATTTAATAGAAAACATAGTAACATCTAAAACAATAGCACTATGTTTTAACAGTTATAGATAGTTAATAAATAATATTGTCTTTTTCATTTGTTTTCAGAAGTAATTAAAAGATAGATGAAGGAATCAGACGGAGATCCTTATGTGTAAGGTTTATTGCTAATTAAAGCTAAGTTGGAGAACTTGGCTTAAAGTGAAAGCACATGAATACACACCCAGAAATATACTCACCTTCTCAATTACAGGAAAGGCTTAGAAATTGCAGGACTTCTAAAAGCAGACTACCTCTATAAAATTTACTGCATAGAGAAGTAGAGAATATGTGGGACACCAAACCTGACGTGGCAGGCAAAATTCTAAAATAACCTCCCAAATTCCTGGCCCCTGGTAAACACATACGTTCTCCCAGTTATTCAATCAACACTGATCTAAGTGTTGCTGTACGGAATTTTACAAATATAATTCAAGTCCAAATTCAGTTGACCATATTAGGATAGGGAGATTATCCAGATGAGCCTGACCTAATACCATGATCCCTTTAAAACTGGTCTAGAAGTTAGAGACAGAGACTTCAGAGATTTGAAGCATGAAAAGGATTTGTCACACTGCTGTTGGCTTGAAGATGGAGGGGACTCTGTGTCAAGGAATGTGGGCAGATTCTAAGGGCAGAGGCTGGGCAGCCAATAAGGAAAGGTGAAACCTCAGTCCTACGGTCACAAGGATCTGTATTCTGTCAACAGCAACATCAACAAAGATGAGGACGGAAGTAGATCTTTTCCCCAGAGCCTCCAGAAGAGACCTCAGCCTGGTCATCACCTTGATTTCAGTCTTGTGACAACTTGAGAAGAACTCAGAAAAACCATGCCTAACTTCTGACCTACAGAACTATTAGCTGATAAATGGATGTTGCTTCCAGCCACTAAGTTTGTGGCAATTTATTACACAGCAATAGAAAACTAATACACAGAGTAAAAAGACAGAAAGAGGTAAGCCATAAATGCACCAAACAAAAAAGCTGAAGAGAGATAGAGGGACTGGGAAGAAGCCCAAATGTTACTTTAATGAAGGTTCCTCTTCATAGAAACTTGGGAATAAGTAAGTGTTCCCCACTCACATAAAGTTGGAGATGTTCACTGTCAGCTCCAGATAGGAGCTTCCTGATCACTTAGCTCAGAGTTCTCAACAGATGACCTACGTATATATTCAGTAGGACAAGCTGCTATGCTGGACCTTCTTGTGTGTTACTAGAGATTTACTTTCCCTGGATCTTACCCTCTGTCTTATGTATCCCCTAATCATTGTGACGAGAAACACCCTCTCACAATTCCATATGCCCCCAAAGGGCAGTGACAGTACCATTGGTCGAGAACCAATGAAGCTCAACCTCATTATTTTTCAGATAATGAAAGTGAGAGAGAAAGGGACTTTGAAAAGGTATTAATGAGCCCCTTAGTGTCAGAGCTACACTACATGTAGGATTTAGATTGCTGTTTGTTGCAAACATAAATTACACATGGCATTTTCTTAGAAAGTTGTTTACCATTCTAGTCATTATGCAAGGATTCTGGGCCCCCATGTTTTCCTCCTTCACTTTCTTCCAGTGTTTGCTCAGATGTCCCCTTCTCAGGAAAGTCTTCATGACCCTCATTTAAAGTCGCAAACACCCCCTTTTATTACCAATGGTCCGTACTTATCATTTTCCTTCTCTGATTTATTTTTTACATAGTACTTACTAGCTTTTAACAGACTGTACAATTTACTGATTTTGGTGGGGGTGGGAGGATGTTGTCTAATCTACAGTAGACAATAAACTCAAGAATAAAGAATTTTAATCAGTCACATTTACGGATGTGTCCTGGCTTTGTATCATTGCCTGACACCTGTTAGGCACTCAAAATTTGTTGAATAAATAAATGAGTGAAGCTATTAGTCTAAGTATTTCATAAAAGTAATTTTTTTCTCTCCTGTTTAGAGAGAAAATAATAAATTTTGGAATGTAGTTCAATCACATTATATTTACTAATAACTAATTTGGAATAACTACAAAAATATGATAAAATAAAGTATATGAAAATAAAGTATATTCAGTAAGGAGTTTATGTGTTACATTTTATAAGACTATGTAAGAAAGAGATTTGTTTTAGTTTCTCAATCAGAAATGATATTTTACTTTCATATAAAATCAAGACATGAATTTTTTATTTCTTTTATATAAATTAAGTATTGACAAGCTCAGAGAGGAATACTATGCATTCATGTTCTTCTTAATTTTGCAGTAAATTACTATTCTACATTTTTCTCCTCCCTGTCTTCTCTATAGATTAACAAGGTCAACAGCTGGGTTTTTTCTTAAAAGGGAATTCTGAATTTCAAAGAATTTAACCATGGTTTCATCAATTTAGTTGTTTTTTTTTAAAAAAAAACACTTACTTGAGAGATGTCAATAGAGTTTTACTTTCAAAAATATAAAGATATATTCAACTTGGTACTTGAACTTAAGCATATTATTTTCTATTAGCAATGAGAAGATATATGTATAGAAAACATTGTTAACAGTTGAATGTATATAGTTTGTCATACCAGAATTAATGTGTACTTTGAAAGCTTAATCATAAGCATTTGAAAAAGGGTCATATGCTACTTAAATTGATTTCGTTGTTTTTAATCTTAACTAGATTATCTCATTTTTTCTATAGTAAATATCCTCACCTAAAAATAAAAAGAATATAAAATTCTTACAACATATTATCTCTTCACTGGGTTTCAAGATTGTTTCAAACAGTAAATATGATTCTTAAAACTTGCTATGAACTTCACTGCCATCAATGTTCATTTTCCTATCTTTTTTTTTCTTGTAAATGCAATTATTTTTTCCTGAAAACAGAAAGGATGTTGATATACAAGTTTGCTGCCCTCCTGAATATTTTAATCAGAGAGTTCAGTGTTCAGCTGAATAAAATTGAACGAAAATGTCCTCTATAACTTATAACAAGTGATTTGAACATATCCAGAACATTTTGTTCTTACATAAAGTCTGTTTTATTTCAATATGTTAAGTAGATTTTCTATTACATAGGGTGGCTGGCAACTCACCAAACATTTACTTGCATTGTTATTGTGACATTTTCATACAAAAGATCACATAATCAACCCAGGAGCACTTACTGTGTTTACATGAAAGGAAGATGATGATTTTTTTCCAAGTAATTTAACTTAAAAACCTGGGGGATTGATGTTTTCTGGAAGAAAGGGGATTATATTTTTACACTAGAATCATATCATGGTGAAGAAAAGTAAGACAGGGTGAATTCTTTTTAATTTGATTAGAAATCACCAGCTATGTCTCAAGGCCTCAGTTATTGAAAAGGCAATGAAGGTATTCTCTGTGCCTGAGGGAATATGATTGATGAATTTATGGAATTAGGGATATACAGGTGAGCACAATAGATTTAGATTTGAGATAGCTAAAAGGGGAACCAGTCAGGAAAACAATGGAGCAAGACCAGGACTGGGCTAGATATTGGTCTAAAGGTTGAATACTCTCTGTATTTGGATCATCCAACTCTGGACTTCTTCTTTTTGTAGGCCCAGGACTCATTGATTTCATATCTCTCACTGTGGGAAACTCATAAGAGATTATCTAGAGGAAAATACTAGTGATACAAATATCTGGGCCAGAAAGCAGTTGGAAAATTAAAGAAAGCACACAGATCCAATGAACAATGCTGGAGAAAGAAACTGACCTTCTGAAGGAGTACAACCCAAGATAAGGAAACCCAGTGGAGTCCTCCTGAAGGAACATCAGAACAGAAAGGGAAATTGAGAAAATAGAAATGCTATTTTAAGCATGGAGAATTTAAAGGCCAGGGAAGGACTGTATCTTGAGGAACACAGAACAGAGGCTTTGGAGCTCTTGGGACCCCAGGAGCATGTGCTTCAGAAACATCAATAGCTTTAGTTCAGGAATCTGCTGAGGATGTTTTGAGTCCCAGCTGAAACAAATGTAGGTCTAAGCAAGCACCTTCCCCAGGAAGCAGATTTCACAGGCCTAGGAGAAAATATGGAAAGTCATGGCCACAAGCTTATTGTCAGGACTAGGAAGGACTGCTTAAGAGAGAACAGCAACCATGTCACTTACGAAGCTCAAACATTACAGCTCTGGGGTTTCATAAACAAGAAGTTCAAAGGGAAACAAAAATAAGAAGCTTTGAATAAGTCAAAAGGAAATGAAAGGCATTTCAATCAAGCCTGGTGATAGGAGTTGGCACCATGTAAATTTCTAAACTTTGAAGAATAATTGCCAACATTATCGAGTGCTTGCTGTGGGCTGATCACTGCTCTGTTTTACAGGGATTAGCTCATTTAATTCTCACAACATTCTGATAAAGTGAGAAGCACTTTTAATCCTTTTTTTACAGATGGAGAAATTCAGACCCTGAGAGCAAGTAACTTGCCCAAAGTCACACAGATAATAAGAGGAGGAGCTGGGATACAGGCTCACAAGGTCTGGCTCCAAAGAAAGCACTCTAATTACCATACTATAAAACAAGGAAGGAATGAGTCTACAGGAGAGGAAGTAGTTTTCCTGCCGTGCTATGGAATATGCATGGTGTCATGTTAAAATCTAGCAAGACATATCTCCCCCTAAGGTAAATTGCATATTCCAGAAAACGCATAAGCTGACATCTTCAAGACTGAAATTAAGATGGTCTTTTCTGGGTGTGGCAGACAGTGTCTGACCAACCCTATATCCATTCCCTACCCTCTTTCCATCCAGAGGTGATCATGAAGCATCATTCTAACCAATGAGATTCAAGCAGAAAAATTCTGGTTGCAACTTCCAAGAAAGCTCTCACTTGCCTGACAAAGGGAAACTTACCTGATGTGTATTTTCATGCATAGCCCTGTTTTCTTCTTCCTTCATGGAATTCAAATGTGATGTCTGGAGGAACAGCAGCTACCTAGGGACCATGAGGAGAGCCACTAGCTGAGGATGGCACCACAAGAATGGAGGATCATGAGCTTTTGACAGCATCATCCAGCATCTTCCCCAACCCTGGACTGGATGTCTCTGGATCTCTTGTCTGAGAGACAAATAAACCACAACCATTTAAAAACTAAAAAGAAAAAATTCAGATAATTGTTTTGAGCACTTTATGCAGATCTTTCTCTTCTTTGTCTCCCAAATCTGTATAAAATTTTAATAACCCATATCTAAGGGGGTGAGTCCTCAATTCTGAGTTACTTCTCAGTGGTCTCTTGAATTCTAGATCCCTCCAGCTGACTCAGCAAGCCATTCCATGAAGCTCACTAAGGCTCTTACCTCCCTTCCTCTGACAGATAGCTGTCACTCCAAACACCCCATCTAATCTAGTACTACTGAAGCATCTTGTTCTTTTCTAATGCTCAGTTTAAACATGGGTATGTCACCTTCTGCCTTTCATATCTCTCTACCTTTAATTTTATCAAGAAAGCATGAGATCTGAAAAGAGAAAAAAAATCTTGTTTTATGAAGAGTTAGGGAACACTACGTGTTAAACTTTATGTATAAATAGGTTGTTTTATTTTTTCTTTGTGCTTCTTTGTTTAAATTTTTAAGATGAGGATAGAAAAGTCATTAAAATTAAAAAAGACATTTAAGATTATAAAAATATTATAAATCAGTAGTTTCCCCTGGATCAGCAGTATTAGCATCACCTGGGAATGGTTAGAAATGTAAGTTCCTGGGACCAACCCCCGGTCTTCTCAGTCAGAAACTCTGGGGGTTGGCCCAGCAACTTGTGTTTTGCCAAGCCCTCCATTGGGTCCTGATGCATGTTCAAGTTTGGGATCCATGGCTCTTTTGTCTAAGCTGTTCAACTATCCCCCTTCCACTCACAGTAAGCACATTTGTATACTGAAATGCAAACTCCCTGAGAGCAAAGACTCAGTCTTATTTATCTCTGTGTCCTCAATACTTAGTAATGTGCCACATACAGAAAGAACAGTCAATGAACTATGCAGGCCAATAAGTGAACCAGAGAACAAGTGGTGATATTTTATTTTTAAAACAAACCAAAATAAAAGCATCTTATAAATTTGAATAAGAAGTGTTATATATGAAATATCAGGCATTACTCTTCTCAAGATTCATCATAATAGCTATGTCTTTTTTTGATACTTTTGTTTCCACTATGAGTTATATTTTATATGCAGGAAAGTGCATAAAAGACATAATATAGTATAATATAATATAATTATAATATAATGTAATATATAACACTTTTAAATGATGTAAACATGTAACTAGCATCCAGATTAAGAAATCAAATTTTTTAGTTATTTAGAAGTCACTATGTCTCACCCCCTCTGCCTACACAAAGTGCTGTAATAATCATTACACAAAGATGATCACTACACAAAGTGCTGTAATAATCATTCCCTTCTTTGTTTTCCATCCACACATGGATCCCTCAACAAATGTCATTTAGTTGTGCCTGTTTTTGAATTATAGAGAATAGGTCTTTGGCACTTGGTTCTTCTTCAGATGAAAACCATCCACAATCGAGGCAAGTAACTGTAGTTCATTTTTTTGCTATATAGTTACATTGTGTAGATGTACCATGGTTTTTGTTTTTGTTTTGGTTTGGGTTTTGGATCCATTCTATTCATGGGCATTTGCAGTGTTTCCAGTTTTTACTATTGTGAATATTTCCCAGCTACAACACCCACCTTCTCAAGACCACTCTTGAGCCAGTTATACCTCCTTCCTTCTCCTCTGTTCCCACTTGATTAGTTTAAAGTTTCATGTAATTCCATCTGTAATCTATAAAGATTTTTTGATAAATAGAAATTCTTAATTTTAATTGGTCACATTAACCAATCTTATTCGAGGTGGTGCAATCTTATAGATTACTTTAAAAAAAAAACCTTTCCTACTACAAGTTTATAAAGAAACGTTTTTATTTTGTTTCTAATTTTTTTACTTTTCATGTATAGGTCTCAATCCACCTGGAGCTGGTTTCTGTGTACAGGAATTAATTTCATTTTTTGTTCAATATGGTTGCCAAAATTATGTCTAGGACATTCAGTGAAAAATCCATCAGTTCACCACTGGTCTACTCTACCTGTCTGCAATATTTAAAGCCTCTGTATCTACATAAGTTTGGTGTCTAAGCTTTCTGTTGTGGTCCATTTGTATACTCTACAGTCCTTGTACCTATAATCCAGTATCAAATCCTTAAGCTCCTTAAGCTTTGAAATCAGGTAGAGCAAATATTCACTCTGTTCTCTTGGAGAACTACTGATAGTCATAGACTTTGCAACCCCCATATAGTTTTCTAAAATCAGCTCATTATGTTAAAAAGTAATTATGATTTTGGTTGATATGGCATTAGATATCTACACAGTATAGACTCTGAATCTATGTGCATAATACATATCTACATTTTAGGTCTCTTTGGTAGGTCTGAATAGGGTTCTTTAATTGTCTCTTTGAAGGACTTAACTTTTTTTGTATTTATTCTTATGTAATTATATTTTTATGCTATTGTAAACTTTTAAATTTGACTTCTGTTTGTTGTTATATAGAAAGCAACTGATTTTTATATTGATTTTTTATTCAACATCTGTGCTAAATTCTTACTAATTCTAATGTATCTATAGTTTCTTTTAATATTTGTAGCAATCTATTGTTGCATAATAAATTATCCCAAAATCTTGTGGTTGAAAGCAATAATAACAACGTATTATTGTTCACACTTTCGATGGGTCAGGAATTCTGTTAGGGTACAGCAGAGATGGGCGTCTCCAGTCTATAATGTCCTCAGCTGGACAGTTGGGAGCTGGAACCATATAAAGTCTTATTCACTTCCCAGCAATTCATGCCGACTCTTAGCTAAGACCTTAGCTGAGGCTGTTGGCTAGAACACTCACATGTGGTCTCTTCACATGTCTTGGGCTTCCTCCCAACATGGTGGCTGGGCTCTAAAAGCAAGTGTCCTGAGAGACAGAAAACAATAGCACTATTTCTGCTAGACTCCATTGATCTGGGCAGTCACAAATCCCCTCACAGTTTCAAGAAGAGGGAACACTGAGGCCACCTCTCCCTGGGAGGAGTGTCAATCACACTCTAAGCAGCAAGATGTGAGTGGGGCTGTGTTGGAACATACAACTTGCCACAATATTGTATGCACAGAGGTATTGCCTACAAATAATGACAGTTTTGTTTCTTCTTTTGCAATCCTTATTTCATTTATTTTTGTCTTGCCATACTACACTAGCAGGTCACTTTCATACCATGCCAAATAAAAGGGACAAGTGAGTGACCCTTGTATTTGTTTCTTCCTATCTCAAAGGGACTGCTTTTAAACACTCCACCATCAAGAATAACTTTTTGCTGTAGGTTTTGTTTGTGTGCACACAACATTGTAACACCAGTGTCCCCCAGCCAGGAAGGATTTGCTGCCCAGCTGCAAGGATGTGGCCAGCACATAGTTCCCAGCTGTCTGCCCTTCAGGGACTGCCTCAACTACAGAAAGCTGGCTCAGTTGAGGTTATGTCCTACCCAGAGCAGCTTAGGAGACTGAGCAAGGTGTGGGTATGAAGGCCTGGCCATTTTGGCCCAACGTGGACTCCTCTGATGGATGGTACTAGATCCCAGGATCCCACTGTGTTTTCTGAAGCTCTGTCATGCTTGTATCGTAGTTCACTTCCTGCAATCAATCCTGTTTCTGGCCACTTCCCTTCACTGGTGTTGACCCCTCAAAAATATCTTGTAGCCCAAACTCCACCTAAGCACCTGCTTCCAGAAAACCTACCCTTCAACCACTGGCACAGGGAGTGGTAGAATAAAGTGGGCAATGAGAGGCAATTTGGAGATGGATGGCCCACCTCCTGGCTGGACTAGGACCCCACCCCTGGTAGTAGGTGGAACACAGGGGGCTTTGGAAGAAGATAGTGGCCCAGTTGTTACAACATCTACTGGAGGTGAATTCTGAGAATATTTTGATGAAAGACAATGCATTTCAAGGAGACATGTATCAGGCATTTGAGATGTCTGTAGAAAATAGTAGCTATAAAGATAAGGGGACTGGATGGTATATTATTTTGGTAGAGCTGCCATAACAGAATAACACAGATTGGGTAGTTTAAACAACAGAAGTTTACTTTCTCACAGTTCTGGAGGCTGAGCCCAAGAAGAAGGTGCTGGCAGGGTTGGTTTTTAATGAGACCTCTTTCCTTTGCTTGTAGATGCCACCTTCTCACTGGGTCCTCACATGGCCTTTCCTCTGTGTGTGCACTCCTGTGCCTCTTCCTCTTCTTATAAGGACATAAATCTTATTGGATTAGGGCCCCACCATCATGACCTCATTTAACCTTAATGATGTCCTTCAAGGCCCTAGCTCCAAATACTGTCACATTGGGAAGTAAGGGTACAACATATTAATTTGGGAGGAACACAATTCAGTGCATAAGACATAGCTGTTTCTAAGCACTATTGATGTTCTACAAAATGATAATGAACAGCCAAACTGAGAAACAGGCAATTAATTGGTGTGAAAGGGGGCCTCTTTGCTCGCATACAAAGAAGTAGGAGAGATTGTGTGGTGCTCTCCCAGGCAATGGCAATCCACATCCTTCTCAATGTAGAAACACTCTACCATACACACTCCAGCAACAGTTCCTCTGTGGTCCTGTAGGCCCCTCTTTCTGAGGGGAACCTTCGAAGAGGGACATTATTGGGACTGACTAAAGCCCTGATCACTGCAGTTGGGCTTAGGGCGGCAAATGGTGCTCATTGTCTGTCCTCCTGGCATCCATTCAGCAGGCGGTAGAGGCTTACATAACACAGCCCCTCATTACTGGGGGACAGAACTGCACTTGCCCATTTGTGATCAAACATCAACAGCCAATCTTCTTGAAATTCTTCCAGCCCCTGTTGTGTAACTGCAGCCCTGACCCCTTCTGCCAAGCTGGGTCAATTACCCAACAGGGAGGTGACTCTTCTCCTGGGCTATTTCAAGTTGTGTTGTCATGTACAACTGTGTACATATTGCTTTTAGAGTTTGTCAATTTACCTTGGAATATTTACCTAGAAGTGTGAATTCCGTATCAAAGAGTAAATATGCATGTACTTTTAATCAATATTGCCAAATCTCCCTCTATAGGTGTTATCCCATTTTGGATTTATACTAACAATATGAGGACTTTCCCCACAAACTCACCAACAGGAATAGTTGTCAAATTAAACAGGTTTTGTGTGTGTGCACTGGCTAACATGGTTTAAGGTAACTTAAGCTATGCAAAGAATAGCAATACTGCTTCTTATCATTCCAATGAAATATGAGCAAACCCGCCTTGTATGCTGGTCTCTCCTATGAGGAGTGGAAGGGGTTGCTCCACATAATTTGACTTCCAAGCAGAAGTCATCAATAAAGCTAGTGTTTAATGCTATCTTTGACACCTCCCAACTGGTTCTATTTCCCACCTCCTAAGACCTTGGAGAAGTTGTAGCAGTGCAAGAATCTCATTCAATGAGTTGATGGCAAAGGACAAAGGCAGGGTTTTACTTCTTGGATGAAGGAGAGTCACACATGCCAACTCTCTTTGCTAAGGGAGTAGTGGAAACTTCAGGACACAGGTGACAAATTCCACACAGAGCTGACCCTGGAGATTAATGTACTGAATCAAAAAAATACCAGAGTTGATGGGAACTTTGGTTATTATCCACCTCTTCCATCAGGAAAAAATCATGGCCTCTGTCAAAGGCAAGCAAAGTTGGACACTAGCTAAAGTGGCAAGAGCAGATTTTAATCAGTAATATACTATTGCAATAGGGAAAAGAGTCCAGTCTAGTAAAGAAGATTGCTCAGAGAGCCTGGCTAGACTTTGGTCAGGAGAGAATCTTTGTCACATCTCAGGATCAAACACCTGGCCCAAGGTCACCCAAGAAAATACGGGAAGAGGCTGGACCAAGACCCTAATTTCCTGACTGCCACTGGCTGGTTATGTTTTCTGGGCAAAAAGTATACATTTACAAGATTACTTATCCACCCACACAAAGAGCCCCAAATCTAGAAAGCCAGCTATGTAAGCCATTCTGGCTAAAAGAAAATAATATGGATCTTGCAATCACCCACTCCAATGAAAGTGACATATGGAGAAGGCTCATTCTCAGCACATGATCCAGAATTCACACAGAAGTGCTGCCTCCTTCCTCATTAGCTAGATTGTGTTCATTGCAGAAAGCAGCTTTGGGTAACAATATCGATCAGCAGGAAGTACCATGGAAAAAATTAACACAACTTGAAAACTCCAGTCTCTGGGGTGCAACTTGCCATCTGGGAATGACTTATTAGGAAAGGAAGAAGGAAACACTGTCCATATATTACTTTCCCATTTTTACATATGCAGTCAGTCCTCTTTAATCTGAGCCCACCAACACAGAGTTTGTGATTATTCAGAGGTGACGTTTGTGATCCAAATATTCCACCCAAGACATAGAACTTCAGACCTTGATGTTTCTAATGCAAGTCAGGCACGTTTTTCTCCATTTCTTTGTTTTTATATGTGTTCGTGTATATAATACCTACAATGCACACAGTAGGCAAAATGAATGTATTTAATTTCTTTTTTTTAATTCTCACATTTCAGTTGCTTTGGTAATTTTGTCCTCCTTTCCTCATTTTTAATTAATACACTTTATATGATAAGAACAATTTCCATTTTCTTGTGTGTTATTTTACCTCAAAAAGTTTCTTTCCACTTAAGTAACAGAGATACACTTTTAAATAAATGGTTATGGCAAAAATGCAATAAAATAAGGGTCTTAGGCATAGTACCTTTCTCTGAGAAATTCACAGAAACATATTATAATATGTAAAACATTAGTTATTGAAGATCCACATTATCTTTCCTTTTGTGTGTTTCCAATAATTGAATAATTAGCACCCTGCAAGTAAGTTGAAGTGAAATTACACTCTCCTAAATCCATTATCCAAGTTATTTCTAATAAGTTCCTGTTTACTTGCAGTTTCAAAATTGTTTGTATTTCACTTCATTTTTTAAAATCAGTTCACTCCTTCAGATGAAACGTAAATGGGTTGACTAGAGATACAAACTGTTTCTAAAGAATATGAATTGACCCAAATAAATTGAGTGAGAATTTGAAATTAACGGAAGAGGGGATCTATCATGAGGCATGAACAATAGTAGGAGGTAAATAGCGTGTAATGATTTATTCTTTCTATTCACACTTCTGTGTTTGCTATAAATTTCCAATTTGTTGTGAAGTGGTTTCAAATTAAAGCTAATCATCAACTAGTTATCAGTGCTTTTACTGCAGCAAATATATGATAAATACCTCCATGTCAATGCACTATGTTGAGGTAAACCCAAAGAGAAATAAGAGCCAGACTCCTGCCAGCTGAAGGACTTGTGTTCTAGTTAGAGGGGGAAATAGAAAGTGGACACAGAAATAACAGATGGTAGTGTATTAGTTTCCTGCAGCTACCATAACAAATTTCCACAAACTGGGTGGCTTAAAACATCAGAAATGTATTTTCTCATGGTTCTGGAGACCAGAAGTCCAAATCAAGCTAACAGCAGGGCTGTAGTCCCTCCAGAGGCATTATGGGAGAATCCCTCCTTGCCTCTTCCAGCTTCTGTTGGTTCCTGGACAGCCTGGGTGATCACTGACTTGTAACTGCATCACTCCGATCTCTGCCTGCATCCTCACATGGTACTCTTCTCTGTGTCCAAGTATGTCCTGTTCTCTTCTTATAAGAATACCAGTCACTGGATTTAGGGTCTACCCTAATCTAGTATGGCTTCATCTTAATTATATTTGCAAAGACCCTATTTCCAAATAAGGTCACATTCTAAGGTCCTGAGTAAGCATGATTTTTTGGGGGTGGGGACACTAGTTAACCTAGTGCTAAAAATGATGCTGGAAAAAGAGAGGTATGATCTGAGTTGGACTGGGAACCCATATAAGTTCGGAACATGATGGAATAGAAGGCAGGGTACGAGGCATCATGGAAAACAGGACAATGTGGGCTTTATCACTGGGTCCAAACTGCCTGCTCATCCCCACACCCTGCCTCTTTTCCAGCCAAAACACATTTACTTTGTTCACACTGACCTTCTCACTTCTCCTGGGACAAGTGGTAATCTTCTAAACCTCTTCGAAGTGGTAAATGGATATGTTTGTCTCTGTAATTGCTATTGACATCCCAAAGCTGGGACAATAGAGGTTAATTGCCCATATGTTCTATCAAGAGGAGATAAGCCCATCTCTGCTAAATCCACTGAGAAATAGACAAAACAAGTCCTGAGACCCAAAACTCACCACCAACCTAATTGTCTACACGAGCAGCCCAGAGAGTCAGTAAGCAGATTGATTGGAGAGTTTTTTTCAAGAAAGTCATCAGTCTAGAAAGGATGGGTAAAGGCAATTTTCCTCCTCTCTCTGGGGAGGTGAGGACAGGTATGTGAGGACGCCCTGAGTTGCAGTCCTGACATTGGGCTCTGCAAAGTACAATGAGAGCTTTCTGATGAACTGATTTGTGCCTTAAAGAGTGGAAGGGCACAGGGATGATGCTGGACACTTGCCCATGTGGGAAAGGCTGGCTAGAGCTGCCCCAGAAGAAGACAGAGGACAGAGAGCTGCTGTGAGAACAGTGCCTCCACAACAATGAAGCAAGGCCATGCTTCCTGTGTGTCTAGTGGACACCACAGAGAGCAGCTAGATCAGGGTTGTCTCAAGAGGACTCTCTTCAAGAGGTCTGCCTCCAGGGGACAGCAGATGCCAGCAGAAAATGACTGGAGGAATCCCACTGGAAGTAGGAATGGAGGTGGAGTCATAAGCCATCAGTATATTCAAGCATCACCCTTCTCAGGAAATACTGCAGAATGAGGAATTCCAGCCATGGTACTGTAAGGAGCTCCTCCAACATCCCATAAGAGAAGAATTAACATTTAGACATTTGCCATGTCAAAGAACATGTAACACTTAAGGGAGAACTACAACTGCACCGGAGACATAAAACTGTACCATTTTTTCCTCATCCACCCTCATGTGCAGCAGAGGAGTCACAAACAGCAGATGCAACAGAGATGGGGAGAGTGGAAGAATTATCAATAAAGGTTATGCTGTCACACACACACACACACACACACACACACACATGCACACACACCTCCTTAACTTAAACAAATAATTCTCACTCATGCTACATGTCCGTCCCAGGAGCTCTGCTAGTTGTATCACCCAGAGACACAAGCTGAATACTGCTGGTATACCCAGGAAGACAGAACGAGAATTCGGCTAAGCATGCACTGATTCTTACAGCTCCCACCCAAAAGGTACACAGTTTGTTGGCTAAAACAAGTCAGACAGTCCCAGCTAACTTTAAGTAAGTGTCCAAGTGTGGTATTACCTGTTCTGAGCAGAGAGAGCTGAGGTGTCTGCGAGCAGCTCTAAGGATGACCAAAACAAGCAAGGATAAAGGAACAGGCTGCATCTTCCCTTTCTCACTGCTGGTTTCAGAGCCTTTTTCCTACACCCAGAACAAAGCAGTGGAGCACACCAAGAGCCCACAGTCAAATCCAGCTGACCCACGGTCAGAGAACTTCCCAGCCAAGCCTAATGAAGGCAAGCTGAACCACAGTTGCCCTTCAGACAGAGAGAATGAGAATAATTGCTCACTCCTGAAAGCCACTGAGTTCAGAATGGTTTGTTACAGAGCATTGTCACAGAAATAGCTGACTAATACATACCTGAAAGTGATTTAAAAGCACCTTCCAAACATTACTCCAGTTTTAGAAAGGGAGAGATGACAGAACGGGCTTTATGGCAGAGAAAGGGAAGATTTTTAAGTGTTTTAAGTTACACTCTATCAAATTCAGCTCATTCAACAGATCAGTTATGGCTCTTCTCCTTTACTTACTCTGTCTTTTTTCCTGCAAGTTTTCTCCATGTAAAAAAAAATCTCTACTATTCTTTGAAGACCCAAGTAACATGTTACCTTCTCAGTAAAGAATTTCCTGACTTGACCAGACCTTGTATTAATGCCTTTCCACAGCACTTTTTTCAAGCTTCCAGTTAAGGACTTACAAGTTTATCTGCTAGGCTGGACTAGGTGATGTCTTAAATATTGGAAATACTATAGAAGATTTTTTATTCCTGTATCTACCTTCCCTCCTAGACCACATCCTCCTTATTCATTCATTCCATCATTTACTTAACATGTATTTATTGACTCTCTACTGATGGCACAAGCACGAACAAGACAAGACAGTGTCACACATGTTCTCAGTTCTTTTATTAGCATTACTATGTATTTGTTAGGCTATGTGGCTAAGCCATTCTAGGGAACAAATTCATCGGTGGGGGTAGATTATGAACCCAATTTTGGGTTTTATGTGTTTTCAGGGACAACCAAATGGAAAATGCCAATGGAGATTAAAATCACAGGGTTTTTTCAGGGAGATCTTAGCTACCAATTATATCAGGACTTCATCTCTATGTGGTAGCTGTGGATTTGAATGACATCATACATCAAGTATACCTGAGGGAAAAGATTTTCAGACATCGCAGAAAATACATAAAACACAAAATTTGAATATAAGTACCTTGAGACCAGAAACAATTCTGTCCACTGTTCTATTCTCGGTACCTGAAATAGTGCATCATTAGAAGGTGTTTGTGTTTGTGAAAGTTCAAGTAAATGAATGAGGTTGAGGGCCAGACAGAGAAAGAGCAACATGAAATCAGACCACTAAGTGTCTGAATCAGGATCTGAACAAAGGTTTCTGATTTCAAAGACTTTAGTCTCTCTACTGTGCGCCACTGCCTTGTTAAAGGTAAAATGATGAATTAAAGAAAGAACAAAGGCAACAATGAAATGAGATGCATATAGCTGATCTAGGTAATGTAAAGTCAAGTCCAATCTATATTTCTTTTGCCAATTTCATGTGATTGTTTTAACAGCAATGGGAGGTCTTTTCTTCTAATGAATAAGACCCCAAAAGAGAAAAGCATAGTATTATCACTTGACCAAAAATTAGACCTATAGTGAAAAAGCTGAGTGTCTTTTTGTATTTTTGTTATTTCTCTTAAACACACATGCACACACACAATTCACACCTACAGGAGACAGAAAGAAAGAAGAAATGAAAAGGGAGGAAGGAAAGAAAGGTGAGAGAGAGGGGAAGAAGAGAGAGACAGACAGACAGAAGTAGAGGAAAACAGCAGACTCAATTTCTCTAAAACTCTGTCATTTAAACCTAATTACACCAATAATAATGCACACTTATTTTAATGTAGATTTTTATTATACAAATTTTAACAATTAGAATATATCAGAGAGCAGTTCTATTCAAAAGCTAATTACAAACTATGCTTGTTAAAATGTCGGAAGAGAAATTCTAGATCATTGACCTGTTCTGCTGAAGACACCCATCTGAGGTACTCTGGATGCAGCAGTGATTGCCCCAAGATCTCTCTTTGCAGGAGATGTCCTGAGTGCACAGGGGATTTAAGGTAGGAGTCCACCTTCCAGGATACAGAAAGGTAAAAATGAAAGAGTCAGGACTTTGAACTAAAACAAAACAGAAAAAAACTATAAGCACAAATTCCAACCTATGACTTCCTAGCTATGCAGAATGGGAGGCTCACTTAAACTCCCCAAATTTCTATGACCCCATCTGCAACATGAAGATGGCAACACCTTTCCCAGAGGACTGTTGGGTGGATTGTCTGTAAAACATTAACACTACAAGCACACAGCTGGCTTTCAGTGTGTGGCAGCATTTCCTAGAGATGGTAGAGGGATGTCACCAGCACAGAGGAGGTGTTTGCCTATGGACACTGTTGTGGGATCTGAGAGTAATGTCCGTGTTATAAACTGAATTGTGTCCCCCAAAATATACATTGTAAGTCCTAAACCCCAGTAACTGTGAATGTGACCTTCTTTGGAAATAGAGTCTTTGCAGATTAAATCTTGTTAAGATGTAGTCATTAGGATGCAACCCAATCCAGTATGATTGGTGTCCTTCTAAGAAGATGACCAAGTAAAGACAAAGAAAGATAGAGGGAGAAGGCACATGAAGACAGAGGCAGAGATAGGAAAGATGTGTCCCCATGCTAAAGAACACCAAGGTTTGCTGGCAACACAAGAAACAAAGAAAAAGGTCTGCAACAGACTCTTCATTGAGGCTTCAGAGAGATCATGGCCCTGTGGGCACCTTGATGTCAGACTTCCAGCCTCCAGAACTGTAAGGAACCAAATTTCTGTTATTTAAAGCCACCCAGTTTGTGGCCCTTTGTGATGGTATCCCTAGGAAATTAACACAGTCTGTAAAACATTTAGTTAGCATCAGTCTCCTCTCCTTCCCCATCATCCCACCTGTAGTATTTCCTATTGTCAAGGCTGATTCCTCTTGCAGGCCTTGAGTTCCAGCCCCAGGGCATTATCGACTAACAGTATGACCACAGGCACAATGGCAGAGCCTGGACCATGGCTCACCAGCTGAGGTCCCCACCACTTCTCAACCCCAGTCAGTCTCTTTTAAATCTAGGTAACAGCTTCAAAATGTAAATTATATTATCGATTCACCCTCCACTAAACCCTTCCCAGACTTCCCCATGGGCTTAAGATAAAGACAAGAACCTGCAATGGCCTAGGTGGGCTGGCCTTGCCCACCAGCCCCACCTGGTTTCTTTCCATTCTGCTGCTAGGTCTTGGTCCTACAGCCACACAGAAGGAGCACAGTGCCACAGAGGGACTGAAAAGCCAGGTTCAGGCCCTGTCTGCATGATGTCCTACTGTCATAACTGGCCCTCACATCTCCCTTCTCGCAGTTAGTTACTTACCCCACTCAGGTAAGACATCACTTCCCGGGGGGAGACTAAATTAGACCCTCAATTACAAGTTATTATTGCCACACGAACTTCTTCTTCATAGTATTTATCACAATTCTTATTTATATTTGTATGTGATTACTATGTTAATGATTCTTGAGACTCCACCATATTATAAACTCTAAGACAGGAACTGAGCCAATTTGCTCAGAACTGTCTCACTTACCATTGTACCTGCCATGTAAAAAGAGCTCAATATACATTGGATGGGTGGTTACACTGGTAGATGGATGGATGGATGGATGGTTGGGTAAATGGATGGATGGATGGATGGTTGGATTGATCGACGGATGAATGAGTGGATGGGTGGATGGGTGGATGGATGGGTGGATGGATGGGTGGATGGTTGGATGGATGGATGGATGGGTGGATGGATGGATGGATGGATGTCTTAACTGAAGCATAGAATAAGTCTTCGGCCCAGGCAGTTGGAAATCTCCATTACTGAGGACTGGTAAGTACAGGGTGCCCTGAATCTAGGCCTGACACTGACTTAACCTTACCCTTTCAGTTTCCATGGCCATAGTGGCCTAGGACTTCTATAGCACGTATTGGCACTTCTGCCCTGATTTCTATCTACTTGCCTAGCTTAGGATCCATTGTCCACCTAGATCTTGATGCTTTATACATTTTAATAATCTTCTTGTCTCTCATTTTGTGGAATGAATATAGTTTTGATACTGGATATAACATGGGTCCAAAGCACAGCTTTTCCAAATACATGCTGTGTGGTTTTTCTTGAATTATTTGCACTTCTTCGATCTTAATAATAACTATGAAATTATATGTTATTATTCTCTTTGTAGATTATGAGAGACTATGTGAAAAAATAGAGAAATCTGTTTCAGAGAATGTAAATGACTTTCTCAAGTTTAAAAAGAAATGAAGTTTAAAAAAACTGAGATTTCCATTTAAGTCCAATATTTTTCCCTTCTTGATCGCAGTTCATATTTTTTTTTAAATCCAGGATATTATCCATTGTTCTCTAAGGATTATGGCACATTCAGGCCCATACATATTTGTTCCCGGTCTGAATTTAAGCTTTTCTTCATTGCTGATGTTCAATTTAAATCCTCTGCTCCCACCTAATAAAAGAAAAAAGGTAAAATAATGAAGAGACCTGGAACAAATGAAAAGAGGTGTCATATCATAAGAAATCTTGATTACTCCACTTGAAAGCCTGTGTTATTGCAAAACGTGTGCAGGAGCTTTGGAGGGAAATGTTCAAAAAATTAGCCAAGGTTAAATAATCAGTATGAATGTTCCCGAGCTGAACAGATTATAACATTCAAAGAAAAGTTTTACACAGGATGGAGAAAAATGTTATAAAATTAAAATTAATGAGAATAAGTTTGACATTCATGTGTTAGCTTAGATCAGCATGGATATGAAGAAAATGGCACATCCTGCTGGGGAAAGGGAGGTGGAAAGGTGGATGTGATATTGACTGTTGCCTTCTGTGTATATGGAGCCAATCTCGACCCTGCCTTAGTTGCTCTTCATATGTAAACTCACACTTGTCTAAGGTCAAGTTCAAGTTTCTCACAGCTCTTCTGTCTCATCCTCCCAGAGCTAGGTCCATTTTTATTTTCTCTTTGTAGTTTTTTTTGTTCTGTACTCAGAACCAGTGCTGAATTAAGACTGGAGACATGTAACCAGGATGGTGTATTTGAAAAGGTGAAGATTGAGAGTCAAGTGGACTTGCATTTGTATTCTGGCTTGGTCGAGCTGTGTGATGCTGTATTTTTCAGTCTCACTTTCCTCATCTTTACAGTGATGACAAGAAGCCTTTATCACAGACTTATTGGGAGGATTTATTGCAGCTTAATGCCTGGGAATGATATTTAACACATAGTTTGCCCCTCCACTGGGGGTCTTGGTTCCAAGCAATGGAAAATCACTCTGGATGTTTACACAGAGAAAAAGTTTTTTTAGAAAAGATATTGGGCAGCTCACTTAATTTGGGGGAAGGCTGAAAAATAAATGCAGTTTAGATTTCCAGCAATGTCCTAAACAAAGCCTGCTGAGAAAATTGCTGAAGCCCACAGGACTAAACGAACTGCCCCTGCATTGTCACTTCTGCCCCAGAAACCCTACATGGTCACCTCCAGACTTTCAAGGAACTCAGGAAATGCCCTCACTGGAGGTGAAGCTCAAAAACCTTACATCTCACCTTGGACAGTTCTGCTCATCTGGTCCTCACAACAAAATACACTCATCCTCCATTCACTTAATTTCTGCCATGACTGAGAATGAAGCATCAGACCAAAGCAGAGTCAAGTACCTTCTCCTCTCATGTTTCTTTGTTTACTGTCTGTCTCCCCCAACCCGCTAGACTGACAGTTCTGTGAGGATAGAAACAATTCCTTTATTATTACATTATCTGTGCCTAGAATTGGGACTAGCAAGGGTGTTCCATAAGTATTTGGTGAATGAGTAAATGAATATATGTTGTAAATAGGGATATTATCCCTCCTAGGAGCCCTTCCCAGTTAGAGAGATAAGTAGAGCAGAGCCCTGGAAAGTCTTATCCTCAATAAGAGACAAGTATGTGACAGGGATTAGGAAGGGAAGGGGAGAAAATAAACTCATCTCTGCCCAAGAATTAAAAGCATAAATGGGCCTGGCTGACAGTGTAGTACCATATCATCTTTTCCATTAAGATGGTGCCAGTGTGCCCACCAAGGTCATCCCATGAAACCATCCACCTGCATTTCCTTCTCACTGACCCATGGGGCCCATGGTCTTCCTCTCCTGGAGGAGAGCTCTGTGCAGAGAAAATGAATGGGTGCCAAGGAAACCCACATTACCCCCCCACCCTCCCACCATGATTCCTCTAGTTCTTTCTTCACCAAGTTCAGTCTAGATCTAGGGATCTCTAGAAGTTTGAGAAAAACCAACAGATAGCATCAAATAACCACGAGGGCTATCTCTGAACGCTCACTATGAACAAGGAAGAGTCTAAGCTCATCATACCTATTGCCTGGCTTAACTCTCATGAAACTCTATGAAGAAGGTACAACCATTATCCCATTTTACAGGTAAGAAAACTGCAACACAGAAGGGTTAAAACTTCCCAAGTTTGCACAGCTAGTAGGTGGCCAAGCCAGACTCCAAATTCAAGCCACATGACTACAAGACCAAAGAACATGAAGGAAGAGAGATGAATAAAAAGCAGGGCAATGCTTTGCTTTATTCCTCTTATTGTACTTCTGAATAAATCCAGCAAAAATTTGAAGCTATCTCACCCCTCAGATAAGAATTGGCTGCCACAAAGAGAAAAAAAAAGAAAGAAAAATCAGAGAAGAAGAATTCTTGGAGATTAAAATTATTATTGCCAAATTTCTTTAGATATCACAGAACAATTGAAGGTTATAATTTATCAGTATAAATTGGAAATTATTGAATGTAAATTGTAAAATGTAAATTGGAAGTATTGATTTCAATCTTAATATACCCCAACCCACTGATCCAGCAACTGTAGTTCTTCTTTTTTTAAATATTTTTTATAATTTATATTTTCTATTGAAGTATAGTTGATTTACAATGTTGTGTTAATTTCAGGTGTACAGCACAGCAGTTTATACATATATATATGTATATATGTATATACACACACACACATATATATATACACATAGCTTCTTCAGATTCTCTTCCCTTATAGGTTATTACAAAATATTGTGTATAGTTCTTTGTGCTATACAGTAGGTCTTGTTGGTTCTCTATTGCAACTGTACTTCTTAGAGATGCACTTAGTCATCTGTACTGTGCAAGCCTCGGGGTTTCTTTCAGCATTGCTGGCAACCTCTAAACCCTAAGAGCTTCTTAAATGCCTGTTACTGAGCAAATGATGTAAAGTTTGGTCATCTTTATTATGGCATACTATTTAGACCTTTTTTTAAGAAGGGAACAAATATATGTACTGATTTTGAAACATATTCATTGTATACTATTTTTTTAAGAGCAAACTGCTATAGTCCTGTTTGGTAAAACATGGGGATGTATGTGTATATGTGAAGGTATGTGAGTTGGATGGATCTGAAAAGATACATGATAGAACTTAAAAGTGGCAGTGACAGTGATGCAGAGGTAAGGAGAATGGTCAAGCCAGAGGAAGGGTCTTTCTGCACCCTGGTTTCTATATTTGAATTTATCTTCAAAGAGCCTGGGCAACATTTTTTTTTTTATTGAAGTGTAGTTGATTTACAATGTTGTGTTAATTTCTGCTGTATAGCAAAGTGACTCAGTTATACATGTATATTCTTTTTCATATTCTTTTCCATTATTGTTTATCACAAGATATTGAATGTAGTTCCCTATGCTATACAGTAGGACCCGTTGTTTATCCATTCTACATATACTAGTTTGCGTCTGCTAATCCCAGACCCCCAATCCATCCCTCCCCCACCTCCCCTCCCCCTTTGCAACCACAAATCTATTCTCTATGTCTGTGAGTCTGTTTCTGTTTTGTAGATATGTTCATTTGTGTTATATTTTAGATTCCACATATAAGTGGTATCATATGGTATTTGTCTTTCTCTTTCTGACTTACTTTGCTTACTATGATAATCTCTAGGTCCATCCATGTTGCTGAAAATGGTATTATTTCGTTCTTTTTATGGCTGAGTAATATTCCATTGTGTGTATATATAAATATGTATTATACATATGTATCACACTTTCTTTATCCATTCATATGTCAATGGACATTTAGGTTGTTTCATGTCTTGGCTATTGTAAATAATGTTGCTATGAACATTGGAATGCATGTATCTTTTCCAATTATAGTTTTCTCCAGATATATGCCCAGGAGTGGGATTTCTGGATCATAAGGCAGGTCTATTTTTAGTTTCTTAAGGAAACTCTATACTGTTCTCCATAGTGGCTGCACCAATTTACATTCCCACCAACAGTGTAAGACGGTTCCCTTTTCTCCACACCCTCTCCAGCATTTATTGTTTGTAGATTTTTGGTGATGGCCATTCTGACTGGTGTGAGGTGATACCTCATTGTAGTTTTGATTCGCATTTTTCTAATAGTTAGTACTGATAAACATCTTTTCATGTGCTAGTTGGCCATCTGTATGTCTTCTTTGGAGACATGTCTATTCAGGTCTTCTGATGGGCAATGTTTGTAATTAAAAGAAGGAAAAAAAAAAAGACTTTACCAAAATGTGTGCAAGAGCTCAGGGGTAGGAAATGTGAGATCCGGTACATACTCTTTCACTAAATGGCTATGTGGCTTTGGCCATTCTATTTTCCCTTTCAGAAAAGCTTCAGTTTTCTCATCAGTAAAATAAACAGAGGATGGGTGGCAGCTGAGGATCCCAGCTGGTGAGCAGAGAATCACATACACAAGGAGAGAACTCAAAACACAACCACTGGGCTTCCCTGGTGGCGCAGTGGTTGGGAGTCCGCCTGCCAATGCAGGGGACACAGGTTTGTGCCCCGGTCGGGGAAGATCCCACATGCCGCGGAGCGGCTGGGCCCGTGAGCCATGGCTGCTGGGCCTGCGCGTCCGGAGCCTGTGCTCCGCAACGGGAGAGGCCACGACAGTGAGAGGCCCGCGTACCGCAAAAAAAAAAAAAAAAAAAACAACCACTGGGCTTCCCTGGTGGCGCAGTGCTTGAGAGTCCGCCTGCCGATGCAGGGGACACGGGTTTGTGCCCCGGTCCAGGAAGATCTCACATGCCGCGGAGCGGCTGGGCCTGTGAGCCATGGCCGCTGACCCTGCCAGTCTGGAACCTGTTGCTCCGCAACGGAAGAGGCCACAACAGTGAGAGGCCCGCGTACCGCAAAAAAAAAAAACACAACCACTGTTTGTTTTCTTGTTTCTCATGTCCATGACATTCGGGAGGCATGAAACTTATCTCCTAATGTAAGTCTGATGGGTCTTGCAAGGTCTCTTTTCTCTGACTGAGCAATATATTAGACTCCTCTTTTTTTATCTGATTTCTCTTAAAATCCTATTTGTTTTGTGCTTCTTCTGCTTATTTCTGAAGATAGCTTCCTCTTTCTCTACCTTGGACTGCACTGTGCTCTGGATCTGGGGAAAACTAAACATTTAAACAGACTGGATTTTCTTCACACGTCAGCACAACAGACAGGAAAAGGCCTGGAAGCCTAAACGAGTGTGTTAACTGCATGGGACTTTACCCGGGCCCACCTTCAATTTGCTTTTCTGCATATTCTCAGTTCTCTGTAATGAAGAAGCTTTACTTTCAAACAAAGAAGAAAAACAGAACAAAAGAAAACACACACAAGCACTCATGCTCCGGTGGAAACATACATCTTTTGCATTTCAACTTAGCTTTAGCCGACCCTGGCCGAGTGCCCAGGATCCTCAAACTTTGCTGAGAAAAAGTCTGGCCTGAGCAGCTCTTATGAATGAATGACTTTCTTGCAGGTGACAGCACAAGGATTTCTAGGAAGCCAACCTTGGGTGCATTTTTTTTTTTTTTTTTTTTTTGCGGTATGCGGGCCTCTCACTGTTGCGGCCTCTGCCATTGCAGAGCAACAGGCTCCAGACGCACAGGCTCAGCGGCCATGGCTCACGGGCCCAGCCGCTCCGCGGCATGTGGGATCTTCCCGGACCGGGGCACGAACCCGTGTCCCCTGCATCGGGAGGCGGACTCTCAACCACTGCGCCACCAGGAAAGCCCCTTGGGTGCATTTTTAATGGGGGTCCTGGGGCGATGAAAAAGGACTAAGCCAGGAGTCAGGACTCATGTTTAAGACTAAGATTGGATGTACTCACTTTCCGAATCCTGGCCAAGCCCCTGAATTCACTGTGACAAGTAAGCATCTTAACCCTTCTGAGCCTCTATTAATCTCCTGAGGCTGTAAAAGTATCACAAACTTCATGCTTTGAAACAACAGACATTTATTTAATCTCTCACAGTTCAGGAGGACAAAAGTCTTAGATCAACGTGTCACAGGGTTAGTTCCTTCTGGAACCAGGGGAGAATCTGGCCTCTCTCCCTGCTTCTGGTGACTGCCTTGTATGTGCATCACTCCGTTCTCTGTCTCTGTCTTTATACAGTGTTGTCCCTGTGCGTTTCTGTCTGTATCCAAATTTCCCTCTTCTTATAAGGGTAATATTCACTAGATTAGGACCCCCTAACTTCACTATGACCTCATCTTAATGCTATTACATCTGCAAATTCCTATTTTCAAATATGGTCATATTCACAAGTTCCCAGGGGTGATGGCTTGAACATATCTTTTTTTTTTTTTTTTGCAGGGTTGGGGGGTAGGTCACAATTCTACCCACCACAGAACTCAAGTCTCCATTCCCCAATTAATTTCACAGTATTTGTTGTGAGGGTAAACAAAATAAAATCGTGACTGTATAGGCCAAGCCATGTGGGCATTTATATATGTGAAAAATAATAATAATCTTTGTAACATTCAGATTCCAAATGCACACGATGAAAATGTGGCAATCCTTTCATCACACAAAGATGTTTCAAGCACCTACAATGTTAAATGCACTGTGTTTGGGGCCAGGAATCACAGAGAATAGATGACCTCCCCAAAGGGAGGGGAAGGTGCTAGCCCCAGCCCTGGCTCTAGCAGATTCATTCCTGTGAGGCTGGGGGGTGGGTGAATCCAGGGCTCCCCAAGGCTTGTGCTAGATGAGAGGTTCTCTTAAAGGCTGGAGATTGGACCCACTCAGCCCTGTGATCCCAGCTGGAATCGAGGAGTCCTAGTCTTGGCAGCGTTTGTGTTCCAAGAATGCAACCTCAGGCTGTCTCCTTCCCTTTTCCAGTTTCAAGATAGCACTGGAGGAGGTTCAGAAAGGAGTGCAGAAGGGTCTGGTTTGGGGTTCAGAAATGTGGCTCCAATTGATTGAGGCAATGGGTGCAGGGAAGCCTGTCTTAGCTGAGCAAAGCCCACCTCACCATCCTCAGACTCAGAGCCCCCTTCCCGCCTCCCTCTGCTGTCCCCATTTGTCTTCCACCCTCTCCACTCCTCTCCCTAGAACTGGGTGGTGAAAGCTTCACTGGTGCTCCAGTTCTCATCTCCTTTCCACTGCAGCACTGGCATCACCACTCCTCTTTCTCTCCTCCCCAAGGATCATCAGGGAGCCAGGAAAACCCTTCTGCCAACCCGCAGTCGTGATGACACTTTGATGGGAAACACATTCTCTGTCTATGGCTGGGAGACCACTCCCCTCCACTCCCCTCCAAACGCTGATGCTGATAGGAAGAGTCACAAACTAAATAAGACATTGGGCTAAAAGTCCTGAGCCCTTCTGCAGCTCAGGCATTTTGCAACTTCATGTAATAAAAAAAATCTAAGTAATTTGCTCAAAGCAGATGGTGAATCCAGGCTCAGCTTCTCCCACGTCATCTTTCTGTAGACTCCAGGCTGATACCCATGTGGTACCCAACAGGATAGTTCTGGAAAACTTACACTGCTCTACAGATCTCCAAATCGTGGTCTGAGGCGACCCCCTTCAGCATCAGTCAGCCACCTTCCACACGCTCCCCTACTTTATTGAACTGTAAAAAAAGAAAGGGAGAAACACATTCACCCAAAGTGTGTAGAATACAGATAGCATCTGCGTTTTGACTGGGGGACATCCTGACATCGATTTTCTTTTCATTGAAGTTGTAAAGAGTGGATTCAACACCTGAGGGATTTCCATTGGGTGATGGGTGGATGATGAGGGTGGCCCCTTACCTGACCCAGAGGGGAGACTCTCCACTACAGTCTTGTCCAAGTTCCTCTCAATCTGAGATGGTTTTGTATTTTATTTTTTTAAGGGTCTACACGTATTTAAGTCATCTTGTCAAATTGTTTATTGATTGATTGATTGATTGATTGATTGATTGATTGTCTGCATGGAGCAGCATGCAGGATCTTAGTTCCCAGACCAGAAATCAAACCCGTGCCCCCTGCAATGGAAGCACAGAGTCTTAACCACTGGACCACCAGGGAAGTCTCGGTTTTGCACTTTAAATGCTTGCAGCTATAATGTAGAAGTCTTTCTACTGGGTTCTATATCTGGGTTGACGTCTGGTTTATATCGATATCCGTAATACCTGTTTTTTTTCCTCATCCCAATCACACCTGCCACCAGAACCGTGCATTCTCAGATTGCAGGGTGAACAGGTACTCACTTCCTGCACTACCCTTGTTCCACTAAAATAACTCCCATCAGGCATTTGCTCAAAGCCACTGCTCTATCCCCAGCTCAGTGACTTTTAAATCAATATAAACAGATCTTGCTATCATTATTGTTAATAAAGAAAAGCTCCAAGCTCCAGGGAGAGAGAGTGATACCTCTGAAGCATCAAATGCCTGGGAGGGTTCTAGTCCTGGCAAATTTAAGCAGATAGTGACCTTGGGCAAATTCCTCAGCTTGCTGGCTTTCAGTGTTCTCCACTGCAAAGTGGGAGTTCGTAGCTACCTTATGATGCTATTTCAAGGAATAAATGAGAAGATGTAAGTGAAACGCTGTGGACAGACCTTGGACCATAAAACCTCAGCAGATACGATCTATGAGAATATTACAACACTATTTAGCCTGACCCAGGTCAGAAGGATCTGATTTGAGCTGCTGGACAGTAGGTTCCCACATGTATTAAACCTCACTATACTGAGTTCATGGAGGTTTCTACATCAAATGATGTCATCATAAAGGAATTTTCTCCAGCCAGTCATCAAAAGGAATTTGATCCTGCTGATTGGGGAGCTACTTGAACGCTCTCCAATCAGCAGGACCACGTAGACCAAGGAGATCATACAGATTGTCTCAGCATCACACTTCAGGCACAGCCTCCTTTGGCAAACCTTAATGCATGCTGCAAATATACTTCCAAATTGCAAACTTATGAGTAACATTTTTTCCCCAATGAAATAGTCATTGGAACAAGTTGCCTGGTAAGGTGTTACTTGAAAGGCCTTCTCTGGTAGAGATGAGCATCGCGTTGTTGATAACCACACACCCACCCACTGGAAACACTGGTTGTCTGCTGGCTGTGTAAGGAGCAGAGACAGGAAGGGTGAAATTCCAGTCTCGCAATCCAGCCCAGACATTCACTGTGAGCCATAGAACCTTCCAGATAGTCCAGACTGGGTCACCCAGGTAAACAGACAGTGGTGTTTTTTAAGAATTAAACTGGTTACAAAACCAGGAGACCAGATCAAGATTACCCATTAGTAGTTCAGTGACATGAAAATTCACTTTATCTCTGGAACAATGACCCACAATAATGTCCATGGACCTACCTAGGCACTTCAATCTCCATGACCCTCCTGCTCCATAAAAACATATTAAAGGGCTTCTCTGGTGGCGCAGTGGTTGAGAGTCCACCTACCGATGCAGGGGACACAGGTTCGTGCCCTGGTCCGGAAGGATCCCACATGCCACGGAGCGGCTAGGCCCGTGAGCCATGGCCGCTGAGCCTGCGTGTCTGGAGCCTGTGCTCTGCAACGGGAGAGGCCACAACAGTGAGAGGCCCGTGTACCGCCAAAAAAAAAAAAATGTATATATATATATATATATATATATATATATATATATATATATATATATATATATATAAATTGATCATGTATGACTATTGGCATGAAGGCAATTTTATCAGTATTGTATGTTGAAACATTTGCTTTGACCTACAGTTCATTTTTTTTCTTCTGATTTTCAAATAAATTTAAACATTTTTCTTGGCCCCTAAAAATAAAGGCAGACCCTAGGCACTGTGTCCACTGTGATAGTGGAACAGGCAGCTTTGTTCTTCAAACTAAAATTTCTCCTTATAATTAAAAAGAGAAGAGTATTAATTTCTGCTTCTGAGAATTTTGATGATAATTAAATGGAATATTGTATGAATGAGACCCAATCCCCAGGTGGATACCTGAAATATTTGGCTTGAGTCTCAGTGAATAAAAGACAGGCTGAGCTTCAGGGTATATTGTGTCTAAGGAGCAAAGAAAGAGCCTGGTCTGGGCATCTCTTGAGCTGTGCATGTGGGTCATCTGATCATGGAGGACAGAAAGGGAAGGGAGGAGTGTCACACTTAGGCACGTCCTCCCAGTGCTCCAAACCCCCGGGCTGGAAGACAGGCCACACGGAAATGATGGGCGCAGCCCCAGTTTTGCCCTGTGAGTGTGGAAAGCTTGAAGGAGGGCTTCCTCAGAACAAAGATATCTTCCATACATTTCTGCAGTATAAATTTGTTTCTCCAAAATACTCTTCCTCCTGTTGTTTCTTCACTTATGAATAATTTGTTGTTAGTGTTACTGTAGTGATTTTTTTAGGAAGTCGAGTAAAGGGTTGAGTTTCACTTTCAAAATCAACAAAAGTAAGGAGCACACATTGCCTGGGGAACGGGCAGCGTTTTGGAGCTAGAAGTGACCTTGAGACTCAGGCCCCCCTGGGAATTTGCAGAAACCTTGGAGGAGGGTTTCAGAGTCCAACCAGCCCTCTCTGGACCTCAACATATATATGGAATCTAAGAAAGAAAAAAAAAAAAGGTCATGAAGAACCTAAGGGTAAGACGGGAATAAAGACACAGACCTACTAAAGAATGGACTTGAGGACACGGGGAGGAGGAAGGGTAAGCTGGGACAAAGTGAGAGAGTGGCATGGACATATATACACTACCAAATGTAAAATAGATAGCTAGTGGGAAGCAGCCGCATAGCACAGGGAGATCAGCTCGGTGCTTTGTGACCACCTAGAAGGGTGGGATAGGGAGGGTGGGAGGGAAGGAGAAGCAAGAGGGAAGAGATATGGAAACATATGTATATGTATAACTGATTCACTTTGTTACAAAGCAGAAACTAACACACAATTGTAAAGCAATTAGACTCCAACAATGATGTTAAAAAAAAAAAAAAGAGTCAGAGGACCACGACTGACAGCCAGGTGACAGGATAAAATGCCTGGGACATAAGAGAGGCACAGCCAGGGATGCTTTCCTCTTTTTACCAACAGAGAAACTTTAGTCTATCAAAGCACGCTCACTGGTGAGAAACACACACCCACCAGCCAGGTCTCTCTGGACAAGGCCGCTTAGGATGTAGTGCCCCCCACCCCTTGATATAATAAGAAATTCTTCCCATGAGTCACCATGGGAATCACTACCACCCCAACCCCCTTTCCAGGCGGGGCTCCCGGCTGCTTCAGTTCACCTTTCCAGCTGCCATGTGCCTTTGACACAAGGGCAAGTTTACAGTCCTTCTCAGGGGCTCTAGACATAGACTCACAAACAAAAGACTACAGCTTTAGCTGTCAGTGGGAAGAAGAAAGCCAAACAAAGAAACAGCCCACAAGTGCCCTGAGTAATAACAGAGCTTATCTAAAACAATGGCTGTGCACATCTGCACACTCATGCCCAGGGGACTTCACCCCTGCCCACCCCCACTCACACAGGCAGACACGCCAAGTACAAAGATAAAAGAGGATGGAAGAATAAAATGAATGGCACAGAAATGAGTTTTAACAGACCTCCAGCTCTGGAAGGGATTGGCAAGAGAAGCATTTACAAGATGCCCTTTTCGAGACTGGAAGATGAAGCCGAGAGAGGGGTGACCCAGCCACCATGAGTCACAGGTGCAGCCTGGTTTCTGTGAGTAATGTCACCTCCTGTTTTAGGATAGGTTATGGATATGCAAGAAATTATAAGTTAAATGTCAACATGCCTATAGTTTGTTTTAAAAAAAAAGAAAGAAAGAAACCTCATTTTGGTAGTCAGAGAAACAAAAAAACCTTGATTTAAATCCAAATTTTGCCTCTTACTCACTTTGAGACTCCTCCATGTTCTCCTATATAAAATGGAATTAGCACAGCCATCTCCCAGAATTAGGTGACCATTATTCTAGATAGTTCAGGTAAGTCCCTGAAACAGTAATTAGTAATAAACTTAACAACAGTAAAAAATGAACATAAAAGTAATAATGTCCACTGTATAGAGAATAATTTGGTTTAACATTTTAAAAAGGAAGCTCGGCAGAGGGACTTTGGGGCCGGATTTCAGGATTTAGAGTGCCCATTAAAGAAGCAACATGGGCAGTGCTTAATAAGCCAGATGGTGTGGGTTCTGATGGTAGAATGATGGGATCTGCCATTTCCTGCCTATAGTAGGAAAGTTAACTAACCTCTCTGGCCTCAGTGCCTCCATTTGTAAACGGTATAGATAGAGTTGTAGTGGAGCTGTGCGTTAACATGTTCATGTGAAACACTTAGAAGAGTGCCTGGAACATTGTAATATGGGTATTAGCTATTATACTCTTAGAATGGTTTATACCTAATCCAATCTGGACTCTAATGGGCTTTACAGAGATAAGCAGGATATTCAGATATTCTTTGGAGATTCTGTCTATAAATGAGGTGGTTGAGCATAATACCCATTTTATTTCTCTGAGGCAGGGATTTCCATGCACTAACTCAGAGGAATAGCAGTGTTTTTACTTACTTCCCTGTAAGACTGTTTTCTGACTTTGGAAATTGTAGGCAAAACTTGTTGCTATGATGTTCTTCTTTGTGATCTCCCAACATTCATATGTTGAAATTCTAATGCCCAGTGGGATGGTATTTGGAGATGATGTCTTTGGGAGGTGCTTAGGTCATGAGGGTGGAACCATCATGAATGGAGTTAGTGCCCTTATAAGCCATCCAGTCTATGAAACTTTGTTATAGCAGCCTGAATGGACTAAGACACTCATAAAGTATTGCATGGGCCAAAAAGTACCTTTGGTTTTTTAAGTAAAAATAAAAGAAACATTTTTTATTTTCACTAAGAACTTTATTGAACAATGTATTCACCCTTTTGTTCCACTACCTTCTGCCATTTTTCAGGCAACTTCATAATTCCGTCTTCCCAAAACTTTTCATCTTTTTGAGCAAAGAACTGTTCCAGGTGTCTTTTACAGTCTTCCAGGGAACTGAAATTTTTTCCATTAAGAGAATTTTATAAAGACCGAAATAAATGGAAATCCAAAGGTGCAATGTCTGGTGAATATGGTGGATGAATCAGAACTTCCCAGACAAACTGTATCAGTTTTTGCCTGGTCATCAAAAAACATGTGGTCTTGTGTTATCCTGATGGAAGATTATGCATTTTCTATTGACTAATTCTGGACGCTTTTCATCGAGTGCTGCCTTCAGTTGGTCTAAATGGGAGCAGTACTTGATGGAATGAATCGTTTTGTTTTCCAGAAGGAGCCCAGAATAGAGGACTCCCTTCCAATCCCACCATATATGAAACATCACCTTCTTTGGATGAAGACCAGCCTTTGGTGTGGTTGGTGGTAGTTCATTTCACTTGCCCCACGATCTCTTCCATTCCACATTGTCGTACAGTATCCACTTCTCGTTGCCCATCACAGTTTGTTTTTAAAATGGAACGTTTTCATTATATTTCAGTAGAGAATTTCATGCAGAAATATGGTCAAGAAGGTTTTTTTCACTTAACTTATGGAGAACCCAAACATCAAAGTGATTCACATAACCAAGCTGGTGCAAATGATTTTCAACACTTGATTTGGATATTTTGAGTATGTCGGCTATCTCCCGAGTGGTATAATGTTGATTGCACTCATTATTATTTCAATTTGATCGCTATCAACTTCATCTGGTCTACCTGACCGTGGAGCATCATCCAGTGAGAATTCTCCAGCACGAAACTTTGCAAACCACTTTTGACACATTCGATCAGTCACAGCACCTTCTCCATACACTGCACAAACCTTTTTTATGTGTTTCAGTTGAGTTTTTATCTTTCTTGAAATAATAAAGCATAATATGCCAAAAATGTTGCTTTTTTTCTTCCATCTTCAATATTAAAATGGCTACACAAAAATTCACCAATTTTGATAAATCTTGCCATGGCTCACGGGCCTAGCCGCTCCCTGGCATGTGGAATCTTCCTGGACCGGGGCATGAACCCGTGTCCCCTGCATCAGCAGGCAGACTCTCAACCACTGTGCCACCAGGGAAGCCCGATAAGTCTTTTTTTTAAAAGCACACTGATATGACAGCTGTCACATACAAACTAACAAAATTGCTTCGAATGAAGTTAAAGACAATTAAATGCTACTAGAGCCATCTTAGGGAAAAAAAACGAACCTTTTGACCTACCCAATATTCAGTTACCGAGCCACTTAAATATAACCTCATTTTTGTTCAGTAAGTTTTATTAACTACATTCCACATGCCAAGTATCAAGCTGAGTGTTTTGTGTTGGGGACACAGATAATTCTTGGCTATGTCATTCAGCCACTCATATATCAAAACCTACCCATTTATAGAAAAGTTCATTTAACTTCAAAATATCAGATGGTGTTTGCCTAAACCTAGGTAAATTTCAAACATTAGGAAGCTCAACCCTGCCAGTTTCATCCAGTCACTGCCCCTTGGACCAGTCACTTTCCTGCTTGTGGGGGGAGCCCTGAGAGTGGGATTGCCAGTGGATTCTCACAGGATTGCAGGAGAGGCAGACAGAGTTCCAGGTTTCCATGACATTGCTGGGTGAATTTGGATGCTTGTTTTCCCTGAGTTTCGCTTTACTCCTAGGCAGGGAGCTTTCCAAGATGGGCAAGAAGGTTTGTTCCAATGGAGGTGGAGCCCTCTCCTAAGGAGGCCAGGCCTTGGGCCCCTGACTGGGAGTCTCCAGAGAACTCCTGACAGAGGCAGCCAGACACCTGAGGGAGAGGTGTCTGGGGAGGAAGGAGTGAGTTCTCACTTTGGTCAAAGAAGTGGGGATGAGCCACCGTCTCCGTGAGAAAAACAGGGATGACGTGGTGGAACTTAGGAGCTACATCCAGGCTGACAGAGTGTGGACTATTTCCCATGTCCTTTGAGGTTAAAGGATTCTTCCCTTGAGTTCTGAAGAGTGGGGGTTAAGTGGGTACAGAAAGTGCAGGATCCAAAGCTCACACGCAGGTGGACACCTGTGTACAGAAAGGGACACGAACAGGCCAACAGGGCAGAGAATCTCAATGAAACTTTATATTAGGGAGGCTGGTGTGTCTCCACTCAGAACCACAGAGTTGTGATTCCTGCTTACTCACAATGGATGTCCCAGTCTCATCCCCTCCAGCACACCCTCTGAAAACCACCAAGACACACACACCCCCAACCCAAGCTCACTTCCTTTGGCCATTTGTCTGGGAGGGGACAGCAATGAGCTGCAGGCTTAGATAGGTGACCAGGGCCCTGCTCCACTCATCCTGCAGGCCAGAGTGACTTTGGTGGCTGTTGGGGAAGCCCCCAGTGGTGGCATTTCCCTCAGTGGGCATCTGTCAGGGGCCACTTCACTAGGCCAGTCCCCTCGGGGATGGGGATCAGGGAGGAACCATCCAAAGGTAGAACTGATGTGGGCCCTGCCAGAGAGCACTTGGCCTCAGCAGGCAGTGGGGGGTCCATCCAGGGAGATGATGCTGGTCTTAGGCAATGGCCCTGTGCTGACTGACAGATCTGGGTATCACCTTTTATAAGTAAACTTGACAGACAGACACGCATCTACCACTTTGGATGAACTTCTATTCCTGAGGCAGAGGCCTAGTCATGAGTCTGGGGGCAGCCTTCTCACTCATCTGGGGATGGGATGTGACTGCTGAGTGCCTTGAAAGTAACAGACTGCTTACTCTTGGAAGGAAGAAGGCAGCCCCAATGGAATAAAAAGAAGGGAGGAGCCTCAGAAGTTCAGACCCAGACTACAATCTCCGGCTCAGAAATGGTCTTGGCTTGGGCCTTGTCACTCTTGTCACAAGGTATAGGAGGAGGCTGTCCTTTGGGGGCTCTTTTCACTGGAACCACAGCACTGATTTTATACTGAATGTGAGTGGGAACCTGGACTCACTTTATGGCCATTACTACCAGAAACCATCTCCTCCCTGGACAAAGTTCTGATCCCTCATGGGAGGACCCAGCCTCACATTTCCATGGCAAGGAGAAGGGTTTGGTGTTATGGGGCCCAGGATTACAGTACCGGAGTCTCATACATTTAAGACCTGATAACTGGTCTTACCTCTATGAGGGATGGATTTTGTTACACAAGTTGTCTGTGTGGGCAAGGTGTCGGAAATGTTCCCAAAGTACTTTAACGTTCCTTCACACAACCTTTATGGAACACATCATACAAACAGGGAAAGGTTTTGACCCATGTGTGCAGATGCCTCAATGTCTTAATTATAGACCACAGTTTTCTCTTTGTTCCAACCAGTGCCACCTGGGTAGCCCAGCTCTCCTTACTACATGGACTTAAAACAAATAAAATACATTTTTTTTGGGGGGGGGGAAGAAAAAAAAGCTCAGCCTTGAGCTGAACACAATTTTCATTTTTTTTTAAAAAGTATTTTTTCAAAATGAATTCCAGTTCAGCATCCCATCTCTCCATTGCCAAGTGTCAATTTCCCTTTGCTGATCTTAAGACAAAGGTGACTTATACCTCATCTTAGTCCCATTGTGATGCATCTTAGTCCCTTTGTCCCTAAGTTCTGTTTTGAACTTGGGAAGAAGAATCTGACTATTCACCAGCATATTTCTAGAACCATAGCACATATTCAGTACCTGGTTTTATGGTGAAATAACCTAGTTTTATAAATCTGTCAAGTGAATAAGTTCGATTTTTTTTAAAGGGTAGGTAATACGTTGCTCAAATGAATCTGATTCATGGAAAGTTTTGATGTTCCTTTAGAGTGTATTTTTAGAGCTTTTTTTTTGGCAATTGCTGAATGGCATACTTGGAACATAGGACATTATCAAATAAGGGCACAGCAGTGTTATACAACTGAGTTTAAATTTCAGTTTTTTTCACTGAATCAAATCACAGATATCAGGGAGGAAATTAAATTCTCCTAGTGTTTGAACGGTTAGCCTATGGCCTGAGCTGATGTGCCATTGCTAGATGAGACAACCTGGGCTGAGACCGGACAGCAACCCTTCTGTCTATAACCTTGAGGAAGTCACTTGACTTCTCTGAGCTACTCATTCTTTGCATTTCTGAACCAAGAAAAATATCTCTCAGGAGTGTGAAGTAGGCTCTTCAAATGTCAGCTCCCATGCTCCCCAAAAGAGAACAAATCAAAAAAAAAAACAAAACCTTTTTTATTCTGCACCTGGCATTTAGGCCAAAAACAATTATTTCCCCTAGCCCTGGCCCCCCTCATTGGTGAAGTTGAGTACACAAGTAAATGTGCTTTGGCAAGGCAGAATGTTTTTTCAGCTGAAATGGTGGTGGTTCAATTAGCTTAGCAGTTTGCAAAGAAGATTCATTCAAAACACTGAAAAGCAAACATTGGCAAAATGGAAAGTTATTTCCTAGCTTGCTTTGAAGATATTTTAAATACTGAAGCTCAACGGAAAAAGAGCTAGAAGACAGCTTCTTGGTCCAACTGAAGTAGAAGTAGCCTTGGATCAAATGAATTCATGTGTAAACAAGGGCATTTCCCACTTGGACTATGCGGTTGTATGTTCCTGTTTACCAAGATTCAGGGTCCCACATCCAGGCACCCCCTCATTATTTTTCATTATTCTATTTAATATTTATCTTTTTCTTCCTTTCTTTACATTAAATGGTTTATTCTAGCTCTTGCCCCCTTTACTAGACCAAAAGCCACCTGAAGGCAGAATATCTTACTCCAAATCAAAAAGAGTGAATAGCACATTAGCAGGTGATCAGAAAAAAGCAGAAATTCCAAGCCTGTGGGTGAGTCAAGGGCTAACAAGTTTAGTCATTTGGGGTAGCTGGGCTGGAGTCACAGACATCTAGGTTTTAGCCCTAAGTCCAACACAAGGAAAAGTCACCCATCACCTGTCTCAATTTCTCACCTCTGAAATGAGAATTATATCCCTTAGCTCAGAAAAATTTTCAGAATTGAGGTCAGGTTGGCATGTTAAAAGTTGAACACTTAACTATCGCTGGCTTTCCTTTCTCTCCAAAAATCATATGATGGACACAGACAGCCAAGGGAGTCAATAACAAAAAGATAAAATCAAAGGGGCATCTCCTGAGCATCTACCGTGTGTAGACCCTTCCATGCACGGAGTTGAATTAGGTGCCTGGGGTTCACTGTTATGTTCCTGCAATGGCCACCCTTGGGCTCACATGACCTAAGAGTGAATGCCTCCCTCAATGCTGTCTGCTGTGTGCCTGCTGGCCTCCCCCAGTGCCCGTCCTGCCTGCCCTGGCTCTTGGATTTGTGTCCTCAGGCTGCCTTAACCTATTATCAAAAACCGGGTAGCTTATAACACAAATTTATTATTCTATCAGGGGTTTGGAGGCTAGGAGTCCAAAATCAAGGTGTCATAGGGCTTCAATCCCTCCAAAGTCTCTAGGGGAGAAAGTTCCTTGCTACTCCCAGCTTCTGGTGGCTCCAGGTGTTCACTGACCATGGATACCTCGCTCCAATCTCTGCCTCTGTCTTCACATGACCTTCCCCTCTTTGTGTCTCTCCTCTTCTGTCTCATATAAGGACATTTGTCATTGGATTTAGGGATCACTTGTATAATCCAGGATAATCTTATCTTGACATCCTTAATTATTATACATCTGCAAAGACCCTTTTCCATTCACAGTGTCTAGGGGCAAAGACATGTTCATATATTTGGGGGGCACCATTGAACTCAGTTCTCTTCCTCCCTGCTAACCTTCTCATACTCCTTTTCTGAATCCCTTGCTTTGCAACAAAAAACGTCACCATCATGCATGCTTGTAAGAGCAGAAACAGGGAGTCCTGTTGAGATAGGGAACATTCATATTTTGATAGATGAGAATATTCACAACACCTTATAGTTCTCATTTGTAATTACAGCACTCATCAAAAGTGTCATTAATTGGTATTAGACTGTAAACTCAATGAGGACAGGAACTGGGGCTTCCCCAAAGCATTAACTCTAATATTGTGGCTCATGGGTGCTCAGGAAATGCCCCTTCAGTAAGTAAGTGGAGGAGGGTTGGGACGATAACCTATCCCATTACACAGCTTCTAAGAACATGGTTTGGGATTTACACTCACCTGCCCGGTTTAGACAGACAAGAGCATTCTAGAATGGAATTGGGCTAGAAACCAGAAGAGCAAGATTCTGATCCTGTTGCCAAGTCCTAGTTTTTGCATCTGTAAAATGGGGAACGAATTCTTGTCTTGCTGTTCCCAAAGTTCTTTATTATTAGTGGTAAATGCATCCAAAGTCATTGATTCTTACCAGAAATACACTGAGGGCAAGAGGAGGAACTTAGGAAAGGTACAAATAAACCTGTTTGATGGAGCGAAGCCAAATTATTTTGCACAACATCCAGACACCTGAATCCCGCCTCCTGCTGTCTTTCACAGGAGAGTCTTCCAGAAGGCACTGGATAAAGGGAGACAGGGAGCCAGAACTGCCTTGCCCAGAAATGCAGCCCAGGAGCCAAAGCCGCTTTTTTCTCTGCAGCCAGTTTTCTTCCTCCTGCCTTGTTTTCCAGTGGTGTGTGTCATATCAGCACACAGTGAGATGCAATTAAAATGTGTGTCATGGAGCATGAGTATCTTTACACTCTAATTACAGGTTAATAGAATGTACCCAGAGAGATCACCTAATTAATCTTGGAAGGAGATGTGTATGTTTAACGATCTTTCAATAAAGGAGCTATGCTCCCTCCAAGAAGATTGTATTGAAAGGTTAAATCCAGGTAAGGGGATTCATTTCTGAATGAATATGTGCCATCAACATCAAACTCACCAAAAATTAGGGTCCACCAATTGTATGTTCAATTCCAGTTCGTGAGTGCTGTTGATGTTGTGAAAGTCTTTAATCTCCCCAACTCCAAATATGCACGTTGTACATTTAAAGCATTCATTCAGCACATAATTACTGAGTACATTCAACTTACAGCTATGGCCAGGAGCAAATTATTTGATATGCCAGCGTCACCTGAATCCCTGATGGTTTCTCACCTGATCTATAACAATCACCTTCTAAGTAATGTCTCTTACTCAGATTTCTCCCAGTTCTAATCTGACCATAATGTGAGGGCAGTGAACATTTGAGCCTGATGATAATATTCTCCTGATTTAACAATTCAGAGGTCTTCCCTGCATAGAGACTGTGCTCAAAATCCCTCAACATGGCCTTCAAGACGTTTTGACAGTTCTCAAACAGTACCTTGAAAAGGTCCTTCCAGATCTTTCTTAATCCAAACCCAGATACTTGACCACATTATCTCCCATCTTCTCTCTGCTTCTGTCACCTCACAGGTAGAGTGTTCCTCAAACTATGGGTTTATGTGCCACCTGCATCAGAGTCACTGAACTGCTTGGTAAAAAGGTAAATCCTGGCCTCTGGGACAGACAGGCTAAATCTGAACCCCTGAAGGTAAATCCCTGAGATGTCTTTTAATGAAGGATCCCAGGTAACTCTGATGCACTAAAGTGTGAGAACCTGTGCTCTAGGAGTACAGAGCATTCAGCTCAATTCTGAAAGCTCTGTTCTGTTTCTCACCTCTATAAATCTGCTCACACTGATTTCTCTGCCAAGATGCCCCTTCCCCTCTTCTCTTCTCAGTGACCTCCTGTCACCTTCCAAGTCCACTCAAACGTCACCTCTTTGGGGATATTTTTCTACTTCCTTCCATTTAGTGCTCATGTGTGTCTCTTTACTTTCGGGTTTCTCACCCCTTGCTCTCCTCTCCCACTTATAATATCCAGTGTTTTTATTGAAGAGGTTCATTTTCTTTACCATATCTCCAATTTCTTGCAGAGGGAAAAAAATTTTCTCAAGATTTTCAGCTTGGAGTGTGGGTACTTATATCTCTGACATTCATAGTGTATCGGTGTTCCTCGAAATTAGGATGATGATAATGTAAATGTGGGGTAGAACTAGAGATAGCATGGATTGGAATGCAACTCTACCACCATTTTGGGGGGAGAGGACTATATAAGCCTCAGTTTCCCTATAAAAATTGGATTAACTTAACCTACTTGTGAAAGATTTATTTTATTAATAGCTATAATTCTTCATCCTCCAAGTATCCACACCCTTCGCCGGCAACTATGAAGTTCTTCACTAAAGATGTGCAACCTATTCCCCTACCCTGTGAGTCTGGACCAGTCTAGTGACCAGCTTTGACCAACAAAGTGTGAAAAAATGTAATCCAAATGGAGGCTTGAGAAAGCACTAGCACAGATCTGCATGTGCTCTTGTACTTCTTCAACCATCGTGAGAACACGCTAGGGCTAGCCTGCTGGAGGATGAGAAGCACGTGGAGCAGATACACTCTAACCAAAGCCAATCACCAGCCAGCCTGCAGATGTGAGTAAGCTGGCTAAGACCAGCAGCACTGTGTTGTTTTCTCTCATCAGACCCCAGATATGTGAGCAATAATGATCTCTTATTGTGAGTATTATAGCTTTTTGTTTCACAGCATTATTGATGTCATCGAAAACTGAAACATAAAACCACTGGGTTGTTGTAAAGATTAAATGGGCTGTATGAGAACATGTTTAGCTCAGCAGCTGGTATCCTTAGAGCTCTCAATAAATGGTACAGTTGCAATTATTGACATCGTTCCAGGTTGTTTTCTGTATCTTTGGGAATTTGGCTTATAGTCAGGCCCTTTCTCATTGGTTCTCCTCTTTCCTTTTGGACCATGGCGTGAAATAGACCCTCAATTTCTAGTAAATTATGGTCAAAGGAGCCAGAGGCTACCTGTAGACTCCCAGCTTGGAATTCTAGCAGAGCTTTCAAATCAACAGGTTCTGCAGATCATCTACTCTTCTTCATGAAAAGATTCATCATTACTTCAATGAATGTTTCTTGACCCAATGTCATATTTTAATGTACTGTATGTATAGAGGTCAACAAGACAGGCTCCCTGATTTCTTGAAATAAACAGAATTTTGATATACTGGTGACTCCCCTTAGTCATTCATTTATTTCTTAATTTATTCACTAACTCACTTAACATTATTGAACACCTATTGGTACTAGAACTGCTGTAGGGCACACTTACCATTTTTTCAAGAGAAACTTAACAAATTCCTGATTTTTATATAAAATTTCCAGACTTTGAAATGTTGAACCAAACTGGAAAAAATATTCAAGCTTTCTATGGGCCAAAGAACAACAACAAAAAAAAATCAAGGGCCGCTGTTTGAGATGCTGCTTTGCAGCTCTCGTAGCTCTCATTGAAATTATCTGTGTACATTTTATCTCCCCTTTTAAATTATGAATTCACTTTAGAAGAGATAAGTGTGTTCATCATGGTATCTCCCAGGTGTTCTGCACTGTGCTTTCAGGTAGGAGGTGTCTGTGAATCTTTATGAAATGGCTAGTGAGACACAGTCTCTGTATTAAAGGAATTATAAAGTGATCACAGAGATAAGACACATAAGACATGTTCACAAATAACTACTACATGTTAATATCTGTGGTAAAGGCAACAACAATAATTACTGCCATTTATTGAGCCCCTACTATTTACTATGCATTGTACTAAGTCTGGAGATATGCTCCTAATTTAATTATCCCAGAAATTCTGCAAAATGTTGAAACCCACATGTCACCTGCCCGAGTATTCTTAAATGCTCTTGTTTTCTGAGGTCACCTGTCCTGAAATTTTAAATATAAAATGGCTTATAAATCATTCCCCACCATCTACCACCAGTGATCTAAAGACTTTACTTCCTATTCAACTCTTGCTCCAGTTTCCTCCTTCTGCTGGCTTCTGGCTCACCCTTGTGTTTTACTTCCCACAGTTGATTTATTCTTATACAGCTCAAATATTGAGACAGCCTCTTTCTCCTTTTGTTCTCCAAAGTGACCACAAAATAAATACTTTTCAGAGATTGCTGAAGATTTGAGATTAACAAGTAAGGATTTCACTGAATGTACCATAGAATGAGTTTCTTAAAAAGAAGAAATCTGGACAAACTTTACTTAAAGTTTCTTTGCCTTGCATAATATTGGGGAAACCTCACTGGCTTCTTCTCATTCCTGATTACTTTCTATCAAGTTGCACAGGGCCACCTCTCTCAAGACCATCTCAGATATTTTGAGCTTTTCCACCTCTACAACTTTTCCACAACTAATTTTAGTTTCATTAGCTGCTTTCAGGAACTTCTAATTCCTATCAAGTTCTTAGCAGAACAAATCACTTCTCGTGATGGTTAGTTTTATGTGTCAACTTGTCTAGACTATGGTACCTACTTTTTTGGTCAAGCAGCAGTTTGAATGTTGCTATGAAAGTATTTTTTAGATGGGATTAACATTTAATTCATTAGACTTTGAGTAAAGCAGATAATCTTCCATAATGGGTGGGCCTCTACAAATCAGTTGAAAGCCTTAAAGAGAAAAGACTGATGTCCCCCAGTGAGGAAGGATGCCTCCAGACTTGCCTTTTGACTCAACACTGCAACATCAACTCTTGGTACAATTTCCAGGCTGCCTTTCTGAAGCTTTCAGACTTGCCAAACCCATAACTGCATGAGCCAATTCTTTAAAATAAAATTATTTACATATAGTTATGTGTATATGTGTGTGTGTATGTGTGTCCTATTATTTCTGTTCCTCTGGAGGACCTTAACTACTTTGTCCTTGCTTTTCTCTCTTGGCATTTCTCTGAGGAAGAGGAGCTCATCACATTTCACACCCAGTTGGACCTATCAAGGTGTATTGGTAAATATAGCCAACTAACCCAAAGATACTTTTCAAATTGCTAAGAGATCAGAACAAAGTGTAGGCAGATGGTTGTTGAAGAACATTTTTCTCTCTTAAATAGAGCTTAGTTTTGCTTTTGTTTGCTGATTTGTAAAGTGGAGAAAATGAAAATCAGAGGGATGAGATGATTTCTGCCAAACTATTCAATGGCCAGACTGGACTTATGAACTTCAAGGTTCATATCCTTCCAACACATTTCACTGCCCCCATAATGTCAAAAAAAAACTAAGAAAGAGAAAATATTTTGCATCTTGGCTCAGTCAGGAAAAGCTTCACTGAGAGATGCAGGCACTGGGACCCTGAAGGATGGGTTGTCCATCCCAGGGATGGTGGGTGGGATGCTGGCAGGAGGAAAGGCAGGGAGGTGGAGAAGCAAAAGTTTTATTCAGGGAAATGGAGAATAAAGAAATCTGGCTGGAACACATAGTTCACTCTGAGAACACCATTAGAATCGTTTGGAAAGCCAGAATGGGCATAGCCAGGGAAGAACGTGAATAACTACAATAAAAAACTAACACATGTAGCATAGTATTCAAATCTTAAGTGCCCTGTGTATAGTGTCACAGGTCCCCTAACTCTGGTGCTACCTAGAAGAAAGGAAATGAAGAGCCTTAATTGCACAGAAATCAAGATGATGACAAAGACATAATTCATAATTTGCAAACCCTCTCACATATTAAGTAACTTGCAAAGCATATCAACTTGAAGGTCATTTTAAGAATGTGAAAGACACTTGACAAAGTTAAACTGTTTTTCTCTCAAGCTTCTAAAAACTCTGTGCAGATATGTTACTGTCTATCATCATGAAGATGCTACTGCTGAGGAACAATCTAGAAATAGGTGAGACTGCAATGGGCTCTGTTCACCTGAATTGCTCCCTCCTGCAAGACGCTACCTGAAACCCCATAGCTGCAGTTACTTTCCTAAGATTGAGTCTTTAATCCCTGGGAGATGTCCTCCTCTGGTTAGAGTCCTTTATATCTTTTCATTTCCCTTAAAAGATGAGACAAATGAATCAGTAATCAGAAGGTGCAGGGTCTCCCAGACAGTGGAAAAGGCATTGTTTGTCTTCATCCTGACATTTTCCTTCTAACTCTCTCTCCTTGAGCTTGACGGTCATGTTGCCCATCAGCTTCTCATATGTACTCTGCTCACTCCTCCTCACCCTACTGAATTTTTCACAGGTTAATTCCTCTGCCTGAAATGCTCTCCCTTCACTCTTCTTTCCCATTTATTTCCTACTCATCATTCAGATTTGGTTAAAATGTTGCTTTTACAAGAAAACCCTTCATAGTGGTTGGACCTGGACAAGCCTGCTGGATAACATTCTTGTGGCAGCCTTTTTAAGTAATTTATCACCTCTAGCATCCCTCAGGGCCCTTATGCACACCTGTCTCCATCTGACTTCTTACTCTTCCTTCAGTCACCAGAATGTTACCTGATACCTGCTGCCTCCTAACCCCACTGATGCCCCACACTGACTATTCTGGCTGCTTCTCCTTTGACTCCCTTATTTTGAGCCACTTATATTATACACTATGGTATATACATGTCTTAGTTTTTCCAGGCAGGAATAACAGAATACCTAGACTAGGTGGCTTATAAACAGCAGAAATCTATTTCTCCCAGTTCTGGAGCCTGGGAAGTCCAAGACCAATGCACTGGCAGACTTGATGTCTGGTGAGAGCCCCCTCTTGTATTACAGACTCCATCACTCTGCCCTCATATGTCAGGAGGGCCAAGGAGCTTTGTGGGGTCTCTTGCACAAGGGCACTAATCCCATTCATGCGGTCTCCTCCCCCATGACCTAATCACCTCCCAAAAGCCCCACTTCCAAATACTTTGTGGGAACGAGTTGCAACATATGAATTTGGGGGGAACAAATGTTCAATCTTTAGCAACAGAATAATTACATCCCCAAAGACGTCCTCATACAAATCCCCAGAACCTTTGAATCTGTTATCTTACATGGTAAAAGGGACTATACAGAGATGATTACATTAAAGATCTTGAAATAGATAATCCTGGATGTTCTTGGAGGTGTAATCACCCACCTTGTGAAAGAAGGAAAAAAGGGAAGAGAATGACACACAGTCAGAAAAAGACATATGACAATGGAAGCAGAGGTTGAAGTAATGTGCTTTAAAGATGGAGGAAGAGACCATGAGCCAAAGAATGTGGGCAGCCTCTGGGTGCTGGACGAGGCAAGGAAGCAGGTTCTCCTCTAGAGCCTCCACAGGAATATCCTTTGATTTTAACCCAGTGAGGCCATGCTGCTCTTCTACCCTCAGGGATAGTAAGATAATAATTTTGTGTGGTTTTAAGCCACAGAGTATGCAGTAATTAGTTGCAATGGCAATAGGAAACTAATACACACAGCCTTGCTTCATTGTAATTTAAATTCCTTTCCAAATCACAAGACTACTCTTCTCACCAAGAGGGAGCTTGCCTTAGTCACTTTTGTATTCTCCATCACAAAATAAACCCAAGAAATACATTTTGGGTTTTTTTTTAACCTAAATAAATGCGTAAATGATTGAACGAACCACTCAGTCTACCAAATTTACTCTAATAGACTTTTCTGTTGTTTGACTTGTTTAACTCTTTAGACATATTGAATGTTTTATTAAAATATAACATGCGTAGACAGAAGTGCACATATCATCTGGTGGACAGCTTGATGAATTTTTGCAAAGTGAGCATATCTGGCTAATCAACATCCAGCTCAGGAAACAACATTAACAGGGCCTCCAGAGACCCTCGCATGCCCCCTTCCGCTCAGTACCCACACCCCATTACTGTTCTAGCAATTTGTACCACAGTATGCTTCTTTTTCAAATAAGGCATTCATATGGTAAAGAACACAAATGTTCAAAAATATATACAGTAAAAATTAAGTTGTTTCGACCTTGTTCCATGCTGATTCTCCCCAGAGGTACCCATTATTAGCAATTTATTATGAATCCTTTCTGAGATATCTTTTGTGTATATCAGTATATACCTTTTGGCTTTTGAATCACCTTCTGCAGAATTGTTGTCTTTGGGTTAATGCTTACCCTTAATTTGCTCCAGGTAAGTGTGCTAAAATTAAGCATTTTGAGAGCTAACACATGCAGTGTAATTCTCAAGAAAGATGACCTCACCCTAGCAGGGAGGTGGCCCACATCACTTTGCTCACTGGCCTAATGTCCATCTCTGGTCCATCCCTCCTGCCTGATTCACCTGCTCTAATCTACAAGAAAAGGGATTTTAATATGACTGAAAAGAATTCTACTCTTGAAGAGAGCACATGAGAAATAGCTACTTGGAGGTGGAATTGGTACCCTGTTGCCAAAATCAGCCTTCTGTTTAAAGGCAAGAAAACACAGCCGTATGATTCACTGTTAGTGTGTGTGCATAGGGTGTTAGATTCCAACTGCATGTTGGAGTTGTCTGCTTCCTGGAAAAGACCAGATGTAAGTGAGAACATCTCTGGGACTGCAGTCCTGTAAATGCCACAGTGCCGTTTTAGCTGACTGTAGACAAATCCAAAGCACTGTAATTCTGTTGCCCTCACTGCCTGGGAAAAGTGAGCTTCTTTCATTGTTTATGCTCATTTGGTACCTTCCAAATACTTTTCCCCTAGAACTCACTTCTATTACCACAGAAGGCAGTAGAGGGCAACGGACAAAGCATGGGTTTTCAAGTCAGGACATGTGGGTCCACATCACGCTCTACTACTTACAAGCCCTGTGCCCTTGAGAAGGTCAGCTTAGTCTCAGAATCTCATTATGTGTACAGAGGAAGAAAAATGATGACTTACCTTGTCCGGTAGTTGAGATGATGTATGCAAAACCACCTGGAACCAAAAAAAAAAAAAAAAAAGGCAGTTATTATCCTCCAAGGATTTTGCACTGGAAAATTAAAAATCTTTAACAATAATTAAAAAAATTAAAAACTCACCTACATTTTTTATAAACCAACTTTCCTCTTTCTATATACATTATCACCATTACACCCAAGGACTCAGGAAACAGACACGAAACTGGAGATCATCTTTATTTTCTTCTTTCCTTTGACTTCTCTCAACTAATTAACCACCAGGTTCCCCCATCCCTCCTTACAATACCTGTTATAGCCAGTTCCTCTATTCCTGCCCCAACTCAAGCTTATTCCTCCTTCCATCTAGTCCAGCAGTCTTCAGCCACAGGCAATTTTACTCCCGGGAACAATTGGCAATGTCTGAATACATTTTTGGTTGTCACACAGGGGAGCTGCTACCCGTTTAGATGTTGCTAAATGTCCTACAATGAAAACCACAGGCCCCTGCAACAAGGCGTCATCTGGGTCCCACTGTCGATAGTGCCAAGGGTGAGAAACACTGGTCTCATCTAAGTCTTTTTCTTATCCAATCTTCCCTGGATCTCTGCCAGACTAATCTTTCTAAAATTTTCTCTTATGATCTATAACGCATATTGACTCTATGTTCCCTAGAAAAGCAAACCCAAAATGGACTTATTTTATTTACCCATAGAAAATGAAAATTAATTTAATAATAATTAATTTTTTTGGCTGCTTTGGGTCTTCGTTACTGCGCGCGGGCTTTCTCTATTTGTGGCTAGCAGGGGTTACTCTTCGTTGCGGTGCACGGGCTTTTCATTCCGTTGGCTTCTCCTGTTGTGGAGCATGGGCTCTAGGTGAGCGGGCTTCAGTAGTTGTAGCATGCAGGCTCAGTAGTTGTGGCTCACAGGCCTAGTTGTTCTGTGGCATGTGGGATTTTCCTGGACAAGGGATCAAACCCGTGTCCCCTGCTTTGGCAGGTGGATTCTTAACCACTGAGCCTCCAGGGACACCCATTAATAATTAGTTTTTGACCAAAAAATATGTGCTAGAAATTGTTCTAACTAATACATATATGAACTCATTTCCTCTTCAAAACAGTGCTATTAGAATTAAACTCAGGTGCTCATTAGCTCTGGTTTTGTAAGATGGCTTTCTGTAATTGAGCTTGGAACGTAACAGGCAGACAGTCAGTAAGGATTTGTCGAGCAACAATAATTAACATCAAATGAACCTGCTAATATTTGTTGAGTTTGTTATATAACAGGTACTACTAAGTGTCTCCCATGTACTGCTTCACTTCATCATCAGAATCAAACAGTCCTGTAACAGGAAGAAAATGCAAGTGTCCGATTTAGTCATGGTTGGTTAGGTTTTCATATGGTTTAAGGTCCATGAAACAACAGACATTAAAATAAATAGGTCACTTTTTCATTCTACAATGGGAGGATTGCTGTGGGATAAGAACTTGATACTTATGCATGTTCCGATGTTTTTCTTCCATGCCTTGACTGAAAAGGTGTAACTGAGGAGTGGCAGTCTTCAATCTTTAAAGAATGTATCTCCTGCTCACTGGAGCACATGTATCTTAGCAAGGTTTCCAAAGTATTAACCACATCTTGCTCATTCCATCTGATTAGGATGACCTCATCAATATTGTGGACAAGAGTGATGTTCTGCAGAATGTCCCGTTGGTCCTGGACCCTAAATACTAAAACTACATATTACAACAGAGGATGAGAGAGTTAGCATAGCCCTGGGGTAGGTCAGCAAATATATACTCAGACCAGGTGAATGTAAGCCTTTCCAATCCTCTTTCTGATTGGGATAAGAATAGATTTGCCAAATTGATGGTCACATGCCACATACCTGGAGACAGGCTAACCTGCTCTAGTAAAGATCCCACATGTCACCCAGCAGCAGTAATTGGGGCTACTAATTGGTTGAGTTAGAAGTAATCTACTATCACTTTCCAGAATCCACCTGTGTTTTGTAGGAAACTGTCTAGGCTTAAATTATGAAATAGTAGGAACCACCACTTTTGCTTCTTTTTTTTTAATTGAAATATTGTTGACTTATATTAGTTTCAGCTGTACAACATAGTGATTCCATATTTTTTATAGATTATATTCTGAATAAAGTTATTATAAAATATTGGCTATATTCCCTGTGCTGTACATTACATTCTTGTAACTTATTTTATACCTAGTAGTTAGTACTCCTTAGTCCCCTTCATCTATCTTGCCCTTCCCCCCAACCCTCTCCCCTCAGGTAACCTCTAGTTTCTTTTCTATACGTGTGAGTCTCTTTCTGTTTTGTTACATTTGTTCATTTGTTTTATTTTTTTTTAATTCCGCATATAAGTAAAAATATATAGTATTTGCCTTTATCTGACTTACTTCAGTTAGCATAATACACTCTAGTTCTATCCATTGTGTATATACATATATAGATATATTTATACCACATCTTTTTTTTTTTTTTTTTTTCGGTACACGGGCCTCTCACTGTTGTAGCCTCTCCATTTGTGGAGCACAGGCTCCGGACGCACAGGCTCAGCGGCCATGGCTCACGGGCCCAGCCGCTCCGCGGCATGTGGGATCTTCCCGGACTGGGACATAAGCCCGTGTCCCCTGCATCGGCAGGCAGACTCTCAACCACTGCGTCACCAGGGAAGCCCTATACCACATCTTCTTTATCCATTCACCTGTTGCTTCCATATCTTGGCTATTGTAAATAATGCTGCTATGAACACTGAGTGCATGTATCTTAGAGTTTTCATCTTTTCCATATATATGCCCAAGTGTGGGATTGCTGGATCATATGGCAGTTCTATTTCTAGTTTCTTAAGGAACCTCCGTATTGTTCTCCATGGTGGCTTCACCAATTTACATTCCCATCAACAGTGTAGGAGTGTTCCCTTTTCTGCACACCCTCTCCAGCATTTATTATTTGTAGATTTTTGGTGATGGCCATTCTGACTAGCGTGAGGTGATACCTCATTGTAGTTTTGATTTGCATTTCTCTAATAATTAGCGATGCTGAGCATCTTTTCATGTGCCTGTTGCCCATATGTATGTCTTCTGTGGAGAAATCTCTATTTAGGTCTTCTGCCCATTTTTTGATTGGGTTGTTTGTTTTTGTTATTAATTGTATCAGCTGTTTGAATATTTTGGAAATTAATCCCTTGTCAGTCTCATTGTTTGCAAATATTTTTTCCCAGTCCATAGGTTGTCACTCTGCCTATTTTTTAATTGGGTTGATTGGGGATTTTTTGATGTTGATTTGTGTGAGTTCTTTATATATTTTGGATATTAACCCTTTGTCAGACACAACTTTTGCAAATATCTTCTGCCATTCAGTAGGTTGCCCTTTTATTTTGTTGATGGTTTTCTTCACTGTGCAAAGCTTTTAAGTTTGATATGGTCTCATTTATTCATTTTTGCTCTAGTTTCCCTTGCCTGAGGAGATAGATTCAAAAAAAAATATTTTTAAGACCTATGTCAAAGAGTGTACTGTACATGTTTTCTTCTAGTTTTACAGTTTCAGGTCTTATATTTAGGTCTTCAATCTATTTGGAGTTTATATTTGTATATGGTGTGGGAAATGTTCTAATTACATTCTTTTACATGTAGCTGTCCAGTTTTCCCAGTGCCACTTTTTGAAGAAACTGTCTTTTCTCCATTGTATATTCTTGCCTCCTTTGTTGTAGATTAATAAGTGTGTGAGCTTATTTCTAGTCTCTCTATTCTGTTCCATTGATCTATATGTCTGTTTTTGTGCCAGGACCATATTGTTTTGATTACTATAGCTTTGAAGTATAGTCTGAAGTCAGGTAGCATGATACCTCCAACTTTGTTGTTTTTCTCAAGTTGCTTTGGCTATTAGGGTCTTTTGTGGTTCCATATGATTTTATAGGAACAAGTATGGACAATTAAATTGCAAAATAGTAGGGACAATCACCTCTGAACTTTTAACTGTTTAAGGGCAATGCAGATTTCTACCATTCACCCCATGTGCAATATTATTTATGTGTGTTGCTTCAACTAAGGAGTAAACAATTTCAATTTCAGAGACTTCCACTTGGCATTTCCCATTACAAAAGCTCCTATTTCACAAACCAAGGGATCAACATAGAAGTTGTGAGAACTACCAAGAATGTTGTATTCGTTTGCTTGGGCTGCATAGCCAAGTACAACAGACTCAGTGACTTAAACAATAGAAATTTGTTTTCTCACAGTTCTGGAGGCTAGGAGGCTGAGATCAAGATGTTGACAGGGTTATTTCTTCTGAGTCCTCTCTCCTTGGCTTGCAGGTGGATGTCTCCCCCTTGAATTTTCATAGTATCTTCCTCTGTGTGTGTCTGTGCCCTAATCTCTTCTTACAATGATACCAGTCATATTGGATTAGGACCCACCCTAATGACCTCATAAATCCTTAATTAATTGTTTAAAGGCCCTATCTCCAAATACAGTCACATCTGAGGTAGTGGAGGGTTAGGACTTCAACATATGAATTTGAAGAGGATACATTTAACCCATAACAGGAATCTATTCATGACATAATTGGGGACCAGGAAAAATGGCCGCCTGGTGTGTCTGTGGATCAGTCATTGGATGCAGAGCCTCTTGGAAAGAGGCATGACCTCAAGTAATGGGGCTTTCTTGAGCTGAAGCCATTTTTATACAGAAATAGAAGCTGAGCACTGTCTGTTGGTACCACTCCTATGACTGTAGAATTTCATTCTTTCTTCCTAAAAGTTGTTCTTCTGTCTGAAACATCATAATACCTACCATACAATAATTGGGCATTTTGATGACATTCAAATTGACTAATCTATATGTTGACAATTTACTTGAGAATTTTGCAAATTCAGACTCTAGTTAATTAGAAAGTATACCATTCCTCCCCAAGTGACAAATGATTGTCATCACTCTAAGCCTTTGTGGTTTTCAGGGATAATCCGGGTGATAAAAAATAAAACACTAAACTGGGTATCAAAAAATCCTGACTTCTTATTTCCCTCATGGAGTATCCTTGCTACTCAGAATGGTCCATGGGCCAGCAGTAGTTACATCCCTGCGAAACTGGTTAGAAATATAAAATCTCAAGACCCACCTCAGACCTACTGGATCAGAATCTGCGTTGTAACAAGATCCCTTCAGGTGATTCCTATTCTTATTAAAGTTTGAGAAGTGCTGCTGTATATGACCTTGGACAATTAGTTAACCTCTTTGAGCCTGATGTACTTCGTCTGTAAAAGAAGGCAATTATAACTAGAAGACCCCTTAGATCCCTTCAAGTTCTAAAATGCCATGACAAATCTGAGCAGAGTTTGATCTTTAAAAGTAACACTGTGCCTCCCATAGAAAATGCATTGAACTTTTGGCCTCTTTTATGCACCAACATGCTGCTTCCTGCAAACTTGACTTCCATCTGTAATGGCAATTAAAGTGACGGTTGAAAGGAGATTTCTGATAGCCTAAATGTAAAAAGCATTCTTATTAATATGTCAGCTCTGCACCTTAAAGCTAAAGTAACTTAGAGGCATCTCAGGGTGATGTGTAAATGTGCTAGACCAACACTTAGTGGAGTTTGAGAAGTGATTTGGGTTAGGCCAGCAAGGACTCTTATCAATTTGACCATTTAGTGACTTGACCCACAAGAGAGGACTGATGACTCCTGGTTAGCCAGTTAATTTATGGCAATACTTCATTTAGATCCAGCCACCAGCAAGACAGTGATGGTGAGCAGGAAGGAAAAGGTCTGGAATGAATGAAAGATAGAAGCTTTACAATTGAACACCAAATTATCCCCCATTCTTTCTGTATGGATCATTTGAAGTCCCAGGCCCCCTTCTAAATTGAAACTTCCCAAATGATTAAAAACCCCAAAGTACTTGAATGGTGATCTGTGAGTAGAATTTGGTATAAAAAATTATAATATAATATATTATATATATAATATTATATAATGTTATATTAGTTTGAAAACTAAAAACAATATTAATACCAATATGCTAATAGAAATAATGGCAACTAACTTTTATTGAGTATTTTCTCAATGCCAGGCAATTTTTCATGTACTTCATTACTCCTTAAAACAAAATAATGAAGCAATGCTATTACTATGCACATTAAACAGATGAGGAAACTGAAGCTTAGATTAGGAGATATGGGGTAGCTGAAATAAGAACCCAGATAATCTGACTTCAAAACCTCAATTTCTATACTGTTTTACATTTCTTAATCCTCTAATCTTTGTCACCTGACACATAAATCTTCTTAATGAACATGCATGATAGAAATTATCATCTATATTTTATAAATGAGGAAAGGTCCGTTACCACATAGATTCCCACAAATTTACATGTGGGAAGAAGAGGGCACTATATCTACCTGATTAGAAAGCCTCACCTCTGTCCATAGTGCCCACCACCTCTCAGCACAAGGTTTGGGCTAGACCTTTTCCCTACCTGTTACAACTATTAACTTGTAAACAAAGTGATGCATATAATCCTCATCAGGTCTTCTCTCCAGGTGATTTGGCAGGGCTCTACTTGGTTCATGATAAAAATAAGTTACAATTTTAACATAAAAAAGGGATGTTCTCATGTAGAACCGTGTGGAACAATATTACTTGATTAATGATTTATCGGCAGAGTAGTGCTCCAAATGCAGTCAGTTCACTCTGCAGAAATATCCAAGGTGGTTGTCATGTTCATCCTGTGAATGAGGAGCCATGGTTGAGAGAGGTACAGAGATGTGGCAGACACCATGGGTACCCACTCTTAGCTTTTACCCCATCAGCACTTACCATCCATGAGCCCTGCCTCACTTTCAATTGCTAGCATCCGGGCTCTCTCCCCGAAGCCTTGGTTTTCTTTGGCAGACAAGTTCCCTCTGCCTGCATGCCAGACAGGCCAGCAATACTGGGGTGTTATTTGTTCTCCCACTCCCATCCAATCACCCTCAAACAATGGCTGGTGGGAGCTGATGGTGGGAGCAAATGGCTTCATGCCCTAGCTGCCTGGCCCCTCTGAGAAGTTTTTCACAGTATTTCTCAGAATTTCTCAGTATAATAAGCTATTGTCCACAGTGCCATAATCAAAAATTGTTTGATAGGACCCTCCTTGTTTGCTTCCTTACCTACTTTCTTTCACTTTTCCACTCCCGCAGATTTTTCCTGGGCTCATCTTCCAAATAAACTATTTGCACTTGGAACCTTAATTTTGGTTTCTCCCAGAAGCAACCTCTGAGACAAGATAGTTGATTTGCTGAGTTTACACTGATATTGTGGGCTGAATGCCTGCTTTATGTCAATCACTAGACTAAATGCCAGGGATATGATGCTAAATGAGACAGACAGGGCTCTGACTTTTTTTTTGAATCTACAGTCTAGTGTACAAGATATTGAGAAAGTAATTGCAAGTCATCACAGTGGCATGAAAGAATCCAGTCTAGAAGGCATTTTTATGTAGTATTCCATTTATTTTGATATTTAAAAAGGGAGTCACGATGGGGGAGAATGGTATAAGCAGGAGGAAGTAAATGCAGTAAGCACATCAGAACGTAAAACCAAAGGACCACGTGGTGCATTGGGGCAGCAAGATTAATGTGGCTGCAGGGAAGGGAGAGTAGCAATGAGATAAGTGATAAAGATGGGGAGGTAGCAGAGACCAGATCCAGGAAGGGCTTTTAATTACAAAAAGGGTTTCTGACTTTATCCTCAGGGCAATGAAAATCTGTTGAAGGATCTTAAACAAGACAATGGAAAGACCACTCTGGCTAAAATGTGGAGACCTGACAAGAAAGAATTGTAACCAGAAGACCAGTTAAGAGATCTTAGACTTCTAGTCCAGGATGTTTATAATACCCTTTGCTTCCTTTTGCTTACTGTGTCACTTAGGAATTTAGTTTAGCAGCACATAACAGAAAATCCATGCAGTGGTGACCTAAACAAGTCGGGGGTTTATTTATTTTTTCTTTCATAACAAGAAATTCAAGAGTAAGTGGTTTTGGCCTTGGTTTATTGGCTCGAAGATGTTGGGGATAAAGTCTTCATGGGTATCTTGCTATTGTCCTCATGGTCACAAGGCAGTCCAATCTCAAACATTATCTCTTCATTCCAGACAAGCAAATACGTAAAGGAAGGTGGAAAAATAGATACTGGCCAGCCAAGTCCACTTTTCAAGGATCATTCATAAGAGTCCATCCAATGGGGGCCTCCCTGGTGGCACAGTGGTTGAGAGTCCGCCTGCCGATGCGGGGGATGCGGGTTCGTGCCCCGGTCTGGGAGGATCCCATATGCCGCGGAGCGGCTGGGCCCGTGAGCCGTGGCCGCTGGGCCTGCGCGTCCGGAGCCTGTGCTCCGCAACGGGAGAGGCCGCAGCAGTGAGAGGCCCGCGTACCGCAAAAAGAAAAAAAAAAAAAAAAAAAAAAGTCCATCCAATGATTTCTGCTTACATGAAAGTTGTCCCAAATTATCTCATGCGATCATCCCCAGACACTAGGGAAAATGGAAAATGCAGTTTTTAGCTGGGAACATTGCCATAGAAACAAACACCCAAAGTTTCATTAATAAGGAAGGAAGGGAAAATGGATATTGGGAAAGCAAATAGCAGGCTCCACCAAATCTATGTATACAATAAAACAGTCCGATTAGATGAAGCAACAAAACCACAAATGATAACAAGAGAAAAACTCATAACAATGATAATAATTCAAATACTGCAGAGCATTTGTGCTTTTCAAAGTACATGGTGTGATTCAATTCCCCTATTTAATATACCTAATAAAATGGTGGAGCATAAAGATATTGATATTTCACTAAGCAGAAATAACCCAAGAAAAGCTGAAAGCATGATACATTGGAATGGCAGAGAAACAACTTGTCACTGAGTTTTAAATTGCTTTTTTACCACAAATTCTTTTTTTCTGGGCTTTGACTTACATTTGTAATTGGTTACGTCTTCCTGAAGCAGGTGCATTTGGGGGTCACTTAAAGAAATGACCAGAGATATTGTAGTATGGTGGAAAAAGAGAGATCCAGGTTCAAATCTGGCCTGCGCATTCACGACTTAGGAGAAATGAGCAAGCTACTTATCTTTTGAGCGTCAGTGTCCTCTTTTGTAAAATCTAGTAAAATGAACCTGCCGTACAGTTTTCAAAAAGTTTCAAGACAATTCCTGGCTCAAGATATATTAACTAGGTGCTTGTGTATTCTTCCCTTATTGTGCTATTGCCATTGATCAGACACTAGGAAGAATATTAGGGTAACAAACTGGCAGAGCAGTGAGTAGTAAATTTTGACTTGGCCTGGAGGGCAAAGGGTGCTTATGTAACCTAAAGCTAAAAGACAGCTGGCTTTGCTGTGAAGTGAGGAAGTTTGCACTATATTCCACATACCACAGGCAACTGAGAGCACTGCAGGGTATTAGAAAGTGAGGTATCCTGATCCCAGCAGCCTCCTTAGGCAGAGGAGCACTGGACTGAGTGCAGGGAGAGAGAGAAGAATGGGGAATTCTTTAAAGAGAAGGTCTCTGATTATTATTCTCCCTTAGAATGGCATGTTTCAAGCATGACCAACATCTACTTACGTAAAATAGTCTCTTTCCCCTGAAAGGAGCTTTGGGAGATGCGGTTGCCACAGTGACTCACAGCTACTGAGGAGAAAATCCCCAGGGCCTGTGTGATTGGCCTGTGGGGCAGCCACTATACATCACTTCTGCTTCACGCTGTGAGTCCAAGGCACTTGTTCTGAACAACTGTGGTCTTGCCATCCCCTATCGCATGCCTGCAGATCCTAAAACAAAATTAACTCTATCCACCCCCTGCTGAGCTCAGTTAAGCTACTCGGAGTTGCCAGGATGGTCCGGGGGAGGCTACTCACATATATCTCAGAATGGTTGATGGCAGTCGAATGCAACAATCATCTACCAAATGAAAACTTCATGACGGCTCTAAGCGTGGCTCTGAAGATGAAGAGTGATAGAGCAATAGTCCTTTTTCAAGGATTCCACAATCAGATTGGGGAGGGTCCCAGATAGGAGGAAAAGCAAGGGCTCCAACTGCCTGAGAATCTTGGGGAGGGTCTCTGCAGAGGTGTTTTGCTGGTTTGTTTCTTTGTTGTTTGTTTGTTTGAGTGAGTGAGAAATAGCAGAATGAAACATCAGGCCAGAGAGTGAGAATGCCCAAAGGCACAGAGGAGGGATGTAGCCTGGCATGTCTGGTAGCTGGTTTTGGGAAAGATATGCTGAGTTCCATCATGAATACATAGCTAAAGGATGTAACAGTTTATTCTACAGTCAATAGGGAGTCAATGAAGGATTTTGACCAAGGGTAGAGTGTATTAAGATATTTATTTAAGCTAACAGTTCAGCAAGGTATAGAAGGACCCAGAGTAGAGCTACACGGGAGTGAAGAAGATGAGGAAGTAATGTGAGAGTCCAAGGGAACTGGGAGGGACAAATGAAGACCCTCTCCTGGGCAGCAGTGATGGCCATCAAGTGAGAGATGGAGCCCCATTTTTAAATGTGCATACATAGATGCCAAGTCAAGTAATGTTCATGACAATTCTATTTCCATTTTATAGATGGGAGGACTGGAAAGAAGTAATGTCTTACCCTAGTGTTAGAATCAGGACGTCTTGATCACAATTACAATTTGTCAATCCAGGCAGCATGTGGACTGAAAGTTTGCAAATGAGGTAGGTCTTCATGGCAGAAATCATAAGTCGTCCCTGGAATTCCTGCTAGGTTGATATCTCAAATGCTTTTTAAAAGAGATCTTTTGCACACATAATGAGGAATTTCAGGGGTACTTCTGAGGCCATGCATTTAATCTATCTTCATCTGGGGGATCCTGGAAGAGAGATTTTGACATAAATTCCCCAGAATTCAAGTATCTTTTCTCAGTCTCCTTCCTTAGTCACTGTAGGAGTCACTTCTTGCTTCAACAACTCCAGTCTGAAGTAGATGTGTTTAGAAAGTATTAGTAATATTTGCTGGAAAATATAATCATTTTCTTACATTTGTATTCATTTCTTGGAGCTGCTGATTTATTTCTGGATATAAATTTAAATCCGCTCCTAATTTTCATTAGAGATAGGATTTAATAGTGTTGAGTTTCTTACCTTTTTTTTCTTCTTCTTCTAAGAAAGAATGTGAACTTCAGCAATCCAGGATTTAAAGTATCTGTATTTATTCTGGGACTTAACAACAATGAGTGGGGATTAATATTTGGATAGGGAATATGGGAGTGCATTCACTGTGCCTTTTGAAATTAATTTAAAATGTTTTAAGATTTTTTTTAATGAGTTATTTAGTTAAATTTTTTAATGGGTTATTTTAGGCATTTGCGTGTTTTATAGTGTCTGGCTCTAGCCCACCTTAATATTCATTAACTCATTTTTCCCCACCACATCTCTTTTTCAGCAGCACAACATCATCCTACTTTTCCTCCCATTGCATTTTATATTCTTTTTTTTGCGGTACGCAGGCCCCTCTCACTGTTGTGGCCTCTACCGTTGCGGAGCACAGGCTCCGGAGGCGCAGGCTCAGCGGCCATGGCTCACAGGCCCAGCCGCTCCACGGCATGTGGGATCTTCCTGGACCGGGGCACGAACCCACGTCCCCTGCATCAGCAGGCGGACTCCCAACCACTGCGCCAGCAGGGAAGCCCCCATTGCATTTTAAACTGCAGCACTGCTCAGTGCCTTGTACATTCCCTCACACACCTCAATGGTTCATGTCCATGTACTTTTGCCCCTCTTATTCTCTCTGATTGAATGCTCTTTCCATGTCCTTATGCACCTGGAAAATTCCTACACATTATTCAAAACCTTGTTAAGCCATCCTCTTCATAGCAAAACCTTCAAGGAATCTTCAGACAGAATTTATACATCCCTCCTCTTATCATTTCTATCCCTCAAACAACTACATTTGTATTTATGTATAATAAGGTATTGCATTTGTGTATAAATGTCTGTCTCACTTTCTAGACTATGAGCCATTTAAGGTATTATTTGCTTCTATATCCACCTCCCTGCCAGGCTTAACATGGCCTTCAAAAATAGTGCTGACTCAAAAACCTGAACTCAACTCCCTATCCCACCTCTTTCAAGGGGAAATGATGTAATTACACAATGAAAGTTAACTTTTTTTTTTTAACCTGCCAAGTAGATTATGCTTTCAATTTGTCAACCATATGTTTTGAATTCAATATTATGTTGGCTGTGCACTTAGTGCAGTTATCGAATGCCAACTAAAGAAATGGCAGAAAACTCTATCGATTTTATAGCTTGGAATTTACAATTTTCCATTTTAAGGAACACTATTGATATCAAGAATTGCAATGAAATAACAATGATATGTTCTGATTAAACTGTGTGAGCAATACAGCAGAATTTTTTCTGTATGGGGAGCTTTCCCACTTTTTGCTGTGAAGGAATAGAAAGTGAGCACTTTGATCAAAGTGGCAAAGCTCTACTGTTTGCTTTTTTCTTTGGTTTCTCATTGTTTCTGGGATGCACAGCAAGGATGAAGTGTATTTTAGTGACATGCAATGAGGTTGAGAAAGCGTAGTCTATATGGGTTTTTTTTTTTAAAGCTCAGGAATTTAACAAATGTACCTAAAGCTTACCCCAACGGCAAAATTCCCCAGAGAACGCTCATAATCATTTTTGCTGAAATCTAGGATTTCATAAAATATACTGTCAAGAATGATTCTCTAGACTCAGAAACATCTGTCTTCTTTTCCTTATTTTCCATGTCATTTTCTTTTACAGCATCATGGATGAAATACACGTACACACACAGAGTGTAAAACCACGTGCAGGGTTCACACCCCAGTTCTGTCACACGTGAGCTGGGGGATCCTGGGCTTTAGTTTCCTCGTATAAGAGTAACCTCATCATGCAGTAGCCCCATCAAGCACCTTGCACAGTGCCTGCCAAGAAGAATGTGATTAAGAAAGGTGAAGTCCCTCCTCCTTCCCACCTTCCCCTCTTCCTTCCTCCCTTGAAGGGAAGTAACAGTAAACTTCCATACTTAAGCTTTCCATTCTAAAGAATGCCAAGTTCTGATTTAGTTTTTAATCCTCCCGAACTGAGAAACCAGATAGCCAAGTTTATTTGAATTATATGGAAGAAAAGAATAAATGGAGTTAATGAAAACAAAGAAAGAAAATTTTCAGGAATTTACTTAAAATTTTACACCCAGAACAAGACCAGGGGTTAGTAGAGTAGTGATGAAGCCACATTTAATAGGTATCATCCTCTATAAAGCAAACATTCATTCAACAAACACTATTGCTTTGCCTACTGAGTCTTGGCCAATGTATTGGACTCTGTGGATTCCAAGATGAATTAAGATGGAGGCACCCTCTCTGCAATCCATGAGCTAACAATTTAGTGCAAGGGCACCCTCTCTGAAATCCATGAGCTAACAATTTAGTGCAAGGACAAAGACACTTTGCTTTGTAAGCATCTACCTTCTCACTGCTGTAATAAAGCAGACGTCCAAGTGTGGCATGGAGAAAAACAGAAGTCTGAGGTTCTGTGTCTCTCAACTCTGTTAGGGAAAAGTAAGTGAGAGTTATTAGAGAATGCTCTGCTAAAGAGCAAGGGGGATGGGCTTTGTGAGATGGAATGGATTATGACCTGCAAGCTACAGAGAGTAATCAACAGGTTCTAGACTAGGGAGGCTCTTGAGAGCATGACCAGTTTTGTGTTTTGGAAACGTGATATTCAGAAAGTTGACCCATGAGTTTTTATAAAATCTTCAGTGTATAGATAGTTGTATTGCAATTGTCCATACTTTATTATGCAGTAGGTTCCCACTATCTACAAATATCATGAGTGTAGTGAAAGGTTTCATCCTTCCAAGCCACTGCATTCCAGCATCAATAAATAAGACCGTTTGGTGGTGGGGAACAAAAATCTGTGGGTAAGTGAAATAAAAAAGAAAACCCCATTGCTCTTAGCTTTGTAGTGGAAAAGATTTCAAACCTACCTTTTCCCAATTTTCTGTGGTTTAAATAAAAGTTTCAAAAAATAATGTCTTTGTTATGATTTATTGTTTTGCATGCCATCATTCATCTGTTCATTCATTCAGTGGGAGGAAATATCATTTATTGAGTGGCTATTGAGTACCAGGCACAATGCTATAGCATGTTCACATACATTATTTCATTTAATTTTCTCCAAATCCCTCTGAGGTTGATGTTGTCTTTTTCATGCTATAGATAATGAGACTGTGACTCAGAGCTGGCATTCCTTGCTAAAGGTCACAGGACTGGTCAGTCTTGATTTTCAGTCACCATTCCTTCCAAGGCTACCATGTTTGTTCAGATGGTTTGTTCAAGTGGTACCCTGCAGGGTTGTATAGTGTGACAGCCCTATTACACCCCTATGTGACCCCAAAGCCCAGTGTGAAGTTCTGTCCAGGAACATATTATACCAAGGCTCATCTCTCCACAAATTTTCAATTGTATTAATTTATGGCACTGAAGTACTGGAAAAAGGACTCTATATATTGATACTAGAAAGTCAATAAATTCACAGTAGTAACATTTGTTGTAGATATTTGTTTTGTTCTCATAAAAAATAATCTGTCTAGAAACACAAGATAAAAGTTGTTTTAAAGATCCAATTATTTGAGTTTTACTTCTATACTTCTATTTCATTTACTTTACCCAGAATCCTGAGCTCCCTGAAATAGTTGAGGATATAATGAAAAGCAAATAAAGACCCCAGATCCTCTGGAACCCTCTCTGAAGCACAGGCAAATTATCCGTGGGACCGACATAGGTCTTCCCTTTGCCCCTTTACTCATTTTCTGCTAACTTAGAACCTATTTAGTCTTCATTTAGGAAGGATTCTAACATGCCTGATTATGAGTGGACCAGCCCACAGCGCAGATGAAGCACCAGGTCCGGAGGTCTGAGAGATGCTGAGGCAGGTATGATGGTAGAGCTGGAAGGCAATGAAAAGTCAGAAAGAAACCAGAAAGCCTAACATTTGGCTCGCCTTCATGTGAGGGCAGACATCCATCCAGACTTCAAATGGCCCCTGAGGGGTTCACTCTAGGGGAGGAGTCAACAAACCAGGCCCACAGGCCAAATCCAACCCACAGCCTGTTTTTGTAAAGCAAGTTATATTGGATCACAAACGACTCATTTATCATGGTCTCTTTCATGCTGTGATGGTAAAGTTGAGTAGTTGTAAAAGAGACACTTTGACCCATAAAGCCTAAACTATTTATTTTATAGCTCATTACAGAAAAGGCAGGCCTGCTCTTGAATAATCAGTCTTACAAGGATTTGCCCCAGTCATCAGGTTAAGCTCAGTTCTGTGGGTCACCACTAGGCTGTCACTCTCTGGAACAACTGGAGGGTTTTCTTGTAACCATGGTACTCACATGGTACTCAGAATATCATCCACTGAACAGAGATTCCCCGGAATACAAAGTCCTTAAAAACATGCTGAAGCTTACGATAATAATCTTTCCTTACAGGTAAATTCACTGATGTGATATTAATGGGTTCCTCTGCCTGGAGTAATCTCTCAGGAACCTGTATGGTGGCATTTCCATTTCATTCAGGGCTCTACTCGAATGCCACTGCCTTAAGGAACCCTGCCCCCAACCCCTGACCCCTGACCCCTAACCTAAATAACCATGGTCTTTGTCTCCCAGTTCCTCTTGCTCTACTTCATTTTTCTTCAAAGCACTGAGGGCTCACTTCCCTTGTATTGCAGAAGTGTTTATGCATCATTGATCCCTCTCACCAGAATCCAGGATCCGTGGGGCAGGGATCTCTTTCACATCATCATAACTGTAGCCACAGCCCCTGTGATGTTACCCTGTCTGCTCAGTTAACATGTGTTGAATGACTATGAATGGAGTCCAGCAAAGGCACTAATGGATGAAACATTACCTTCCTTTCATGAATGGTCAGGAGGCTTAGAAAGAAAGAAGAAAAAAATTCCCTCATGAAAACATGAATCATTTCTTTAACTCTATGATATACCAAGAAAGCTCATGGAATCATGGAAGAAAATATTTATTCTATTCTATGGTGAGAGTCTGAGAAAGAGTAGCAAATGAATGGAGTGACACAGATCTGGGTTCAAATTTTAGGTCTGCTTCCTATTAGTTGACCTTTTATATATAAACTATTTGAATATCAATATACACATATGCATATTATTCAAATATATTATATATAATCAATGCTCATTTATATACCTATATATTATATATAATCAATATATTTCTATATAATTTATATATATATAATATGTATTCAAATATTTTATTCATGTATTAAGAAGTAGACCTGGAACTTGAACCTAAAAATGTATTTTTTCATATGTTCATATATACATATATGCATGTGTGTATATATATATATTTATAATTAGTTACCACAAAGGATTATTATGAAGGAAGACAATGTATGCAAAGTCACTGAGAGCTTGGCCCTCCACATACTTGCTGATTGAGTTTGCTTTCACTTCCAGCAGATGGGCTGTCTCTTGGAGAAGTGAGATATTGGTGCTCACACCTGCCTTTGTGGTTCTTTACTAAACCCTCAGTTCCTCACTTTTCATTTTGAAAGTAAAAATGAGAACCAAAAGTCATCTCCCAGGGGAGCTCCTTGGGTCACCTTCTCCTTTGTTGGGAGGGGGAGGCTGACTCACTTCCAAGGGAATTCCCAAAGTCTTTGGAAGAAGACTGCAATTTGTTTACTGTTTTCCACAGTCTTGTTGGCTGTCAAAGCTTGACTTGAAGCGGCCCTGGAACCAGCTGCCTCATTAAAAATAAAGCCCACTTTCTGCCTTCAGCAGCCAGGGCTGGGCATCTGAAAAGGCTTCTGGTCACGTCCTGCAGGCGACTAGAGCTCACCCTCGAGGGGAGAGGTCTCCAAATCAAGGGCAGGTACACACCCCCCATTCTCAACCCCCTGCCAAGCAGTACAATCACTCTAGAAATTTTTGGAAAAAAATATCTTTCAGCATAAAAGGCAAATTTCATGCTCTAATCAAAATAACTGCCAAGTTTTTTTTTAAATGCCACAGTTTTAAAAGTCTTTCAGTGAAAAGGGTGCTCTAGGAGAAGGAACAAGAAGAGGAATGTTCTCACCCAGACACTACCTCTCTGTGAGGAGGAAAACAAAATAAAATAAAATGACATGAAAGAGTTGCCTTTTGCTTTTGAGAAAGAGTAGCCAGCTCAGCAAACAAAGTGCCCTTCTGAAACGTTAAGGACTTCTAATTATGACAAATAAGCTTGGCTTCAACTAACTTCCATCCCTAAGATTTATAACCTCCAGCTTCTTGGAGAATTTTAGTTCTTTGGGAAGATCCTTCCTGCCAATAAAGTCAATTTTTGTTTGTCTACAGTGTTAAGGAAATGGGGGATTTCTAGTCTATTAAATAACTCAGGTAAGTAGTGACAAATAAAACCAGACAAGGTTTCAAACCCTGGATCTGTTACTTCACGGCTGTGTGAGGTTGGACCAAATCTTTGCCTCTCTGAACTCAGTGTTGTCATTTGTAAAATGTGCAAAATGTTAGCTGACTTTAAAGGTTGTTTGAAAGGTTGGTGAAACCTGAGTAAGAATCTATTTTCAAAGTGCCTACAATAGCATGTTGTGCATTAATCTATCCTATTCTGTAATCTCTGGACACCACACTTTTAAAACAGATATAGGAAAGTGGCTCAAGACCATAACTTGAAAACCTAAGATAGGCGTGAGACTTAAGGGGACATGAAAACCATCTTCAAATGAGTGAAGCACTGTTAGGTAGGAGAGGGATTAGACTGTGTGGGCGACATGAAGGAGGAATTAAAACCAAAAAAGAAAACAAAGACTACCAATTATGGGAAACATACTTTAGTTTAGAATTGGGCTGATATGAAATACTAATTAAACATGGGCTGAGAAGTCAGACAGAGTTCGGTTCTTTTGTGAGTTATCTGACCTTGAGAAAGCTTCTTCACTTCTTAGGTCCCAGTTTCATTTTTGAAAAATGTAACCAGTCATAATCCTTATGACCAATTTATGGCATAGATATTAAATGCACAGTGATATAAAGCACTCTGTGCCTGGCTCATAAAAACATAATAAAATAGAATGTAATGTGCAAAATAGAATGTAAAAATACAATAATAATAGCAGCTATTATAATTCCCTAACATGCAAAGAGAGTCCTCTAGAGCAAAAGTAGTAATAATTCATAGTCATTGATGTGAGGCTAATACAAAAGTAACTATCTGGGGAGCAGGGTGGAATTCAAGCAAACCAAGATCGTTGTCCTAGAATATTTCTGAGATCTATTCAGACCTCAAGAGTCTAGCATTCCAACGTTGCTAACGTCATCTGAAACATGTTTTTTTGTTGGTGGTGTTTCCAACTTTGTTGTTGCAGTGCTTTAAATACAGCTTTTTTGAGATATAAGTCACATATCATAAAACCCACCCTATTAAAGTGTACAGTTCTGTGGGGTTTAGTAAACTATCTCATTTTAGAACAAGTTCATCACCCCCTAAAAACCCGCGTACTCATTAGCCATCGCTCCCAATTTCCTCCTAACCCTTCTCCCTGACAACCACCAATCTCCTTTCTGTCTCTATGGATTTGCCTCTTCTGGAAATTTCACATAAATGGAATCATTGGTCTCTTGTGACTGGCTTCTTTCACTTAACATAATGTTTTCTGGTTCATCCATGTTGCAGCATGTATCAGTATGCTATTCCTTTTTATGACCCAATAGTTTTCCATTGTATGGATACATCACATTTTGTTTACTCATCCATCAGTTGATGGGCATTTGGCTATTATGAATAATGTTGCGATAAACATTTGCATACAAGTTTCTGTGTGGAAATATGTTTTCATTTCTCTTGAATATATACCTAGAAATGAAATTTCTAGTCATAGGGTAACTGTTTAATATTTTCTCCATATCCTCCAAAAATACTTTTTGATTTTAGCCACCCTAGGGGGAGTGAAGTGGTAGCTTAGTGTGATAGTGATTTACATTTCCCTAATGACTAATGATGTTGAGCATTGTTTTCATGTGCTTATTAGCCATTTGTATATCTTCTTTGGAGAAATATTCTATACTTTTTTGAGAAATGTTTATTCAGATCCTTTGCACACTTTTTGTTTGGGCTGTTTTTTTATTGTTGAGTTTTAAGAACTCGATAATTTTTTATGCATTCTGGATACAAATTCCTTATCAAATATAAGATTTGCAAATATTTTTTTACCATTTTGTGGTTTATCTGTTCACATTCTTACTGGTATCCTTTGAACAACAAACATTTTAATTTTGAGGAAGTCCAATTTATGTATTTTTTTCCTTTGTTTTTTTGTGCATTTGATACCATATCTAAGAAACAATTGTCTAACCCAAGGTCACAAATAGTTACTCTTATATTTTATTCCAAGAGTTTTATAGTTTTAGCTGTTACGTCTAGGTCTGTAATACATGTGAGTTAGTTTTTTATATATGGCATAAAATAGAGAATCCAATTTCATTCTTTTGCATGGGTATATCCAGTTGTCCCAGAAAAGTTGTTAAAAAGATTATTCTTGGGGCTTCCCTGGTGGCGCAGTGGTTGAGAGTCCACTTGCCATGCAGGAGACGCGGGTTCGTGCCGCGGTCTGGGAGGATCCCACATGCCGTGGAGCGGCTGGGTCCGTGAGCCATGGCCGCTGAGCCTGCGCGTCCGGAGCTGTGCTCCACGGCGGGAGGGGCCACACAGTGACACGCCCGCGTATCGCAAAAAAAAAAAAAAAAAAAAGATTATTCTTTCTTTATTGAATCGCCTTGTTAAAAATCAGTTGATGATAGGACTTCCCTGGTGGCGCAGTGGTTAAGAATCTGCCTGCTGACACGGGGACACAGGTTTGAGCCATGGTCCAGGAAGATCCCACATGCTGCGAAGCAACTAAGCCCATGTGCCACAACTACTGAGCCCTTGTGCCACAACAACTGAAGCCCACACACCTAGAGCCCATGCTCCACAAAAAGAGAAGCCACCACAATGAGAAGCCTGCACACCACAATGAAGAGCAGCAATTACTAGTAGTGAATAATTTGAAAATAAAATTAAAAAGAGGGCTCCATAGTAGTATCAAAAAGGTTAAAATACTTAAGAATAAATTTAACAAAATAAATGAAAGATTTGTAAAACTATAAAGCATTGCTGAAGGAAATTAAAGATCTAAATAAATGGAAAGATATTCTATGTTCTTGTTTCAAAAGATAATATTGTCAAGATGGCCATACTCCCAAAATTGATCTACAGATTCAGTACAATCCCTATTAAAGTCCCAGAAGATTCCTTTCGAAGAAATTGATAAGCTGACAATGAAATCTATATAGAAATGCGAGAGACTCAGATTAGCCAAAACAATACTGAAAAAGAGCAGCAATATTGGAGAACTCACATATTTCAATTGCAAAACTTACTGTGAATCTATTGTAAGATGGTAGGGCACTGCCATAAGAATGGACATTTACAATAATAGAATAGAACCAAAACTACAAAAATAAACCCTTACAATTATCATCAATTGATTTTTTTCAATAAATTTATTTATTTTTGGCTGTGTTGGGTCTTCATTGCTGCATGCAGGCTTTCCCTAGTTACAGCAAGCAGGGGCTACTCTTCGTTGCCGTGCATGTGCTTCTCATTGCGGTGGCTTCTCTTCTTGTGGAGCACGGGCTCTAGGTGTGTGGGCTTCAGTTGTTGTGGCATGTGGGCTCAGTAGTTGTGGCACACGGTCTTAGTTGCTCCACGGCATGTGGGATCTTCCTGAACCAGGGCTCAAACCAGTGTCCCCTGTGTCAGCAGGTGGATTCTTAACCACTGCACCACCAGGGAAGTCCTATCATCAACTGATTTTTAACAAGGCAATTCAATAAAGAAAGAATAATCTTTTTAACAACTTTTCTGGGACAACTGGATATACCCATGCAAAAGAATGAAATTGGATTCTCTATTTTATGTCATATATAAAAAACTAACTCACATGTATTACAGACCTAGACGTAACAGCTAAAACTATAAAACTCTTGGAATGAAACATAAGAGTAACTATTTGTGACCTTGGGTTAGACAATTGTTTCTTAGATATGGTATCAAATGCACAAAAAAACAAAGGAAAAAAATACATAAATTGGACTTCCTCAAAATTAAAATGTTTGTTGTTCAAAGGATACCAGTAAGAATGTGAACAGATAAACCACAAAGTGGTAAAAAATATATTTGCAAATCTTATATTTGATAAGGAATTTGTATCCAGAATGCATAAAAAATTATCGAGTTCTTAAAACTCAACAATAAAAAAACAGCCCAAACAAAAAGTGTGCAAAGGATCTGAATAAACATTTCTCAAAAAAGTATAGAATATTTCTCCAAAGAAGATATACAAATGGCTAATAAGCACATGAAAACAATGCTCAACATCATTAGTCATTAGGGAAATGTAAATCACTATCACACTAAGCTACCACTTCACTCCCCCTAGGGTGGCTAAAATCAAAAAGTATTTTTGGAGGATATGGAGAAAATATTAAACAGTTACCCTATGACTAGAAATTTCATTTCTAGGTATATATTCAAGAGAAATGAAAACATAATTCCACACAGAAACTTGTATGCAAATGTTTATCGCAACATTATTCATAATAGCCAAATGCCCATCAACTGATGGATGAGTAAACAAAATGTGATGTATCCATACAATGGAAAACTATTGGGTCATAAAAAGGAATAGCATACTGATACATGCTGCAACATGGATGAACCAGAAAACATTATGTTAAGTGAAAGAAGCCAGTCACAAGAGACCAATGATTCCATTTATGTGAAATTTCCAGAAGAGGCAAATCCATAGAGACAGAAAGGAGACTGGTGGTTGTCAGGGAGAAGGGGTAGGAGGAAATTGGGAGCGATGACTAATGAGTACGCGGGTTTTTAGGGGGTGATGAACTTGTTCTAAAATGAGATAGTTTACTAAACCCCACAGAACTGTGGGGTTTAGTAAACTTTCTAAAAAGTAAATTCACCTTTAACAGGGTGAATTTTATGATATGTGACTTATATCTGGGATTGATTTTTGTACATTGGTCTTGTATTAATTTAAGCTTATGGTGGACCTGCCCGCTACACAGGTACAATGGTAAATAGAAAACTGTAATTGCGATCTGATAAATTTACAAGTAAATGATGCCAGGTTTTGTGTGTGTGTGTTTTTAACCTCCTAAAAGCATTGGTTAGAATTACATTTTAAGCTAGTATTTAGCAGAAAATTAATTTTGCTTTTTGAAAGACATTGCCAGAGGACTTAGAAGTCTGAGTTTTGGGCCGAACAGACAGTTGAGAGCAACAGCATGACAAAACACCTGCAAGTGAGAGCATGCTTTGCTCTGCTGGGCCCTGCCAGCTACCTGACAGTTTTGTGCCACTTTTGCATTCTTGCAGTAAAAGAGCATTGAGCATAGAAGTACTTTTCTTCATTAACTACATACTAGAACAATAAGGGAAAACCATCCTAAGTCTTTTTCACTGTGTTGTCCCCAGGGCAATGTTTTTAGACTGTAGTGAAACCTAAAGAAATCAACAATTTTTGTTCAATCTGTGCTTCTTGTTTTACATGGTATGGGTATATTCTCCCCAAACCACTTCTGCTCCTGTTCTCCAGGGACCCTATTCCATTTTCAATTTAACACCATTCTCATTTTCAAAATCACTCGTGCAACACACAGAAATAGAAATGTAGGCTACCCGAGTCAACCTGAAAAAGTAACTATCCAGTACATACCCATCCACAAATGACCCCTATGACCATATCACACTTTGTGCACACCTCCCTTCCTGCCTATCTCACATGTCTTATAGCTACTGTTGCACATATCTGTCCCAGAAACCTCCTTAAGAAAAAATATCATGTCTTTTTTATTGCTGCATCCCTAGAGCATCTAGCATACTGTCTGACCCATAATAAATGTTTAGAAAATGTTTTTCAAACAAGTGTGCAAGGGAACTCTCTTTTGAAACTCTCCTTTACCCTTCCTGAGTCCCCAGACAACTTCACAAACACAACTGCTTTGGCATAATTTTCCTAAGCATTTCTTCTGACATTCCTTTTGGGAAAAAAATTTACCAAAAGTCAACAGAGTTATTGAGCACCTGCTGTGTGAAAGTCTCTGCCATATGTTATGTGGGGTACAAAGAACAGAACTTTTGATATAACTGAGGGCACAATTTATTGACATGATAAAAGTAAGTGCAAACATTAAGTGAATACATACTATGTGCCAGCCACTGTGCTTTGACTAATGTAACTCATTTAATCCTTGCAGCAAGCTCATGAGGTGGGCACTGGCATTGCCCTCTTTGACAAGTGAGGGGATAACACACAAGTGAGCTAAGTAGTTTGTACAAGGTCAGTCAATTCATCAACAGCTGAGCCAGGATTTGACCCCACACAATCCAACTCCAGGACATATTCACTTAATTCGATGCACTACTCTGTACATACAAGGCCACAAATGACCACTGACAGGGAAATATTTTTATTTCTCCAGTATTTTAGAGAAATAGGTGACCACTTTGGGTCAGGATGTTCACTGAAGGACTCAAAGAGATTGTAGATTTGAGTTGGCTGCAGAAAATTAAGCCAAATTTAAAGACAAAGTCAGGGAACTCTAGGCAAGAGGAGAGTATGGGCAACACTATAGAGGCAGGAAGGGCTCCAGTCATTTAGGTAATAATGATTAACCATGCTCAATGCACTAGTCTGGGCAATAAAGATTGAATAAGACAAACTTCCTGCTCTCATGGGCCTTATAGAATAAATTCAAAAATAAACAAAGATTTATTGTCTGGTGGTGAAATGTGCTATAAAAAATTATAAAACATGGTAGAAAGGGACAAAAGGGGTGTTGCTATCTTACACAGTGCTTGAAGGAAACAGCCTCTCTGAGAAGCTGACATTTCACCAAGGAAGAAGAGGACAGAGCCACATGGAAACATGGGGATGGGGCATTTCTGGGAAGAAGGAACAGAAAATCCAAGGACAAGTACGGTGTGATATCACTTATATGTGGAATCTAAAAAATATAACAAACTAGTGAATATAAAAATAAAAGAAGCAGACTCACAGATACAGAGAACAAACTAGTGGTTACCAGTAGGGAGGGTAATACAGGGGTGGCAGATTGCAAGGTACAAACAATTGGGTATAACAGAGGCTATAACGATGTATTGTACAACATGGGGAATATCGCCAATATTTTGTAATAACTGTAAGTGGAAAATAATCTTTAAAATTTGCATTTAATTTAAAAAAACAAGACCCTGAGGTAGGAGAAATCTGGGAGGTGAGACCCAACAAGTAGCCGAGACCAAGTTCTACAGTCTTGTAGACCATTGCAAAGTCCTTGGCTCAAGGAGTAAATGAGCAGATAACTAGGCATGTTGGAGGACCAGTCTTCTTAATAAAAATGTTTATGTAAATAAGCAGTGAGCACTGAAGCTGGAGAAAGTAGATTAGAGGTGGTCTTGGCTGCCATGCTGGCAAATTTGGGCTTTAACCCTATGGCAATCAAAGGGTTAGAGGAAGACTCTCTACCAAATACATGATACAATGCTCATATTTCCTGCCTCAAATGCCTTCCAGTTCTATGAATAGTATGAGCACTGATGATTTTCAGACTTTTTAAAAGTATGTTTGACTAGGTGAGACACAGGAAACCAAAGAAACTCCAAACAAGTAAGGATATAGCCGTCACAGATCCTGGGGCAGGTAAGATGCATTCCAGACAATTTTATCTTACTGACAGCAGACATCTTCTGAACATTTCCTATAGGTTAGGCACTCTGATACATGTTTTCCTCAGATTATCTTTTGAATCTTTATAAGAACTCAAGCAATCAGGTGCATCTTGATTTCACAGATGTGGAACCTGAGACAGGAGATAACTTAGCCATGGTTACAAGGTTAAGAAGGGTGAAGCATGGTACTGGCATAAAAACAGAAAGATAGATCAGTGGATCAGGATAGAAAGCCCAGAGATAAACCCACGCACAAATGGCCAACTTATCTTTGATAAAGGAGGCAGGAATGTACAGTGGAGAAAGGACAGCCTCTTCAATAAGTGGTGCTGGGAAAACTGGACAGGGACATGTAAAAGTTTGAGATTAGATCATTCCCTAACACCATACACAAAAATAAGCTCAAAATGGATTAAAGACTTAAATGTAAGGCCAGAAACTATCAAACTCTTAGAGGAAAACATAGGTAGAACACTCTATGACATAAATCACAGCAAGATCCTTTTGGACCCACCTCCTAGAGAAATGGAAATAAAAACAAAAATAAACAAATGGGACCTAATGAAACTTCAAAGCTTTTGCACAGCAAAGGAAACCATAAACAAGACCAAAAGACAACCCTCAGAATGGGAGAAAATATTTGCAAATGGAGCAACTGAAAAGGATTAATCTCCAAAATTTATAAGCAGCTCATGTAGCTCAATAGCAAAAAAACAAACAACCCAATCCAAAAATGGGCCGAAGACTTAAATAGGCATTTCTCCAAAGAAGATATACAGACTGCCAACAAACACATGAAAGAATGCTCAACATCATTAATCATTAGAGAAATGCAAATCAAAACTACAATGAGATATCATGTCACACCTGTCAGAATGGCCATCATCAAGAAATCTAGAAACAATAAATGCTGGAGAGGGTGTGGAGAAAAGGGAACACTCTTGCACTGCTGGTGGGAATGTGAATTGGTACAGCCACTATGGAGAACAGTATGGAGGTTCCTTAAAAAACTAAAAATAGAACTACCATATGACCCAGCAATCCCACTACTAGGCATATACCCTGAGAAAACCATAATTCAAAAAGAGACATGTACCAAAATGTTCATTGCAGCTCTATTCACAATAGCCCGGAGCTGGAAACAACCTAAGTGTCCATCATCGGATGAATGGATAAAGAAGATGTGGCACATATATACAATGGAATATTACTCAGCCATAAAAAGAAACGAAACTGAGCTATTTGTAATGAGGTGGATGGACCTAGAGTCTGTCATACAGAGTGAAGTAAGTCAGAAAGAGAAAGACAAATACTGTATGCTAACACATATATACGGAATTAAAAAAAAAAATGTCATGAAGAACCTAGGGGTAAAACGGGAATAAAGACACAGACCTACTTGAGAATGGACTTGAGGATATGGGGAGGGGGAAGGGTAAGCTGTGACAAAGCGAAAGAGAGGCATGGACATATATACACTACCAGACGTAAGGTAGATAGCTAGTGGGAAGCAGCCGCAGAGCACAGGGAGATCAGCTCAGTGCTTTGTGACCGCCTGGAGGGGTGGGATGGGGAGGGTGGGAGGGAGGGAGATGCATGAGGGAAGGGATGTGGGAACAGATGTATATGTATGACTGATTCACTTTGTTATAAAGCAGAAAGTACTTTTAAAAATAAATAAATAAATGAAGGGTGAAGCCTGGGGGTGTTTTCATTAATATTTTACAGTCCTTTTTTAATATCACCATACACTAGTATAAATATGTAGAGCCATGTTAGTTAACCTGCAGTTTATGACCAATTCCTAACAACTCCTAAGAAATTGTTTATAGTGGATAAACTAATAATTTATCTGTAATACATAAACTGAAAACCTGGTTAGAGGTTGGGGGAGAAAATGGAGGAAGGGTAGATCAGCTGAGACACAGGAGGAAACTTAGAAGAATATGGGACCTGCATTCCTCAGTCCAATCTTGATTCTATTAGACCAAAAAAAAAAAAAAATGGTCATAAAGTCAAATTCAGAGTTTTCAAGATAAGACAAAAATTTTCAGTATATTGTTCCCTTTACAGGATTCTTATGAGCATCCAAATAATTACTCAGAAGGAAATTCAGTGAGAATTTAATCCTCATTCTTCACTTCCCAGGAGCTAAGAATAGCTTGCCCACAACTGGAGAGTCTTAAGCTATACTAACCTCAGGTACTCTGCTCTCATCCTGGGATTTATCTCATTGCCCAGCTCTGAACTCCATATCTGATTACCAGTCTAGCCATTGTGAGAGGAGAGACAGAGTTTTCATATTAGCCATCCATCAAAACCCCACATTTCACTCCTAAAGAAAATAGGACTTCTTTCTGGCTCTGGGTGTTGTGTTCAACATTGTGGGCTGGAGATTTTTCCTATCAAATGTGACTACCTCAGATCTCTCTATAGAAGTCAGACATGAGAGTAATGAGTCTTTCACACTAATCATACAATATATAAGCAGAAGCAGGGTGTCAGAGAGCTTCCTCTTGGCAACATCTTTTATCCATCACTTTGGTTTCGCTTAGCAGAAAAGACCTTAGGGCAAGGTAGCAGCCACCCCTTTCTTCCCTACTGTGATTAAAGGTGATGCCTACTGATGCAGTCCCTCTTATTTGTGTAGTGAATGGATTCCTATCACATAAACACTTAATACATGTCTAATCACATATAATTGGCAAAAAACATTTTTATACTAGTTCAAAGAAAACCAAATCAGTTGTAGGTAACTTTGCAAAATTGAGTGCTGATTAAATTCAACAACAACAACAAAAACTGGTTTACTTTCTACCTTTTTGGGCAGGGGATAAAGAAGGGAACCAACTAATTCAAAATAGATAAGATAGATGGTCCTTAGAAGTTTCCTAAGAATTGAATGGAAAGGTCATGAAGAAAGAAAAAGCGATGAGATAAGAGAACAACATTGGCCTTCATCCTTGCATCATTCCTCCCCTTAGCTCCATTTCTGTTATCTACCTTTGTATCCATCTGCCTGTCTATCCCTCTCTCATTGTCCTAGCCATATCCCTCCCTCATTTATCACCCATATCTATCTATAAACTATGTATGTAGGTGTCTACCCATCCATCTCTTCACTCTTATTTTAATTTTTCTTTATTTTACAGGCATACACTGGATACTTAAGGCATCAATCAGTTCCTCTATTAGAAGGGATACTGTAATCAATATAGTAAAGACCTGACCTCAGTTTACAGCCTACATGGGGAGAGTCTGACAAGTGACTATAGTGACAATTCAGTGGGATAAATGCTACAAACAAGGTTAACACAGGTTCTGTGGGGACTCAGAGGGGGTGATGTTTGAAGGAGATTCAGTGAATGGAAAGAAATTAAACAATCAGGAAAGGGAGGAGGAACAGTATGCAGAGTACAAGATGTACCAAAATAAGGAGATATAAAAGAGAAGTCGGAATCTGGTGAATCTGGAAAGATACATGTAGGACCAAGTTAAATGTTTGGTTTCACTTTGAAGTTGTTTTTCAACAACGGTCATGAGTATAACTGGAACTCTGCCCAGAGCACCTGCAATCCAAATGTAAATACTGCAGCAGGGCTTAATTCATATTCCTAGAAATAGGTGAAAGCTTATGTCATGTAAAACAGACTGTCAACATAGACTTGAGTATATTGTCAGTTTAGATTATAAATATTGAATGCTGGGATGTCATTTGACACTATCTGGAAAACAAGGTACTGTTAAGAGAGGAACTGGTAGGAAAAAAAGGAGAGAGAAAAGGAAACAAAGAAAGGCAGCCCAACATTAGAGGTATGCTTTTTTTTTTTAACCTTTAAAATTTTTTTTAAATTTTATATTGGAGTATGGTTGACTTACAATGTTGTATTAGTTTCAGGCGTACAGCAAAGTGATTCAGTTATACATATATCTATTCATTTTCAGATTCTTTCCCATTTAGGTTATTACAGAATATTGAGTAGAGAGGTCCCTGTGCTATACAGCACGCCCATGTTGATTATCTATTTTATATATAGTACTGTGTAAATGTTAATCCCTAACTCCTAATTTATCACCCCCCCCCCACCTTTCACCATTCTTTATCACCACTTGAAGAGTCTGCTTTTCCATTTTATATGTTGCTGTCCCGGGTGGAAGCGACTGAGAATTTCTGTTATTATCCAAGTAGGATTAAGAATCTGGTTTGTACACTGATGTGCAGATAAAACATGCTTTCCTCTTTGGATTCAGTCTTTTAAACACAGCCTATTAAAAGTTGCTTTAATTGGCATTTTGTTAGAAAGTTAATGCAAACTTACCAAAAATAGCTTGTGAAAGAAGCAGATAAGAACACAGAAGAAAAATGCATTCTAATTGCACAAATACTTTTTCTTTCATTCAAGCTTCTTTTCAAAGGCTGTTTTAAAAATAGTGTTTCAATAACTTAGCCTTCGGCACTCTTGTCTCTCTGGCAGTCTACATTATTCCTTAAGGGATCTCTTTTGCTCCTGCTTCTATACTTCTGCTCATGTATTGTGGGTTAGAAGGCTTCCTTATTCATTCAACCAGTACTATTGGTGTGGCATTGCATAGTTCTCCTTGCTACACATAATCTCAGTTTGTTTGACTCTTTTCTGTTTATCCCTTTGACAGGAAACTATGTTTTCATGTGTGTCCTTTGAGAACTGTTTATAAATCCTATGTGGAAGAGGTTTCACTACAGTCAACTTTTATTCTTTTCACAAACGCAAAGATTCACATGGTCTATCTTGTACCGTGTAATAAAGGTAAAATATACACATAGTCCTCACCTCCAAAAAGTTCATTGTCTGGGGGTCAAGACAGATAAACAGAAAATTACAATAAAAATCAGTATGTGAAATCAGTATACAGAGACAAAGAGAAAGAGAAAGAAACACAGTCCTAGAGAAGGGAGAAAGGAAACTTTCTATCCCCCCTATGCAAAACATGGAAGTTCTTACGTGTCATGAAATGGTATTAATCCTGTGGCTTATTGGGCTTGTCCAAGGTCTCTTTAATCATTCCTTTTTTTACATACTATTCATTTGCATACTTTTTTCACATAATAATCATATAATTACCTTTCTCCTGAAGCTACAAAGAAGCCATTGAGTATTTAAATTAAAATCTACTTCATTTGGTTGTCTCTTTCTCTAGCTGGGTTTCTTCTCCTGTTCTGCCTCATGCTCTTCATTATGTGCGCCTTGCTGCTTCTCAAGCCCACACACCTGCTCTTCTCTCTCTGGAGCAAGTGGGCTGGTAAGACTAACAAGGTATGACTCATAGAGCACAAGAAGCCTTCGTGCACCGTGATCACCGCCATAGCCCTCATAGCAACCATCGCGTTTGTGGAACATTTTAGCAAAGATATTTAAGGTGTAGCATGTGCATTTCACCAATACGCTTAAGAAAACTTCATATCAACTCCATGAAGGTGAAGTTATTCTCTTTGCTCAGAGAACTCGTACACCTGACCAAGGTCACTCAGCTAGGTGGTACCTGAGCCCTTTCTGGTGGGAACTGAGGCATAGGCAGAGGGTGTGGGACAGATGGTAGGTTAATCAAAACTGGAGCTCAGAGCCCAGCTCACAAGATTGGTGAGTCTAGGAGTGGATCTGGAACTGCCTAAATCCCTCCTTCCTGATTCAGTTCTAGAAGCGCTGGCTATGGAGAGGAGGGCAGGAAGCAGGCAGAACTGATAAGCCAAGCATGAGTCCCCACCGTGAAGCTGAGGACTGGCTCTCCGTCTTTGTTCACCACTGCACTAACCTCATTTGACATGTCAAGGCTCAACATCTCATGGAGAAGCCTGCTTTGTTCAAGATCCTGTAGACACATAGGGCCCAGAGGGGCTTTAAACCCAGACCTCTGAAGTGGTACAGCCTGAGCCCTCTGCTCTGCCAAAGCTGCAGGCAACACATGAGCTGAAAGTCCTGAGTGTCAGGTCAGCTTTGCTCTGGTAGCCTTCTGCCTTGGTTCTGGAAATAGAGCTTTCCTTGTCACTGACAAGGCCAACTGCCCACAGGATGACCCAGTACCAGTCCCAAGCCCTAGTCTCTTTCTCCTTCTCTGCACTCCAAAATTGATAACTAGATTTCTACCCCAACCTCTGGGTCCAAGATCTCACTAATTACTCTTTAATCTCATTATCTCCAATTTTTCAAAGACTAAGCCCCAAACTTTCTCTTCCATGGCTTCCTTTATATCTTCAGGTAGAAGCTTCTGCTGAAACAAAACATGAAGCTTGAGCCCATCTCCTTGGTGTACGACCTAACTGATGCTAGTGTCTTATCAAATGCCAATTTGTAAGCATTTCTTGGTTTTATGTTTCTATTATTCTGTCTTTCACTCAAGCCTTATTTTATTATCTTACACATTTTGACCCTGATGCTAACTAAAAGACAGCACCAGGAACTGACACCCCACAACCTGCAGAATAAAGTCTCAACTTCTTAACATACAGAGTGTGTCTGTGATGATGATGTGAACTTCAGAAACCTACCCAGCCTCAGTCTCTTACCATCATCTGCTACACCTGTCATGACACAGGACCACCAAACTGCCTGGACTTCTTCCCTGAATAAACCATTCTATTCATCCCACGCTCCATTTACAAGTTTTGGGATATTCTCTTTCTTACTTGGTAAACTTCTATTCACCATTCAGAGCTAGAGCTCATGTCACCTCCTCAAAGAAGGCAAAATCTCCCCGTCTTCTTGAGAGAGAACGTGTGTTTCTACAATCTACAATAGTCTAGACTATCCTTGCGCCTTTCATGAATTGGTTTTCTTTACATTCACCTGTCCCCAGAGTTCCATCCAGTGGGTACACTGATAGAAATGTGAACTGAAATCCGTTTGACTATTTAGCTAGTTTATTCCAGGGTATAAAGTGACAGTACTGGGGACCCTCATGGCTGTCAGGCATTCTTAGTAGATCATGGTGCTCTTTCCTACTGAGTTGCCCATGGTCTCAAAACCTTTTGTAAAGTGATGCTCCAAGCAACCACTACCAATCAATATGAAATGGAAGATGAACCTCTGATCGTCAAAAGATTCCATGAGAACAGCAAGAAGGCAAGCCTGATCCTGGGAGATGATATTTGCAATATACATAACAACAGATCAGCATCCCGATCTTATATAGAATGCTGGCAAATAAAGAAAGAAAAGAAATGGCATATTCGTTACCTTTACCCTAGGAAGGAAGATTCCTGGTCTGGGAGAGGGGGAGACAAGTTCCTTAAGCTTAACCTTTGTGAACATAAGGAAAGAGCACCACAGGGTCATGCAACTCTTTGATGTCAACAGCAGGTGTGAGTCAGGCTTGTGGCCCCTCCTCTGCTCTCTTACCTACTTTGTCCCAAAGCCAGCAGACTGCAGGCTCCTGCAAGCAACTTTGTGTCCTTGTGAGTAGTTACTAGGGACTTCAACCTGATTTGGTTCTCTTTGACCACTGCACTCATCAAATAGATCAATACATTTACAGACCAAGATCCTTACCGGGAATCCAGAAAGGGAAGAGATTTCCAAACAAGCACTGACACAAAACATTTTGACAGTGAAGAAAATCCGATGCTTCTGTTTGTTATAGCAGCTGGGACTTAGCCATAATCTAGAAGACGCATAGTGAATGCAGTTGCAATTTGTTTAGCCGTGTTTCTTGCTAAATTTCTGTGTCTTCAACGGTGAGTCCATTAAGCTTTTTTTTGTTGTTAAGCTTCCCTCAACTATGGAAAAAATTGTTAACAAACTGACCTGCATAATAGAAAACCTGAATAAAGAGGAGGGAAAAATTGAGCTGAGGGATATCAGGATTCCCTCACCTGACAATACAACACTTTTGCTTCTGCTATCATGCCTGAGAGGTGATAAGTCTTGGTTCAAAGCCAGAATGGTAGAGCTGTAAGATTGTTTGTAGATTGATAGCATGGCAGGCAGTAAGATGGTCAGGCTTTGGTGTCAGGCAGCCCAGGTTCAGGCTTGGCAAATCCTGGAATCGTGGACAAGTCCCTTAATTTCTCTCGCCTTTTGCTAACTCAGTTACAAAACCAAGTGAAAGATATCTCTGCAAATGGCTGTTGTCAGGAGAAAATGAGTTAATGCCTATAAAACCCCACTGTAGTGCAGGCACACTGTAGATGCTTGTTGAGTAGTAGTCTGTCTCCTCTTGTTAGCACTCCTTAAAAAAAAATGAAAAGAGTATGTTTATCATATGACATAGTAGTAAAAGCCATAGACTAACTTTAAAAATACACTTTAAGGAAGTAAGCATGGGCAACATGCATCCAGAATTGACTCTTTAGGAGAATGGCACCAATGTGTGGTGGTTATGCAAGAATGTCAACTCTCTGGGTCTAAGGGGCACCACTATTCATTCTCTGGTAGATTTGTTAGCTTGGCAGTAACACAGGCTAATATTCCCTGAAAAATGATGAAAGTACCTCTGGACAAAATATAAGAAGTATCAGGTAAATAGCTCCTATAAATTACGGGGCCAGCAAGGGAAAGTGGACAGCATGGTGCCTGGCACATAGCAGACACTTAGATGGATGAGTACGTTAATGGGTCTGTGAAAAACACATAGATGCAGGGCAGAGCAAGTGGCAGATAAAAATAATAATCATAGGAAGTAACATGTTATTATTCATTGATTGTGTTAGGAATTTTGATATACTCATTTCCTCTATTCCTAACTTGGGGGGGGGTGAATATTCTAGTTCCCATTTTATAGATAAGAAAACTGAAGCTCAGAGAAGTTCCCTAGCTTCTCTAGCTCCCAGTGTCACGTAATTAATACATAATGAAGCAAGAATCTGACTGTCTTCAAAGCCACCTCTCTTAAGGCTACCCACAGGCAAGACCGATGAAGAAGTAAACTCTAAGTGGACAGTGAAGGGGAGAAGGTGGGCTATTGTCTGGAGCGTCCAGTGGCAGTGACCTGAAGGGGATGGTGCCCAGGAATTGGGTTGTGGCACAGGGTCCAGAGGCAGACACAGAGATGTGCTAGCTTCAGGGGTCCTGCCATGGGGGAGAGAACATCACATGCTTCAGAGTCACCCCAAGAAATGCTGTGGAGTCAGGAAGCTGTGGTTAAAACCTGGAGGGCAGAGAGGGTCATAGAAGACAATGCAATAGCCATAGCCATAAATAGAAGGGGCACCTCTGGCAGATTGTTTTTTCTTCTATTTGAGGCTGTTCAGCAGTTTTTCTTAATCTTTGGTTGTGCTCTCTGAAATCTCTTGCACAAGGAATTTCCTAAAATGAAATGTTACAGGGTTTACTGTCCCACTCACTCCCTTCAAGAGGGAATGGCATAAATAATTCACATTATCCTTTTTAGGATCATGTTGGCAAAAATGTATTAGCAGATATAATTGGCTGACACTTTGAGGAAGTGAGGTTTCAAAAATAGGAGCCCATGGAAAAGGAGGGAGAGAGGGAAAAAACACCTGACTCACTTTGCTTCCTGTGGCTATTTATTTGAAAGATAAGGCTTTTTTTTGCTTTTTTTTTTTTTTTTTTGCCTCAAGTTGCTGGCATATTTGTGTATCTACTTGTAATATGCAAGACAACATTTCCAGGTTCTTGATGCATCAGTTCTCACCTCTTCTATCTGTCCTCAAAAACTTCAGTCTTTTCTTTGATTGCTATGGCATTTCAGAATTAAAAGGGGTTTGCAAGGCACCTCGTCCCCATTCAGAGCTTGAATCCCTCTCTGTGTTTAGCTAAATTCAACCAAAACCATTCAGTGACAATGGGAACCCCCGCCCCACACACACACACACAACTCTCCCACAGCAGGCGTTTCCCAAGTACAGCCTGTAAAACTGGAGGAGCTATACTTGCTATTATGATGAAGAACAAAAAACCTTAGCAACCTTCCCAAGCTCCCTCTTATCACAGGGCCATTGTACATGTTGCTACCCCTGTGTACTTCCCATGCTTACTTAAATTCACTCAAATTTCAGTCCTGTGCTGGATATAGCTTATATGGACTCCCAAGGGTTGACTATTAAACTTCCAGGAGTGGTTCATGCTGGTTGTTAAACAGAGCTGTTATTAAAAAGTGAAGTTAGGGGCTTCCCTGGTGGCGCAGTGGTTGAGAGTCCGCCTGCCGATGCAGGGGACACGGGTTCGCGCCCTGGTCCGGGGAGATCTCACATGCCACAGAGTGGCTGGACCCATGAGCCATGGCCGCTGAGCCTGCGCGTCTGGAGCCTGTGCTCTGCAACGGGAGAGGCCACAACAGTGAGAGGCCCGCGTACCACCAAAAAAGAAATGAAATTATATAAACTCATGAATAAACTATATTAAAATAAAAGTAATAAATACTCAAAATTCATCACTTCCTGATTATTTTACCACCCTTTCCTCCACCCTGCAGACCCTGCCAACCACCATTCTACTCTCTGTTTCTATGAATTCAGCTTTTTTTAGATTTCATATATGTGATATCACACAGTATCTATGTTCTTAAGGTCATTTTTGTGTGGTCGAAATGCTATATGATGGCAATTACTGTACTTTTCCTTTCCAAATTCATATTTAGACACACCCCATTAAGAGGCTGAAAACAGATATAGAGAGACGATTTACACCATGGAAACTGGCAAATGATACACAACAGGGCTTTTTACCCTCCCACTCCCCCAGAAATCCAGTTGTTAAACCTTTAGCAACACACCACTGCTTCAAAATCACCTCCATCCACACTTCCCGTGGATGCCTTTTCAGATCTCCAGTCTAGGTCAGATCTGTATGTGGTGTTATCTCATAGGACTGAATACCTCTCTCGCAAAGACTTCTTTTTGTAATTACACATGAACGGTAAATGTCACTACTAAATATGTAGAATCTACACTGAGGGCAGAATTCTTGCTGGGTTTTGCACATCATTATGACACCCCTGGCAACAAAATGATGTCACACTCGTAAGTTCTCAATAAAAAAACTGTAAGGTGAATATAAAACCCAAATTATTAGAAAACTTTAACTTGAGTTGAAATCTTCAGCCCCTTTTAAAAGAGAATAATAATTTATTATCTTAACACATGAATGAGAGTTTCTTTTAGGAATAAACTATCTTCCTTTGACGTAACATCGATAAGCTATTTGATGTTAAAAAGAATGCCTAGGACTGGGTGTTAGCAGGAGTTAAGACACAATGAATGTGGTTAAACCCCCTGCCTGAGAGGAGAGGAATGCGTAGCCTAATAGCATGAGGCCAGAGGACTTGGAGCTGTGAACTATCCAGTGAGAATCCCCTATGGTTGGATGGCCAGAGACTATTTAAGAAAAAGGATGTTTGGTATTTTATTTGAAGTTTTATTGACATAATGTAGATAACTCTAGTCTTCCTCTCTAACTAAGTATAGTTAGACAGTAAGGTCTACTGTACACACAGATGTTGTGTGTATGCACATGAATGTAAATTAAAAGAAGGACCGCATTCTGTTCTTGACCTGATGCCACAATCCAATTGGTGTGTAATGGCAAGATAATTCATAAACTGAAATGATTTAACATATACAGAATTTGAGGACTAGAGGTGATCATAATCAAGTGAGATGAGGAATTTAGGAACGTCTCCTTGGTAGTTTTAGTCTTCCAATTCAGGAGGCATATAAGATGTAGGGGTTTTTGCTGTTATTATTTTCCCTCAGATGTTAAGGTGCTGGAAGGCTGGGAAACGTTGATTTCAGTAGTGGTCCCGTTTCTCAACCTGGAGAACAGAAAATATGTCATCTGTGGCTGAAAGTCCCCTTTGGAAAAGAGGAAAAGGAAAGGTCGGAAACAGTCAGACCTGTATTCAAATGCAAGATTAAAAATGCATCACTTCAATGTGGTATATATACAATGGAATACTACTCAGCCATTAAAAAGAATGAAACTTTGCCATTTGCAACAACATGGATAGACTTGGAGGGCATTATGCTAAGTGAGATAAGTCAAACAGAGAAAGACAAATACTGTGTGATATCACTTATGTGTGGAATCTGAAAAAGACAACAAACTAGTGAACATAACAAAAAGAAACAGACTCGCAGATATAGAGAACAAACAAGTCATTACCAGTGGGGTTAGGGAAAGGGGGGTAGGGCAAGTTAGGGATAGGGAGTGAAGGGGTACAAACACTTAGGTATAAAATAAGCTACAAGTATATATTTTACAACACAGGGAATATAGCCAATATTTTATAACAACTGTAAATGGAGTATAATCTTTAAAAATTGTGAATCACTATACTGTACACCTGTAACTTATATAATATTGTACATCCACTATACTTCAATAAAACTATAAATTCAATAAAAACTGAAATAAAATGCATAATTTCTGTTCAAGGCCTTTATACTCATCTAACAGGAACTAACAGAGGATGAATTTAATGAGGAGCAAGGAGAGAAGGGTGGGCAGAGTTTGAGATACATTTTGGAGATGACATCATCATGAGACTTATTAATAGATTGATATTGAGAGTGAGAAAAACAGAGGAGTCTTAAATGACTCTCAGATTTCTGGGTAGAATACCTAAGGGGATGGTGGTATCATTTAGTGAAAAAAACTGCAGGGGCACATTGGTGCAGAAGGAATGTGAGTTCAGTGCTGCTATGGTGAGCTCCTATTAGAGCAAGAATGGCCATAGATGGTGGGTATGCACACCTCTCACTTCAAAGTTGGGTGCCCAGAAATACTCATGGTGAGGTAGCATGATTAGGGTCACACAGCCACTGTCAGTACACCCACTGGCCACACCAGTTGGTTTCTGCTCAGCAAGTCATGTTGTGCTGATCAGCATCCTGTATTTTACGAGGATAAACTTACAGGTTTGAGTCATATTAATAACTGTCTATATTTCAAATCCATTACATTTTGAAAAGCAAATGGGGGGCTTCCCTGGTGGTGCAGTGGTTAGGCGTCCGTCTGCCGGTGCAGGGAACACGGTCGTGCCCCGGTCCGGGAGGATCCCACATGCCGCGAGCGGCTGGGCCTGTGAGCCATGGCCGCTGAGCCTGCGCGTCCGGAGCCTGTGCTCTGCAACGGGAGAGGCCACGACAGTGAGAGGCCTGCGTACTGCAAAAAAAAAAAAAAAAAAAAAAAAGCAAATGGAAGTGAAAATATTAGCTTGGGGCTGCATGTAAAAACTATCTGGTAAATTTCCAATCTGCATCTTTCACACGTATTTATCTAATCTTTCTTACTTGCAAGAACTATACATTAAACATTGAATGAAATACAGTCAAGTAAATATCATGGAGAAAAAGGGGCAGATGGGGCAGGTAATTGTATATAAATTACCTTTTTTCAAAAATTTTAGCACTGTTCTTATAGTTCAAGGTTTAATGAACATGAAGTACAAACCAGGAAAATATAATTCAGATGTGACCTCAAAGAGCTTATATTATCTAAAAGCAACAGACCCCTGTATTCCAAGTTACAAAGTGCCAAACAGGATACAAATAGACAAATTCAGAAGAGGGATTAAATATTCTCACTTAGCAATGACCCAAAGATTTGAGTATGAGATACTAACCGTGATTATGTACCGTCAGGAAGCTAACAAAAATCATAATACGTAATATGGATATTGCATATGGATTGAGATTTATGGCAAAAATGTGGTTCCACAGAATAATTAATTGCTTTATAAAGTGATCAAACTTGGAAATACTTAGTACACAATAAATAGAGAATAATATCACATATATATATCACATATATGTTTCACATATATAATATATACGCTGAAATTATGAGAAAGAAATAAGAACTACTGAGTAGATGGCAAATCTGCAGGAATTAGTTGGTAAAAGTGCCTCCTGACCAAGCTAGAGCCTGAATATCTTGCTTTAGACATTAAGTCAGATTATTTCCCAAAACTAAGGTCTACTATACAAATGCATTTATATCACATATACACAAAGATAAAATATTGCTTCATTTTTGCTTCTTCTCCTCAACACAAGACCTAATTCAAAACCCAGGGCATGCAGGCATTCTTCTAAACACAATTTGCCAAATAAAACTCATTTGAAGGACACAAGAAAGAGGTTCTGTGTAGGAGATGTATCAGGGTGTCTCAATTTCATCACCACTGACATCCAGGGCTGGATACCTCTCCGTTGTGGGGGGCTGTCCTGTGCATTTTAGGATGTTAAACAGCATCCTTCATCCCAACTTACTAAATGTCAGAAGCCCTACCCCAGTTGTGACAACAAAACATGTTTCCAGACATTGTCAAATATCCCCTAGGAGGCAAGATCTGTTGAGAATCACTGAGCTAATCTTGAAGCTGACAAGGATTTGACATTGTGACCTGGAACAAGTTTCCCAGGTCTTCTTGATTGTTCTCCTCATTACTTAAACAGACATTTTATAATGTGTCATTGGGTTGCTGGGAAAATCCAGCGAGGTGGTTCACACTAAGGACTGAGAACCATGTGCAACAAAGCACAAGGGAAGGACTTGAGCAGTGCTGTGGTTATTGTTAGTTATCTTTCCCATCTTGTCTATTTGTTTATATAGAATACCAGGTACAGAAATTTGGGTAAAAACCACTTCCCAGATCATTGTACCATATCAGCATTTGCTTAGACAAGGCTCAAAGCTTCTTTCTTTCCTTCTTTCTACCCCTCATTCCTTCTCACACTTAACTTCTCACATGGAAGAAATTCATTTGAATGGGGGTCTCTATCATCAAGTAATTTTGTGCATGTGCATGCTTTTAATTTAAATAATCCATTGAACAGTAAACCTCCTCTCTTTCTTACTTTTTAACCTAAGACTATGTTTTAATATCTCTGTGAACCTCTACTTCAGTGGTTCTCAACACTGAGCACACATCAGAATCTCCTGGAGGGTTTGTTAAAGCCATTAGAGAGGCCACACTCAAGAGTTTCTGACTCCTTAGAATTGATGTGGGGCCATTCATTTGCATTTCTAGTAAGTTCCCAGGTGATGTTTATGCTTCTGGTCCCGGTACCACAGTTTGCGAACCACTATTCAAGTTCATTTCTTCTAGCTGCTGCCTAGTGCCCCGTTATTTGCATCCTCAGTATTTGACTCATTTATTCCTCTAGCTGCTGCCTAGTGCCCCGTTATTTGCATCCTTAGTATTTAACTCATTTATTCCTCTCACAATGGAAAACTTGGCCGTCTCCACTTCTCTGAGCCCACAAACAGCACTGCAGTCAGTATCATACTTGTGCCTGTCCCTTCACACATGGGTGTGACTTTCCCTAGGTCTATCTCCAGAAATGGCATTGCTGGCTCATAGGGTGCATATGTGCTTTATTTTCATGAGTACTGCCCAATCACTCGGGAATGGCTGAGCCAGGCTATGTCCTACCAACTGTGCCTAAATAGCTTTATGCTCATTTAACAGAAGAGGAGCTATGAATCAGGAAGTTACTGAAACTGACCCCCTCTGCCCCTGCCATTAACAGAGCTAGTGAGTGAATAGTTTTGCTGAAAACCCTGGTCTGACTGTTTCCTACAAAACGATCTTTCAGTGGCTTTGAGTTCCACCACCGAATTTTCCATGACTCTCAAACTGACCTTCATTATTCACCTCACCCTTAAAGTGTGCTTATTTACTCTCTCTGGGCCTCACAGCCTTAAGCTGGCAAATAAGCAATCATGTTGTTGAGAATTTTACCAAAGAGAAAAGGTACCTGGTCTTTATGAGCTCTCCACAGGGCTGGGTTGGATCGCTCAGCCCAGTCAAATTCCAAATTTTTTATGAGATGAGAGTCAATTTCTGTGACATATTTCCCATTCGTGTTCATGAGAGCCTCAGACTTCTGCCTTGGCTTTCACAGACAGGGGTGGCCAGGACCATGCTGTGTCTAAGGGAAGAACTTCAGACTTGGTATGCTGCTGATAGATACCTATTGCTTGTGACCTTAAAGAAATTACCCTTTATGGTTCTATGTCTATTAGAGTTGATAAAGCATCTTCATGGCAATGGTCCCATTTGGCCTTTATTCCCCATGCCTGGTAATGCCAAGCAGACATTGTCATACCCAAGTGGAGGATGAAAGTCCCAATAGGTGATTCTATGTCATGTGGTTTATAAGAAGTGGGGCTAAAATTCTGAAGTGGGCAAGTCCTTTCTACTCCATGTCACTCTCATACATCTCTGGGCTTTAACTTTCTCTTGTATAAAATAAGAAGGTTAAAGGAGCTGTTGGTTTTTAATCTTTAATGATTTTACAATAGAAATCTTACTTACCCCACATATGGGTGGCACTGTCCCCCCCTCCATTCACATGTTGAATTTCTAACTGCCAGCATCTTAGAATATCACCTTATTTTGAAATGTGGTTGTCTTAGATGCAGTTAGTTAGGATGAGGTCCTATTGGAGTAGAATGAATGCACATGGGATGATAAAGCAGAAGCCAGTGATTGCCTGCTACTGCCAGAAGCTAGGAGAGAGACCTTCTCTTTTGCCCCTCAGAAGGAAGCAACCTTGCCAACACTTTGATTTCAGACTTCTGGTCCCCAGAACTGTGAGAGAATAAATTTCTATTGTTCTAGGCCACTCAGTTCATGGCACTTTGTTATGGCAACCCTAGGAAACTAAGACACACCCTAATATATTCATAATACCCCAACTGGTAGACCCCTTCCTTCTTAACTTTAGTTTCTATATGTTGCACAGAGTATCTCTTTGGTTGGGGGGTGGAGGTAGTTGGGGAAGTGAGGGTAGAGTTTTCTCTTTCTACAGCTGAGACCCATCTAGGGTGTAGTTATTTCTCAACACCAAGGAGCAGGTACAGTTGTCTTTGCAGGTGCTGCCAAGTCAGAGACTAGGGAGGGGAGACACTTTCTTCCTCTCATTTCAGACTCATCTCTACCTCGAATTCATACTGCACCAAGTGAAGCTTAGGTTCCAGGCAAGTCAGTGCACATTACCAAATGTTGACATAAAAGTGTGACTCCCTCACTTGATATAAAGCCACGGAAAGTGGATATTCTGGCAAAGTGGAGATCGTGTGCCTGTGTAAAGTGATTAGGTACAATTAAACTATTTTTAAAGAACATCTCACCCCCTGGGCTACAGTTAGTCATCTCTGGCTTAAGCAGTCCTTTACCAAAAGGATCCCTTTGCCATCTCCAAGGTTTTATGAGAACCTGGAGGAGAATCATGCCCCTTGCCTAGTTGCTTTGGCTCTTCTACTTCACAAGGGAAATAGGCTCTGAGCTCAAAAGATCGAGAGTCAAAGATACATCCACTTGTGCTGTCGCCCCCCCCAACCTCTCCCTCAAATCTGACCCACAGGCCTCTCCCCTGAACCCCTTTCTCTGCAGGTGTCCTGTTTTCACATGTGTCTTCATCTCCACCCTCTACCCCAGGACCCAGTAAACCCTGGCCTCAGAAGTAATACACATCAGTTCTCCCACTAACATCCTCCTGGGTCTTAGAATTTTTCATTTTCAAACATTGCATTTGAATGGCCTTTATTTTATCCCCATTACTAAGCCTATTCTGAGGGAAATCATGGGTTCTGGGCATGAGGTCAGATGAGTCACCAGGAAAAGGAGAGGCTCCCTTCCCACCCAGGGACTGGGGGCCTGGGGGAGAAAGAATGGGTAACTGGAGCCCTGGGTTGCAACTGCTTCTTCCTGGGAGGGTCTCCAAGCAAACCCATCTTTTCCTCATTGGGGCTATTTCCTCTGCAAAGCCCCATCTGATTTATTCTCTTATTCACCCAATATTGAGCACCTACTGTGTGCCAGGTACCTTTCTAAACACTTAGTATACAACAGAGAACAAAACAAAGTTCCCTGTTCTCGTGAGGTTTGTTTGTTTTTGTTTTTGTTTTCTGGGTTTTTTTTTGCGGTACACGGGCCTCTCACTGTTGTGGCCTCTCCCGTTGCGGAGCACAGGCTTCGGACGTGCAGGCTCAGCGGCCATGGCTCACGGGCCTAGCCGCTCCGCGGCATGTGGGATCTTCCTGGACCGGGGCACGAACCCATGTCCCCTGCATCGGCAGGCGGACTCTCAACCACTGCGCCACTAGGGAAGCCCTCTAGTGAGGTTTATGTTCTAATGGTGGAGATAGAAAAGAATCTACAAATATAATAACCAAGTGAGGCATATAGTATTCCAGAAGGTGATTTGAGCTATAAGAACAAAGAAAGGTAGAGAAGAAAGAGAAAGAATGGAATTCTGAGGATGGAGAGTACATATTGTAGAATTAAATAGGGTGGCAGGCTGGGTCTCTCCCAAGGGTGACATCTGAGCAAAGACTTGAAGGATGAGGTGAGGAAGTTACACATGCAGATATGTGGCAGAAGATCCTGGGCAGATGGAATAGCAGGTATAAAGATTAAAGATAGGACCATGATTGGCATGTTTAGGGAGAAGCAAGGAGGCCAGTGTGGCTGGAGAAGAGTTAGCAAGAAAGAGATAGCTACATAACTTACATGATAAATTCATATATATAAACCTTTATACAGTTTCCTTCTTAATAATAAGTAATTATGCTGAGAGTATCCCTCAATACCTTGTATTCATGTTTGAAATATCTCACAAAATATCCTATGCTATAACTTCTGGGCAAACTCATGTATCCATCCACACTCAAAAATAACCAAAGCCTCTCTGGCCCCTGGGGTATCCTCGGATCCCTCCAGAGAGCAATAGAATTTCAGCTGACATAGATAAATGTGATATGACTGGAAGAGACACAAGAAGTCTTACAATTTAGTGACTTCCAAACAAGCTGTTTCAATAAACATTATCTACTCTGTACCAGTAAGTAATATACTGAATGGCACGCACGATTATTTTTTGTAACATTATTATTACTGTGCAAGAATCAAAATACTAAAATGAATAAGAAATAGTCCCTGCTTGGAGAGAAAAAGGAAGTGGACAGAAATGCAAAAACAGATTTCTCTTACTATAATAAGAACTAGCATTTCCTAGTCCTACACACATTCTGGGCAATTTTCTGAATATTTTCCATGTGTTATTTGTCTTAACCTCATATCCGTTCTGAGACATAATCGCATTTGCATCCATAAAGCCATAAGGAGATAGAGATTCTGAGAGGTTAACAAGCTTTCCTGAGTTAAAACGATCAGTAAGTGAGAAAAGTAAAATTCAATCTCTATCAACTCTATCCGTTTGATCCCTGAGCCTCATGTGTTCTCCTGGCACATGATTAGAACCTTAACAACACCTATACTTAAGTGCTGTGGGACCAGATAGGCATAGCCATTCACTCTCCCTCTGTGCAGTAACCGGAAAGCCACCAAAAGCTACAGAACAGTGGGACTTTGGGTTTACAAGTGGGAAAAGAACACTCCTTTGGAGAAAACACATGCAGAGAGAATGAAAAACACAAGGAACCCAGCTGAACCAGCTGAAGATGAGGCCGGAAAGGGAGGTTAGGGCCACGTATTGGGATCCTAGTGATTCCTGTTTAGGAGCTTGGATTTTATACTGGGGATAATCATATTCTATCCTGATGAATGGATGATTTTACTCATCCCTCTGCAAAGAATTCATGAATTACCCCCCTTTCTCACTTTATATCTACCTTATTTCCTAGGTTGTCAGAAGGTTAATAATTTGGCACTCAGCTCTGAAAGCATGCTTTTTATGCAGTCAATAAGCAGTTATAAATTAATGACATATATAGTCATATTTTTATGCTAAGCAAAATGGCAAGCCCTTGGGATATAATTAGGCATTTATCAGCATTGGTTGAATGGTTGCTTGGTTGTTTGGTTAGTTGGTTGCTTGGTTGGTTGGTTGGTTGGTTGGTTGAGTTGGTAGTGAACTTGGTTGATGGAATGTATAACTGAATTACTGTGAGCCCCCTAAATTCAGATGCCATGTCAGGCTCACTGTCCCATTCCCCTAGTGCTTAGTACCATACCTCATATACAGTTGGTTTCAGTAATTACTGTCTGAGTGAAAGGTAAGATGAACAAGTGAATAAAAATGTTTATAAATGAATGAACGTATGAGCATATAAATGAGTGGACAAATTGACTGCAAGAACAAATGAATGAATGAATAAATGTGCCAACGTTCGTTCTACCCTATCTTTGCCTTTCCCTCTAGGGAGTAGACCTTTACAAACACATAACATATTCTCTCTACACTTCTTTCAACCTCTTTCCCCAAAACACAATCCAGAAGTAGTCTATATTCCTGGTGAGAGGAATATGTCAATGTGTTCTTTTTATTTGTTAATCAAACTTTTAAAATGTGAGATTATTGTAGAGTCTCATGAAGTTGTAAAAGAAATAAACAAAGAGCATCAGTGTGCCCTTCACTCAGTTCCCTCCCCACCCCCGCAATGGTAATATCTTGTGAAAATGTAGTATAGCATCACAATTCAGATATGGACTTTGATACAGTCAAGATACAGAAATTTCCATCACAAAGATCCTTCTTATTGCCCTTTTATGGCTACATCCCCATTCTTCTCAAGCCCTGCTTCCTCCTCAACCCTTGGCAACTACTTATCTGTTCTCCATTTCTATCATGTTCTCATTTTAAGAATGGTAAATAAACGGAATCATACAATAAGTAACCTTTTAGAATTGTCTTTTTTCACTCAACATAATTCTCTGAGGACTCATCCAAGTTGTTGCATATATCCACGCTTTATTTCTTTTTATTACTGAGTAGTGTTTGATGTTATGGATGTACCAGATTGTTTAACCATTCACCCATTGAAGGACACTTGTGTTGTTTCCAGGTTTTTTGATTATTATGAATAATAACCTGTATTTGTGTACACATTTTTGTGTGAACATACATTTTCATTTTGCTGGGATAAATGCCCATGAGCACAATTGTTAGACATTAGTGTTTCAAGAAACAGTACAACAATTTTCCGGAGCACCTGTACCATTTTGCGTTCCCACTAGCAAAGTATGGGTGGTCCAGGATGTGGAGAAGCTAGATCACTCATACATCACTGAAATGTAAAATGATACAGGGACTCTCTACAGTCATATATTTTATTTTAATCATTCTAATAGGTAGGTAGTGATATCTCATTGAGGTTTTAATTTGCATTTTTCTAATAGCTAGTGGTGTTGAACATCTTTTCATGTGCTTACCTGCCATCTGTGTATCCTCTTCTGTGAAATGTCTATTCATGACTTTAGTCTATTTTCTAACTGAATTTTTTCCATTGAGTTTTGCAAGTTCTTTAAATAGTCTAGATATTAGTTCTTTGTCAGATATGCGGTTTGCAAATGTTTCTTCCCACTCTATAGTTTGTCTTTCATCCTCTTAACAGAATCTTTCACAGAGCAGAAGTTTTTCATTTTTATGAAGTTCAATTTATCAATTTTCCTGTTATGAATTATGCTTTTGGTGTCAAGTCTAAGAACTCTTTGCCTAGTCCCTGATTCAAAAACTTTGTCCTATTTTTTCCTAAAAGTTTTATAGTTTTATATTTTACATTTAAGCCTATGATTAAGCCTATGAGTTAATATTTATATAAGGTGTGAGCCTTAGGTTAGGTTAAGTTTAATTTTTTTTAATTGCCTCTGGATGTTCAATTATCCCAGTATCATTTGTTGAAAAGGTTATCTTTCCTCCATGGATTCTCTTTTGCACCTTTGTCAAAAATCAGTTGGGCATATTTTCATGGACTTATTTTTGGGTTCTCTGTCTGTACTGTTCCATTAATCTATGTGTCTATACTTCTCCCAGTACCACAGTCTTTTTTTAATATTTATATTTTTTATTCATATTTTCAGGATTGCCTCATGTCTCAATTTTTTTCAAATCTCTCATTTAAGTGAGAGTACTTCAAATTGAATATGGGTATTCTCAAATCCTCATATTTTTTTTAATTGAATTATAGTTGATTTATAATATCATGTTAGTTTCAGGTATAGAGCAGAGTGATTCAGTTTATATATATATATATATTCTTCAGATTATCTTCCCTTACAGAGTATAAAAAATATTGACTATAGCTCCCTGTGCTATATAGTAGGTCCTTGTTGGTTATCTATTTTATATACAAAGTAGTGTGTATATGTTAATATCAACCTCCTAATTTATCCCTTCCCCTATCCCCATCTCCCCTTTGGTAACCATGAGTTTGTTTTCTATGCCTGTGAGTCTCTTTTTTGTTTTGGATGTAAATTCATTTGTTTGTTTGTTTGTTTTTTTGCTTTTTTGTTTTTTATGTTTTGCAAATGATTCAACCACCAAGGGATTAATCTCCAAAATATACAAATAGCTCATAGAGCTCAATATCAAAAAACAAACAAACAAGCCACATAGTGTTGATTACTATAACTATGTAAGTCTTGTAATTGGGTAAACTGATAACTACAAAAAAGAATTTTTGTTCTTTTTCTCAAAAGTTGTTTTGGCTACTCTAGGTCCTTTGTCTTCCCACATAAATTTGAGGATAATCCTATCTATATACACCAAATATCTTGTTGGGATCTTGATAGTAATTGTGTTAAACCTATATATCTACTTGAAGTGAATTGAGGTCTTTACCATATTGAGGCTTCCAATCCATGAACAAAGTATGTCTCTATATTTATTTAGACCATCTTTTATTTTTTTCATCAGCATTTGTGGCTTTTAGCATACAAATTCTGTGCATATTTTCTTAAGTTTACACCTAAGCTTTCTTTAATTTTTTTAATGACTGTAAAAGGTACTTTAATTTTGTTGTCCACATGTCATTGCTAGTATATTAAATACAATGGATTTTTTAATGTTTATCTTTTATGCTGGGACCTTGCTAAACTCACTTCTTAGTTCTAGGAATTTTTTGATAGATTCCTTGGGTTTTCTATATAGGCAGTCTTATCATCTACCCATATGGAAGGTTTTATTTCTTCCTCTCTGATCTGTTTGACTTCTATTTCCTTTCCTTGCCTTACTGAACTGGCTAGAAATTCCAGCATTATGTTGAATAAGAGTGCTGAATGAAGATATCCTTGCTTTGTTCCTGATTCTAAGGAGAAAACATTCACTCTTTCATCATCAAATATGATGTTACTATAGTTTTTTTGTAGATGCTCTTTATCAAGCTGAGGTTTATTCTTCTACTCCTGTTTTCCAGAGAGTTTTTGTAATGAATAGGTGTTGAGCTTTGCCAAATCTTTTCTGCATCAGTTGATAAGATCATGTGATTTTTCTTCTTTAGCCTGGTACAATAATATAGTAGATTATGTGCATTGATTTTTAAATATTGAACCAGCCTTGTATCCCTGGAATAAATCTCATTTGGTCATGATATATAATTCTTTTTATATATTGCTGAATTCCACTTGCTAATATTTTGTTCAGGATTTTTCATTTATATTCATAAAGAATATTTATCTGTAGATTTTTTTGTTTTGCTTTGTACTGTCTTTGTCTAGTTTTGGTGCCATTCATACTAGCTACATAAAGTGAATTAGAAAGTTTTTCCTACTCTTCTATTTTTTGGAAGATATTGTGTGGAATTAATATTAATTTGTCTTTAATGTTTGATGGAGTTCAGAGAAACCAACTGGGTCTAGAGAGTTCTCTTTTGGGAATTTTAAAATTACATACTTACAAATTAAATTTCCTTAACACTTAGAGGGCAATTCAAACTATTTCCTATTGTGTGAGTAGTAGTTTTTTTTATTTTTTGAGAAATTGGTCTATTTTATCTAGATTGCCAAAACTATGTGTCAGATAATATCCCTTTATTATCATTTTGATGTATTCAGTGTCTGTAATATATTCTCTCTCTCCTTCTTGATAGTGGTAATTTATGTCTTCTATCTTTTTTTCTTTTGTCAGTCTCTCTAGAGTTTATAAATTTTATAACTCTCTTAAAAGAAATAGTTCCTTATTTTATTCATTTTCTCTACACTTTTGTTTTTTATTTCATTGATTTCTGTTCTTATCTTTATTATTTTCTGCCTTCTGCTTCCTTTGGCTTTTTTTTAATTTTTTTTAGTTTTTTAAAGTAGAAACTTAGATTATTGATTTAAGATTTTCTTTATTTCTCACATATGTAGTTAGTGCTATAGCATTTCCTCTTGGCCTTTTTTAGCCATGTCCCACAAATTTTCATATATTGTATTGTTATTTTCATTCAGCTCAATGTATTTTTTTTTTTGTATTTCCCTTCAAACATCCTCTTTAATTCATGGATTATTTAGAAGTGTGTTATTTAGTTTTCAAAATTTTGGAGATTTTTCTATTTTTGTTAGTAATTTTCAGTTGACTCACATTGGTCAGAGAATGTATGCCTCATGATTTAAATTCTTTTAAACTTGCTTTGTTTTGTTTTATGGCCCAGAATGTAGTTTATTTTGATATATATTTCATGGGCACTTTAAAAGAATGTGTAGTCTGGTACTGTTGGGTGGAGTGTTTTATAAATACTGACTAGATCTTCTTAATTGATGATGCTGTCAAGTTTTTCTGTATTCCTGATGGCTTTCTGTGTGGTTGTTCTATTAATTGTTGAGAGAGTGATATTGAAGTTTCCAACTATAATTGTGGGTTTGCCTGTTTCCCCTTTCAATTTTTGGGTCATATATTTTGCAGCTCTGTTTTTTGGTGCATACACATTTAGGATTGCTATGTCTTCTTGGTGGGTTTGTCCTTTCATCGTATAATGTTCCTTTCTATCTGGGAATTTTCTGGGACTCACATGAAACAAGTATTAGATCTTTTGTTATACCCACAGTTCTTTGAGGCTCCCTTTGCTCTTTTTGTTGTTGTTGCTGGTGTTTTTTAAGTCTGTTTTCTCCATGTTCTTCAGATTGAGTATTTTCTATTGTTCTACTTCCAGTTTATTGATTCTTTTCTCCTCCTTTTCTGCTATTGAGATCATCCATTCAGTTTTTATTATAGTTATTTTATTTTTACTTTTTTATTTGGTTCTTCTTTATGTCTACCATTTCTTTGTTGAGACTGCATTTCTTTGCTAAGGTTCTCATTTTTTAAATTTATTACCATCATGTTCTTAATTACTCATTGAAGCATTTTCTGATGGCTCTTTAAAATCTTTGTCAGATGATTCTAAAATCTCTGTTAACCTGGCTGTTGGCATCTATTGATTGTCTCTTTCTCATAAACCAGAACTTTCTGATTCTTGGCATGATGAGTGACTTTTAGTCGAAACTTAAATTCTAGGTATTATGTTAAGACTCTAGATCTTATTTAAACCTTATGTTTTAACTGGCCTCCTCTGACACAACTCTGAGCAGGGAGAGACTACATCATTAATCCCAGGGGTAGCATGGGGGTAAAAGTCTAGATATCCCACATGACCTTCATGGTACACAAAAGGGCCACCCCTTGTGGTTGCTAGACAGGGATGGGAGATCTCCCCACCAGACCTCACTCATACCCCCTTGTTTGGGGGGCAGAAAGGTCTCATTATGACTCTCTATTAGGCCTCCTTTGACACCACCCCAGTGTGTGAAGGTGGAGGAGAGAAACACCTCATTACTGCCCAATAAGATTGGAAATCCAGGTACCCCACATGGCCACCACAGACACTGTAATGGGGAAGGGGCTCATTACTGCCTAGCAGGGATGAAAAGTCCAGCTTTCTATTTGGCATCCCCTGACACCACCCCAGCAGGGACTTGAGGCCCCTTGTTACACCCAGGAGGGTGGAAGTCTTGGGCTCCTCACTCAGCCTTTGCTGGTGTGGATGGGCCACAGTTTTTCCTGTAGTGTTTGGCTGCAATAAAGTGGTTATTTACTAGAACTTTTCTGTCCTACTAGCATGCCCCTTTTCTACTCCTCTGGGTAGAGAGGTCAAACTTTTGTTAAGATTTTTTTGGGGGGTTGTGGTTTTTATCTGTGCCTATTGGCATCTCTGGGTAGCTGGCTTCTTCAGCTCCAACTTTGGGACATATGAAGCAGAAAAAAAAAACTCAGGGAACTCATTACCTTGTTTCTCTTTGGGTCTAGAGGTCCCTAGCCAGTCCATCATCTTCTTTACACACTGCAGAGTTTTCTTATGTTTTTCTTGATGTAACATCTAGGGTGTTTAGTTGAACTGAGTGGAAAAAAATAGGTCAAAGTACATCTACTCCACCTTCCCAGAAGCAGAAGTCTCGAGGTGCTCTTCATGGTTCTCCTGTAAAAATATTAAATTACTCACATACTTGGCCTCAACTGATACATTTATGTATTTCTTATTAACCAATTTACTTGATTTTACCAGAATTCTAAACCTCAAAGCCCCAAAAAAAGTGAAATAAAAAGAGAGAAAAACAAAGTTATAGAAATTTTCCTGAGCCAGGGAGTGCAAATATTGTCACTTATAAAGAAGAAAACTAAAAAAAAAAAAAAAAAAAAAAAAAAAGGGCCTCCCTGGTGGCGCAGTGGTTGAGAGTCCGCCTGCCGATGCAGGGGATACGGGTTCGTGCCCCGGTCTGGGAGGATCCCATATGCCGCGGAGCGGCTGGGCCCGTGAGCCATGGCCGCTGGGCCTGCGCATCCGGAGCCTGTGCTCCGCAACGGGAGAGGCCACAACAGTGAGAGGCCCGCATACCACAAAAAGAAAAAAAAAAAAAAAAAAAAGGAAGAAAACTCCTGAGAATTAATTCAGATAGAAACTGCTTATTTTTGTTTTAATATTGCTGAAACCTTAATTCTGTGGCATTCACTCAGAAATCCCAACTTTAAAAATAATCTTGCATGCTCAACTTTTGGTTAGATATCATTAAAATCTTCCCTACTCTTTCACACAGTAGACACTCAGGAAAATATTTCATCTCCTCTTGATGACTCAGACCCTAATTCCAAGCTACTGGGGCAGCTTTGTTTTCTCTCTGCAAGGCAACTGCAAGCTCTTAATGCACTTTTCAGCAGCTGCCATTCCCGCATCCATAATTTCTGCTCATAATGTTCTAGGGAATTGGAAGAAGATAACCATTCCTGATAGTTGTGGGTAGACAAAAAGTCAAATGCTTGGGCTAAGGACACAGGGTCTCATCTACCATACAATAAGCAAGGAATTGACTTATGGTGGGTTTCGTAATAATTGTAGTGCCGCTGAAGAAATGTAAACTTAATTCAGTAATCTTTATTATACTCTGGGTGGCTGAGATTGCCAAACAAGTAGAAGCTTAAAAAAAGAAGAAGAGGGCTTCCCTGGTGGTGCAGTGGTTGAGAGTCTGCCTGCTGATGCAGGGGACATGGGTTCGTGCCCCGGTCCGGGAAGATCCCACATGCCGTGGAGTGGCTTGGCCCGGGAGCCCTGGCCGCTGAGCCTGCGCGTCCGGAGCCTGTGCTCCGCAACGGGAAAGGTCACAGCAGTGAGAGGCCCGCGTACCACCAAAAAAAAAGGAAATTAAAAAAAAAAAAAAAAGAAGAAAAAAGCAGGTTAAAAAAGAAGGAGGACAAAGGAAGGAAGAAAGAGAAACTAAGTGTTATTTTGACAATGGTGAGTATGCTGTTATCCTGTTGGAAATAAATTTGTGGAGTGTTGTTATGAATGAGATAGTACACTGCATCCATTACATATACGATTATTCTAAATATGTCCTACTTTGCAGAGTCATGTTAAAGCATATTATACACATTTTTTAAAAGGAGACAACTGGGGCTGGGAAATTAAGTGAATTAATTGCCTGAGGTCACACACCTTGCAGACAAAGTAGCTGGATTAAACCCAGTTCTGCTTTTATCATTTCCACGATGATGGTGTAGAGGTGGGAGTCACAGGTCTAGTTTAGCACACGGCCAGTAAAGCCCATGCTAAACATAACACGGTTATCTAGAAGAGTGCTTCTCAAACTCTAATGGGCCAGGAAAGAGACAGAGGTTTCAGTACTTGAAATTTAAAAAAAAAAGAAGGATAATAAAAAATGTCTTGCCTTTTTTTAAGAGGAACTAAACCAGCCTATCAAAACAAAAAATCTTGGTGAAGCAGTATGTTTCCAAGATGCTCTGTTCCAATATTCTCTGAGACTTTTGTTTTATGGATGAATATATATTATTATATCTCAAAATTATTTGACAGCTATTCTTTGGGAGAGAATGTTCTGTGACCCAGCAGTATTAGGTTAGAAGGGCTTCTGTGAAATTAAAGACCAGAGTCAGAGAGCACTTGTTTTTGCTAAGAAAATCCAATGGTTCTTGAACTTGTGTTGGACACCAGGTCTCACACTGTGTTAAAGAAGCTTGGTGCCTCTCAGCCCCCAAAGCCCATAATGTGGGTGCCACAAAGCAGTTAAGAGCAGAGATGCTTTAATGTCCCAGACCTATGGTCAGCCAAAAGCTCACAACTTTATATAGAGAGATGAGTATGTGGGTAACAAGTTCTACATCATGTTATATTGGTCTATAGATTCTCCTCTTTGATGAGGGGTAGAATCTTCACACCTGGAGCTGGAAATTACCCAAGAGGCAAAGTCAGACCCTTGGGCTATAAATATCAATCATTCTAATAGTCAAAGACCTCAGAATGGAAACATGCCTCCAGCATCTGGTTTCACATTCAAAGCAAATAAGATGTCCTACCCGGCTCTTCTGTGATGTTCTCTCGTCACATCATTCATTTGGCTTTTATCAAGCAGGTAATATGTTTACAATTGCCTGTCTTATTAATAAGACAGGCCCTGAGTTTGAAGAAGTGACAATGTAAAGGGAGACACGGACATAACCAAGGGCAGCAGCACATCCCTCTGATAGTAATTACCCCAAGTGTCTGGGAGGCAGGCACCCAGGCAGTTTGGGAGAGAGCAGGGTACTCTGACTTTGGGGTCGAACACATCACAGCTGTTGCCAAAGATGCAGTGACTTGCTCAGTCAAGATCCTTCCTCTCCAAAGCATCTGTTTCCTTGGCTATCAAATGGGGGCCAGGGCAGCGCCTGCCTCAAGGATTTGCTGTGACGATGAAATGAGTTATTATTTTAGACTAGCCGGAATAGGGTCTATTACATAAGCAGTGTCAGACAAGCATTAGCTCTTATTATTCGAAAAGACTGTGATAGGAAACACGTGCCAATAGATAAACACACAGAGAAGGCTGGTGTCTTTTTGTTTCTTTATGAGTGTTTCTTAGCCCACTCCTTTTCCCTCTTTTTTTATTTGTGGCCAGCTTCACTTTTGCCCCCTCCCACCCTCCTAAGAAGCTGGAGGACCACCTCAGCTCTGGTCAGTCTCCCTGACTCCTGTCCCTCCTGGTCCCTCATCACCCTCAGGCTGATGAGCACAGAGGACCAACCACTCTCAGTGCCTTACTCTGCTGCTCATAAATCTAAGGGGTGTGTTACTGCCCACAGCCTAGATCCATGCACTTTCCTGATTTACAATTTCCAGAGAGAGTGAGACCTGGGTTAGCTCTCCTTTGTTTATTACCTTGGTGAACTTAATAAATCCTCCTTTCACTTCAGAAATATTCCAGCCTGTATAGTAAATCAAATGGTTATCATATCAGTTATCAAAAAATGCTATGTACCAAACAAACCCCAAACCCAGTGACTTAAAAGCACTTCATGAGCTTGGGACTTTGAGGGCTGTTTGAGCAGTTCTTCTGGTCTGGGCCAGGTTCCACTGTTGTGAGCTGGGTTCACACCTGCACCCCAACATCAGCAGGGGTGTCTGCTGAATTGGGATGGCCTCACATGTCTGCATTTATCAGCTGGGATGCTGGGGCTCCCAGGCCATGAGGCTCTCATCTTCCACAATCCAAGCTGATATTGTTTACCTGGGGGATGTTAAGGACTGAATGTTTGTGTCCCCCCAAAATTTATGTTGAAGTCTTAACCCACACACAATGTGGTGGTATGAGGAGGTGGGCCTTTCAAGAGGTAATTAGGTTTAGATGAGATCATAAGAGTGGGGCCCCTATAATGGAATTAGTGTTCTTATAGAAAGAGGAAGAGACCAGAGCTCATTCTCTCTGCCACATGAGGACACATGCACTATCTGCAAGCCAGACAGAGGGCCCTCACCAAAAACCAAATTGGCTGGCACCTTTATCTTAGACTTCCAGCCTCCAAGACTGTGAGAACTAAATGTCTATTGTTTAAGCCACTCAGATTTCGGTATTTTGTTATAGCAGCCCAAGCTGACTGAGACTAAGTACTTGGCAGTGTTCCAAGAGAATTAAGAAACATATATATATAGCTTCTTGAGGCCTGAGTTTGGAATGGGCATGACATCACTTCTGTCACATTCAATATTGGCCAGAGCAAGCCACAAGGCAGCCCAGATTCAAGGGGTGGGAAAATACATTTTACCTCTTGATGGGAGGAGCTGGGAAATCACATGGCAAAGACCCAGCTACTGGGAGGGATGAGAATTATGGCCTTTTTTGCTATCAATATACCAATGTCACCAAACTGAAAGAACAAGAAATACGAATTTTAGAGTCAAAAAGATACAAGTCTGAAATTAATTGTGAGGTCTTGGGAAAACGAGTAATCTCCCCAAGACTCCATTTCCTTGTTTCCTCGCCTATAAAATAGGGGTCAAAATTACACCAAACTCACGTGGCAGTTCTAATGATTAAACAAGAAAATTCCTAGGAGTATGGCGCCTGGACATATTTATAATAGGCACTCAACAAACATCAGCTTTATAAATATTCTATGTAAAGTCCCTTCCAGTAAAATAATTTTTGTGTCTTTCAAGTTTTATATTTTACAAATGGAAACACAGAGTCAATATAAGCCTCAAATTCAAAACTCCTTATTTCTGACCCCATACCACTGTCCATGATGAATGGAATCTTATTAATATGAAGCTTAGTCACTAAAACCATTGAGTGAGTATCCTTGCTTAAGTGGAGTGTTTTAATGCTGTTTTTATGTTCATCCAAATTGAGTCAAGCCCGGCTTTTCAATAGACCTTATAGAAAAACCCTGGAAAGACAGCTTTATAACATAATCATACGAGTAGTCTCCATGGCATCTTGGCAGTCTTTCTTCCTTTACTAACTGTCCTCTTCCTGTGACACTGTAAAGGCTATAAATGAAGGCTCTTTAATCTCTTTCAACAAACTTAAAATATCCTTCAATATCCCGCAAAGACAGAATGCTGCCTTATTCACTCCAAACCTTCCTGTACATGGCCACAAGCAGAATCATCCTAAAATGAAAATCTAACCATATCACCTTCCTTGGGTTCTCAAAGACTCACTGGATAAAAGACAATCAGAGCCCTTCAAGATCTGGCCTCTGCCTACCTCTCCTGCTCAGCAATGCCCCTCCTGACCCACTGTGGGCTTATTGTATGCTGTACATGTTATCGACACCACTGGTTAAGAGCATTGTTGGATCTGAACCCCAGCTCTGCTGCTAATTAACAGGTAACTTTGGACAAGTTGCTAATATTTTTTTTTTGCATTTAGATTCCTCATCTATAGAACAGGGGAAGGGTAGTGTCTAATACAAAGAGTTGAGAAACTTAAAGAATTAATAGGTCAATCCCAAACTCTCTAACTATCCCTTCCCCCTACCCCTCTCTCCTGGTAACCATAAGTTTGTTCTCTAAGTCGGTGAGTCTGTTTCTGTTTTGTAAATAAGTTCATTTGTATCATTTCTTTTTAGATTCCACATATAAGTGTTATTATACAACATTTCTCTTTCTCTGTCTGACTTACTTCACTCAGTAATGACAATTATACAATATTTTTCTTTCTCTGACTTAACTTCACTCAATATGACAATCTCTAGGTCCATCCATTTTGCTGCAAATGCCATTATTTCATTCTTTTTATTGACACATACACACTGCTATATTTAAAATGGGTAACTAACAAGGACCTACTGTATAGCACATGGAACTCTGCTCAATATCATGTAACAATCTAAATGGGAAAATGTATAAATGAATCACTTTGCTGTACACCTGAAACTATCATAGTATTGTTGATCACTTATACTGTAATATAAAATAAAAAGTTAAAAAAAAATAAAGAATTAATAGATATAAAGCACTTAGCAGTAAGTGACACAGATGCAAACTGGATCTAAGCCCAGGTCTCTCTGACATCAGCACTGAATACTGTCCAGTAAGCCAAGTTTCCTCCTGCTACCTCCTCCCATTAGAGGGAAACACCTACTCTTCTCTGAAAGAGCAAAGCCATCTTTCACTTCTGTTCCATTGCCTGGAAACCCTCCATACCATCTTGGTCCAGCAAAAGCCTACTTTGCCTTCTGTATTTAGCACAAGTATCCTTTCCTCCCTGGGAAACTTCTAACCATCTCCACACTGGCTCAGGCAACTCCCCTGGGTCTAAACATACCTTGCACTTTCCTCCATCATAACCCATGCTACACTGTATCACCATCAATCTCTACCTCTGTGCTATGAGACACTTGAGGGTGGCAACCAGGTCACCTAAACGAATGAATAAATGAGTGAACCTTAGCTGTGTCCTAAGGAAGCCTATGACCCCAGGCATTAGCAGGGGTAGCTCAGAGACCTCACATAAGAAAAGGAGGTACATGGTGCTTTGGCCTGATCAGTGGTTAGCAGGGTAACCTTGGCTCCACCTTTTCTCTGGGCAAAAGCAGCTATAAAACCCCTCCTATGTACATTTAAAGATTTGGAGGAGAGACTTCCCTGGTGGTGCAGTGGTTGGGAATCCACCTGCCAGTGCGGGGGACACAGGTTCGAGTCCCGGTCCCGGAAGATCTCACATGCCGTGGAGCAGCTAAGCCCATGCACCACAGCTGCTGAGCCTGCGCGTTAGAGCCCGCGAGCCACAACTACTGAGCCCACGTGCCACAACTACTGAAGCCTGTGCGCCTAGAGCCCGTGCTCCGCAACAAGAGAAGCCACCGCAATGAGAAGTCCGTGCACCACAAGGAAGAGTAGCCCCCGCTCACCGCAACTAGAGAAAGCCTGCACGCAGCAATGAAGACCCAGCACAGCCCAAAATTAATTAAAAGGAAAAAAAGATTTGGAGGAGGGATCAAATGAGGAAAAATGAATGGGACAGCCCATGGCATCCACGGGAGATGTGCACAAATGACATAACTTCTCTTCTCCCAGTCATGTCCCCACAGCTGATATCAGACACTGGATGTATTCAGAGATGCTTCAGGAGGAAATTAAATAAAGTTTGCCCCTTGCCCAGTGAAACACTAGTGTTTATATTGGTGTTTCTGCATGTACACTGGGGAGCCCTTGCTTGTGGCCCTCGGCAGGAAACTTCCCTATGGAGTCAGCTCAACACAGAAACAAATCCTGGGACTTCCCCTAAATGGCCCGCTTTAGCCTTGAATTTACAGTGATCGAAGCCCAGCCCTTGGGAGAGAACTGGAGGGCCAGGAGTTCATACTCTACATGACCCCCACTATAGAGGGTCAAACTGAGAAGCAGCAAGGAGGTAAGTTGCCCAAAGACACACTTCACCTGGGACTCTGAGATTCTGAGACAGGTGGGCTTTCCCCCATACCTGTCTCCTACTTTCTTTCCTTGTGGAGGATAAGGTCTCGAATATCTTTGTAAACATGCAAGTGTGTTACCCCAGCTAGAGAACAGAGCAAGACTAACACAGGCCCACCCTGTTCCTCCTTCCTTCTCGTGTGACACTCTCTCTGTCACCAGACAGGGCGGCTGATACACAAGTGAAGAAACAGGAAACCGTCAAATAAAATGAATTGACAGGTCACATGGCTCATGAACAGTGATGCTACAACCAGAGCCCGTGGCTTCTGAAAGTAGTTCAGTGCCTTATACTTTGCATGCCCCTGGCCCAATGTAAAAGCACATTTGATTTTATGCAACACTGCCTGTGGAAGGCAGAAAAGCAGCCCCCCAAATATGTCATTCCCTAATTCTTGGAGCCTATAAATGTGTTATGTCACACGGCAAGAGAGAATTAAAGTTGCCGATGGAATTAAGGTTGTTAATCAATTGACCTTAAAATAGAGAAATTATCCTAGATTATCTGGGTGGACCCAATGTAATCAAAAGGGTCCTTAAATGTGAAAGAGGGAGAAAGAAGAGAGGGTCAGAATGATGCAACGTGCAAACAACTCTATTCCACTTTGCTGGATTTGATGCAGGAGGAGGCCACAAACCAAGGAATGCAGGCAACCTCTAAAGGCTAAAAAGGCAGAGAAATGCATTCTTCCATAGAGACTCCAGAAGGGAACACAGTCCTACCCACACCTGAATTTTAGCTCAGTTGAGACCCATTTTGTACTTCTGACCTCCAGAGCTATTAGATTAAAAAACTGTGTTGTTTAAGCCACTAAGTTTTTGGTAATTTGTTATAGCAGCAAATGGAAAAGTAATACAGTGTCTAAGTGTACCTAGTATGCCCCAAGGTCACACCAGCTGGGGAAGGACAAATGAGTCCTAACAATGTAAACGTGTATTTTGTTCATTCTTTCTCTCCACTTCCTGTAGACTCTATTCCTTCGACCTCATTTTCACTGGTTGTTCCCTGGGAGTGTTTTATGTGAGTTCATATGTAAATGCTTATAATGAAGCATTTACATAATGAAGTCTAGATAAAATCTTCTTACTCTCTTCTACCTTTTACTGATGCCCACTCCAAAGGCCACCCCTGCCTTCCTTGCTCCACGAAGGCACTTTCTTGCACTCACTCTCTGTTATTGGACCAAACCATCCTAGACTCTGCATTTACATGCCACTCTGACCACATTGGTGCCACAGAGACATTGGAGCCCTTGATGCACCCAAGGGAAATGTTATTCCATCAAATCTGTCATCCAGGGCTTCCCTGGTGACGCAGTGGTTGAGAGTCCGCCTGCCGATGCAGGGGACACGGGTTCATGCCCTGGTCTGGGAAGATCCCACATGCCGCGGAGCGGCTGGGTCTGTGAGCCATGGCCACTGAACCTGCGTGTCCGGAGCCTGTGCTCCGCAACGAGAGAGGCCACAACAGTGAGAGGCCCGCGTACTGCAAAAAAAAAAAAAAAAAAAAAAAAAAAAAATCTGTCATCCAGTAGAGTCCAGCTCATCCCCCCTAAATCTCTCATCCAGCCCCCCATGTACTCATGTCCAAGAACAAATCTGAGTGGCAAATACCATCTGATTCAGGAAGTTCTGCTTTGTGACCCCAGAAACGTTTCTGTAGATCAAGTGTATATACCTGACCCCTGTGTCCATCTGGATGAGTTTATTGGGAGTTCCCTTCCTTCTTCATAGAACTAAAGGGTCTCAAATCCAGTTGGACCCATTTAGGGCTGAATTTAACAAAAGTAAGAAAGCCAGCAGGGACCAGGTGTGCTTTGATTTATATGTACTGTAAATCTACTGTGTGCCAGGCAGTCTACCAGACACTTTTTATAATTGTGTTTATTTTTCTCAGTTCCGGGCTCTGATCTTCAGAGAATTAACCCTTCCCCAGTCCCACCACCAGGAAGCAGCGTGCTTGGAACTTCAGGCACAGGGAGGCTGGACCCTGTGGGTACAGAGACTCTGCTTGTACCAGCTGCCCTGGGCAGAGATGTCATATCCTGGATACAGGGGCGGGTGTGCTGTCCTAGCAGCTCCACCCTGCCCAACCTGGGAGAGGGGGATGGCAGACTTAGACCTCCTGCAGCATATGGCTGATCAAGGAGGAAGGAGGGAAGGGAGCTGCAGGCAGCACCATCCCCGAGGCCTCAGGGTAGGCAGCTGACATCAGCCAGTAAGAAAAAAAAATCCATTTTTAAAATGCCATAAGAAAAATTAAACTTGCAGTTCCATCATTTCATATTTTAAAAATCAAGAATGGAAATAGAAATGGTTCCACGTTATTTTATTCTGAATTTATTTTTAATGCCAATGACAACAAAATCACTCTTTTATGTGAGTCATTTTACAAAACAGAAAATATGATTTCCTGAAGTGTTATTTTACAGAAGCTGAAAGGAAACCACAATTTGACATGAGAAAGATGGAATGCAGCTAACCCTGTTCACTTGGGGGTCTCTCTCTCTCTCTGGAATGTTCTCCCCCCTCTTCTCTAGCTAAATCCTTGTTCTTCCTACAAATCTCTTTTAAGCTGTTACTTCCTCAGAGAGATCTTTTCTGGTCACCCCCTCATTTTATGTGAGATTCCCCTGTTATACACTCTCAAAGAATATTATACCATTTCTTCATTGCACTTCCTGAAATTGTGTTCATTATTCTGTACGTGTTCATGTGCTAGGCACTTGGGACATGATGAAGTGTCGACACAGACACGACTCTGCTGTCTTAGAGCTTACGGTTTAATAGAGGAACAAGAAAGTTTCTATGTCTCTCTCAATCAATTATACTAAGAAATGAAGAATTCCAGAAAACAAATGTCCTTAAGTCAAGAACCATTAGTGCACATAGCAGGGGACTGTGGTTACACATTAAACGAACATCCAAATGTATGTATCTCCTACGAGACATTGTTTTGTTCTCTCTATATATGTCCCCCATCCACTGACCCAGTGTTGGGCACATATTAGTTGCTCAATAAATGGTTATTGAAACTCTTAATGAAATGGAAAGTAGCCTACTTCTGACATATGGGCCAGTGGTGTAGTTATTGCTTGTGGCTATGTGTTCAAAGCTGAACCCAGCAGGTCTAAAAGACAAACATTTGGACTATTATCACTAACAATCCTGCAAAGCACATTCCAACTCTCACCTTTGGTGTAGAGTTCAAATCTAATGGAACATTTTCCATGTTTAACATCATTGTTCTCCAGACTGGGTTGGGTCTTGCTGACATGACCTCCTGGAGGAAGCATACCTGACGTAACGTGAGCCTCTGCTGGGGTTCTTCTTCGTCTCTCTCTGGCTGGTCCTTCTTATGGTCTTCTTCAGCCTGTTTCTAAGATGCTGGTCCTGCTCAGGCTCCTCTCTCTGTTCTCCCACCCAAGGATAGCAGGTATCAAGGGAGAAGACAAAGGTCAGCTGCCATCTAGATGAGGTTTCATTTATTTATTTTGCTTAATAAGCACTAGTACAGCAATGACTAAGTTCCAGGCACTGTCTAGGTGCTTTATATGTAATAGTTCATTTAGGGCTACTAACTTACAATACAGGATTAAAGCTTGGCCAGTGGTAGAATTCCAGACTCATATCCAACAAATGACAGTGTAAGGGAATGGTATAGAGAGGACTCTGGCTGCCCCACGAATCTCCAGCACCTCCTTCCTTGAAAAATAGCCAATTGTCTGTATCCCTGTTCTATAAACACAGTTGTGCAAGCCCCCAGTCACCACTTCTGCCCAGATTGCTGCCTCTCAGCGTGTCCATCCAGATGCTGATCCCGTTGTATCCACCCATGGTGTGCATGCATCCTCCCAGGCAGAGCTCCCAAGTACTTCCATCCCTAACGATCCCAAATAGGACTACCTTCCTCCCCTGCTCCATCTTATATGTTCCTTGAGACTCATCTAACGCAGTCCCAGTCCTCAGCATCTTCCTCTTCTTCACTTGCATGGCCCATCAATTCTAATTCTACTTCTCCCATGTTTCCCAGTCCATCTTGGGCTCTCTCCTCTTCCCACCTGCACCTTGGCACCTGGACAGTTGTAAGAGTCTCCTCACTGGTCTCTGCTTTGTGTCCCCACTTCTTCTCTAGCTACAGAGACTCTTCTTCACATGTCCTCCGAATGACCTCATGGATAATGGAAATCAGATCATGCCACTCTTCTAGGTAAAATTATTCAATGGCTTCTTGTTGTCTTCAGAATAAAGCAGGGAAGTCTTTGCTTGGAAGAGGCAAGATAAATATGCTGAAACGTCTAGCCTCACTCCTTGGCACTTGTGTCTTCATTACCTGTGTGTCACAGGCAGGTCTCCATCCCTGTCTTGCCTTCCTGGTCCTTTTTGTCCCAAATTAGGCAGCTCTCTCTACATGGAATGTTCTTCCTCTTACTGGTTAACCATTCCCTCCCCCTCTAACCACTAGGTGAGATGGTGTAGGATAGCAAGTAAGTGTACAGACTGTGGACCAGTCTACCTGGATTCAAATCTCAGGTCATATACCTGCAGTGTGACTTCAGGCCACTCACCTTTCCAGGCCTCAGTTTCCCCATCTATAAAACAGAGATGGTAGTAACCTACCTCACAGAGTTATTGTAAGGACCAAATGAGCTATTATCAATATATGTGAAGCCCTTATCATGGTGGCCCATGGCAGGTACTGTGTAAATTTTTATTATGATCAATTCTCACATATTACCAGGTTCATTACCAAATCCTTATATATCTCTCTATTTGCTCATTCACCAAACAACTTGTCTGTTTATTTGCAGTCTCTCTTACCTCACAGCAAGTTCCTTGAGAGCAGGGACTGGGTTTTATTTGTCCTTCTAGCATTTAGCACAGGACATGGCAAGGAATAGGAATTTAGTAAAGGTCTGTGGTAGTAGCAAAGAATACCTGTTTTCATCTGTATTCTCAGCCTGGTTTAGAGGGTCTGGGACACACGCCTTTAATGTAGGACATTTAACCACACTGGTTAGGAAAGAGGCAAGGGAGGGAATATTTTCAAGGAGAGAATTTCGGTTTATGTCCATAGGCCATTGATGCAACAAAGCCTGAAACAGATAATGTCTGCTTGCAATATCTGTGGTATGATTTTAAGCATCTCCTTGTCGAATTGTTGAAAAAGAAATGAAACAAATATATCTTAGTCCTGGCCAGGAAATGTGGTTAGTGGTAGCCTCATGGACAACTTTATGAAAAAAATGGAAGAATTAATTGAGGGCTTAAAGAAATTTTGACTAGGTAAGGGTTAAAGCTGGCAAAATATTTTACAGGCAGCAAAAATGATCAGCTTGATTGTTCAGCAAGTTGAAATCACTACAATTTGCTAAAATGTTTTAAGCGGTACACCAGTTAAATGACCTAATTTCTAAATACAAAGTCTCTGTGTAAATATATATATACATCATTGTATATCATCCGCTGTAGTATTTGCATATTGCTGTTTGCCATAGTCTGCACAAAACTGTATTTCTTTTACTTATGAAAGGCATAGAGCTTTTTGTAGGTAATTTTCCCCACCTGTGCTCGTTGTCTTACCAGTTCCTGTAAGAACCTAACTTCGTTTAAAAGCCAACCCCACTGAATAGAGACGAAGCACATGGCTTGGAGTCAGGAAGTCTGAGATCCAGCATCACCACTGCATTCAAGCTGCATGATTAGCAACTCACTTCTCTAAGTCTTGAGCTTCCTTATCGGTAAAATTATAAATAGTACCTACATCACAAGCGGGCTCTGAGGTTTGAATGAGGTAATGAGTGTTAAATTTTTAGAGACTATGAAGCACTGTGAATACATAATAAGAACCCTCCTACGCCCCTCATGCAAAATAGTGGATAATTCCAGGGTCTCTGCAAAGTCACCATAGATATTTATTTGCCTTTGAAGTTAAGCTTGGGTTCCTTTTCTGGATCCATATACGAGGTATCGTTTTTTATTCACTACGACCTTTGGTTTTCTGTAGAGTAATCACATCAGTCTCCTAGGGTTTACTGAATAATTATAGTGCTGGATGAACTGCATAGGCTATCTCATTTAATCATCATAGGAATTCCACTTTCTTTACCTCCAAAGTCAGCACCTTCATCTCTAGCTCATGCCTTAAATCCCATAAGTAGATATTCTTCCCTTTGCCAAACCTGTTTCCTCTTGAATTCCTATTGAAATGCAAAAACTTTAGTCTATGGCCATACCACCCTGAATGCGCCCAATCTCATTTAAAATGCAAAAACTTTATCCATGAGTATATTGGTCAGGGTTCTCCAAAGCTAGACAGCTAGATATTTAGATAATAAGGAATTGGCTCATAAAATTATGAAGGCTAAAGATGTTCCAAGATCTGCTGTCAGCAAGAGGGAGAGACAGGAGAGTAAAGGTTTAGTTCCAGTCTAAGTCCAAAGGCCTTAGACTCAAGAGAGAATATGGTATAAGTTCCAGTTTGAAAGCCGACAGGCTCGTGACCCTAGAAGAGCCAGTGTTTCAGTCCAAGTCCAAAGGCAGGACAAGCCCAATGCCCCAGCTCAAACAGTCAGGCAAAAAGAGTTTCCTCTTGTTCAGCCTTTTTTTTCTATCGAGGTCTTCAAATGATTAGAGAAGGCCCACCCACTTCGGGAAAGGCGATCTGCTTTACCCACCACCTGAGTTAGCATTTATTCCATTGTTCTTTAGCTCAGATAATGGTTTTAGTTCCAAGCAAAAATCTTTCTCCTTTAGCTTTTACTTCCATAGTACTATTTATATCACAGAATTGAACACAAAACAATCAACTCTTCCATAGATACATATCCTGCTCCTATCTTCTTGGTCCAGTTTAATGATCATGATGATGAAAATGACGATGACACTTAACTACGATTTTTTAAGTTCCTGTAACATGTCATGACCCTTTTATAATTAGCCTCATTTTATTCTCACAACCCACACAAGCTGAAACAAAGTTTCCATTGTTCAAATGAGTAGACCAAAATTTAAACATGGTGGGTAGATTGATCCCTGCCCCCAAGAGAATAAGAGTCAAGTTGGGTTTTGAAACTATTTCTGTGTGACTCCCTAGTCCCTTCTCCACTTACCACATTATATAGCTCTGCCCAAAAGTAGCCAACAGAAAGAAAATCAAAAGCAAATTTATCCTGTACATGCCCAGTGGGCCTGTTAACTACATAAAGAATACGCTCAGGTATGAGGAGCCATTCCTGTTGAACCCCTGAACTTAAACAGTGAGTTATTTGGGGGAAAAGAGGCAATCATTATATTTTCCCTCACAAGTTTATTCACCCCTGTAATTTTCTTTTCACTGCACTTATAAATACCACCAGTAGCTTCTTTTGCTTACCAAGAGAGATGATCGGCTGAAATTTCTTGGCTACCCCAAGGCTAATTCTGCCCTGAAACTCTGTGGTAGCCTCTGGTGATTTCACTGACTTTTCTGGAATGGGATTTACTTAAGATTTCATTTGCAATCCCATGCATCTGTAGTCATTCACCTGTGGCAAGAAGTGTATCATAGGTTGAGGGAAGAGACTAGAGATAGTTATTTCTCAGTTGTTCCAGGCAAGTAAGATGCAAAATGTTGATCAAATAACCTGCTCTTCCTCAGTTTCAGAGCTAGAGCACTGGTTCTCAGACTGTAATGTGCATGAGAATCACCAGGAGAACTCATTTAGAATGCACAGCCCTATACCCAAAACCCAGAGATTCTGAATCATACGTCTTGGATGGGGCCTTGGAATCTTCCTTTTAACATGTTTCAGTGATCCAGAAAAAATGCTGTAAAACCAACAATAGAGGGAACCTGTATTAACCCAGTTCCTCAGAAAACAGAGCTTAAGGCATTTATGGTTGACTACTTTATTGGAGAATTTGATCCTAGGGAAGGTGGAATGAGGGAAGTGGGAATAGGACAGGCGAGGAGGGATTACTCATATGGTGAGATGTCAGTGAGCTGAGTGAGCTTTTGTGTGTGTGTGTGTGTGTGTGTGTGTGTGTGTGGTATGCGGGCCTCTCACTGTTGTGGCTTCTCCCATTGCGGAGCACAGGCTCCGGATGCACAGGCTCAGCGGCCATGGCTCATGGGCCCAGCCCATGTGGGATCTTCCCGGACCGGGGCACGAACCCGTGTCCCCTGCATCGGCAGGTGGACTCTCAACCACTGCGCCACCAGGGAAGCCCCTGAGTGAGCATTTTATGTCACGTCCAAGTAGTTATTCTATCTCACTCTCTCATGATATTACCTTCCTACTGCCTTTACCAGCCACTGTGTTCTGGATAGTCCCTTTGCAGGGATGAAGGGAAAGAGCTTATCTGCCAGCTTACATTTCCCAATGTCAAAGATAAACCCCAAAGTGTTCTAACTCCCCTGTACTTCCAGTTGTTCTGCCTGGGCCCAGGTGAGTCCTGCAGCATCTCATGCTTCAGCAGCAACTGGGGTGCTCAGTGTTGGAGGTGAGAGGCCCAAGTTGTGGCTATCAGAGTAGATGCAGGGGAGATGGCTAAGGAAGCTCATGTAGTACATGACTGTAGCCAGATCTGGGTCTAAACAGATGGCCAAGAGGACTGGAAGTGCCACTTAAAAGCCATCCGATACAGACTCCAGGGCCAACCTCTTTACTCCATCTACTTGGAGAAGAAACTCTAATTGTGGACAGGAACAAAATGGAGTTAAAGTCAAACCATGGGGACCGAACTCTCTGTGGACTGAAATGAAACTCTGAGCTGGAAACTCCTCTCTTCTCTTCCCCACGTGTACTTCTCTTTTTGACAAGATTGACTGGAGAACCATATGCCTGGAAAGCTGACCTGGACCCGGCTGTGGGGAGAAGAAAGCAAGACTTGCGGATGTTACTTAGGGGAGAGAGCTTTATTCCCCCTTCATATCTCTCACCTCTGTCATGATAGAGTCCAGATGGCCCTGCAGGGTGAGGATAAGCATCAAGAGAAGCAGGTATAGAACAAGCCATTGAGTTTAGTCTGGGAGGAAAAGTGAAGCAAGGAAGGGCTTTGGAGTTGGCCAGGTATGAGTTAGGTTAAGCCCAGACCCAGCCACTTTCTGGTTTTGTAACACAAACTCTCAAGTTCCAATCTCCTTCTTCTAAAACAAGGTGTAGTGCTCACACAAGATAATATATGCAGAATACCTGGAACTGTACAGGTGCTCAACTGGTATGAGTATGTTCATTCCTTACCCTCTGGCCCAAGGTATAGTCTAAAGGTGCAAATGTAAGCTGAAGGCCACACCTAGTTGGATAGAAACTAAATAGGATTTGGGAATCTTGTACGAGTCACAAAAAAAGAAGGATGCCTTTAGCTGTGCTTATGCCATCCATGGGTGTTTATGCTGCTCAAAAGGCTGACATGGCAATTATAAGGTCTTGGGGGATGATTCAGGGATGGGCCCTAGAATTGGTTTCCTCACCTCTATCACAACCAATTGCAAAAAAGCTGAGGAAGCTGAGGCACCACATCAAGAAGACAGGGCAGTCTTTGTGTTGAAAGGGCTTGAGTATTTGAATGCATTATTTCAAGTATTATTTAAACAGAGATTACAGCTGCTGTTCATAGGATCTCTGACCACCAGGGCTGCAAGATGATTTAAAGCTGTGATCTCCAGTCCCCAACTCTCACAACAGATGGCTATGGTCTATCATATTTACATTCTCAAAAAGCCTCAGATCATTTATTTAAAATTACATCATAAAAACATTTGTTCGATGATGATAAAAATGTGTTTGGAACTAGAGATTTATGGTCTTGCAGTATGAAAATTGTTTTTCTACAGGAATTTCCAAAATAATGGTGTTTCAGAGTCATTAGTGTATGTTTCTGTATTCGTTTCCTAGGTCTGCAACAAGTACCACAAACTATGTGACTTACAACAACGGAAACGTGTTCCCTTGCTGTTCTGGAAACTAGAAGTCCTAAATCAAGGTGTCAGCTGGGCCACGCTTCCTCCAAAGCTTCTCGGGGAGATCCCTTGCTTGCCTTTTCCAGCTTCTGGGACCCCAGGCATTCCTTGGTTTATGGCAGCAGAATTAATCTCTGCCTCCATCTTCATGTGACTATCTTCTCCTTGTATGTCTCTGTGTCTTCCCAGGGTGTTCTCCTTTCTGTGTGTCTCTCCTCTTCCTTTAAGAACACCAATCATCTTTGCTAGGGGTCACCCTTGATGACCTCATTTTAATTTGATTATCTCTGCAAAGACTCTATTTTCAAATAAGTTCACATTTGATATATGATATTCTACATATCTCTTTGTGGGACTCAAGTGAATCCATAACAAGCTTTAAAGCTAAAACATCACTGAATAAATATAGTCTTTAATTGTGCCATTTAATTTAATATATGTTTTCTCCTGAGTCTTTTCTCCCATCAACACCATCAGAATCACTGTTGCATTGCTTCTTATGCATTCTCATCCCATTTATACACACTGTTATGGTACACCAGGCTCCAGGAGAAACAAATGTGTAGATATACAGTGGAATATTACATGTCCGTAAAAAAGAATGAAATAATGCCATTTGCAGCAACATGGATGGACCTAGAGATTATCATACTGAGTGAAGTAAGTCAGAGAAAGACAAATATCATATGATATCACTTATATGTGGAATCTAAAAGAATGGGACAAATGAACTTATTTACAAAACAGAAACAGACTCACAGACATAGAAAACAAACTGTCATTGTCAAAGGGGAAAGGGAAGAGGGATAAATTTGAAGTTTGGGATTAACATGTACACACTACTATATATAAAATAGATAAAGAGCAAGGACCTACTGTATAGCACAGGGAACTATATTCAAAATCTTATGATAATATATATATTATATATATATACTTTATATATATGTTTTATATATATTCAGTTATATATTATATTCAGTTATAATATATATATATATGAATATATAATATAATATATAACTGAATCACTTTGCTGTACACCTGAAACTAACACATTGTAAACTGACTATATTTCCATTTAAAATTAATTAATTAATTAATTTTTTAAAAAGGACACTCAAATAAAGCAGCAGTCTTGCAAGCCCAACAGCTTCCCTGATGGCACAGAATTAACCATACTTCCCATCTGAAAATTCTATTACATATACAATAGACCTATAATGAAAAATGTGTCCTCTAATTAATTGATTAGAATATCCTCAATTCATAACGGGCAGTCTCTCAGAATAGGAGCCATGCCTTCATCTAAGACCTGGTATTAATGAAATGGAGGCTTAATATTCAAATTATTTGGCATAAATCGAGAAATCTATGTAACCCTTTGTTATCTCTTTTCCATCTGCTAATCTGCAAAGCTGAGCAAGTGCTGTTCCAGGTGCTGAGAACAGAGCATGAACAACACAGATCAAGTCCAGGCCTCAAGGAGCTTGTATCAGTCCTTCATTAATATTCATTAAGCACCTACTATGTGCCCAGAGATGTTCTACATGGCAGATTTCAAGAGAGACAATAATCCTGAAGCCTGCATTTCAAGAACTTTCCCTTCTCCTCTCCTTAAAGTGCCTTAGAATTCTTTCCTCTACATTTTGCATTTTTATAACCTTGCTCTTAGGATTCTAGTTGTAATGGACCTCTCAAAATTTGTATGTTGCAATCCTATTCCCCAATGTGGTAGTATTTGTTGGTGGAGCTTTGGGGAGGTAATTATGTTTACATGTTAATCCTCATGAATGGATTAATACCCTTACAAGAATCACAAGAGAGCTTGCCTCTTCCCTCTGCTCTCCACCCTATGAGGATGCAATGAGAAGTTAGCAGTCTGCAACCTGGAAGAAGGGACACACCAGAGCCTAACCAATCTGGTCCCCTGATCTCAGATTTCCAACCTCCAGGACTGCGTGGAAAAAATGTCTTGTTTATAAGTCACCCCGACTCCCACCCCCAGTCTGTGGAACTTTGTTACAGCAGCCTGAGCTAAGACACTAGTTTTTCTCTCGCTGCTATAAAATATCTGTAGGATTTTCGACATGAAATCATTAAGGAGATGTGCTCCCACTGCTTCTTAGAAAATCCCAGAGGCACAGAATTTTCCCATCACAGAGCTAGCAGCACGGACTGTGCAGACAAGCCCAGCCTCAAGAACGGAGACCAGTTGATAGCTGCTAACCGTGAACTTGGTCCTGACTATACTTTGCCATGCCTGTTTCCTCCTTTTAAAGATGGAAAAACTACTGGTTGGGGCAAGCAACACAAAGGCTAGAGATGTGAGTTTGTCCTTGCTCAATGGTTTACCAGCTGTGGATCCCAGGCAAGGCTTCTAATTGAACTTCACTGAATCTCAAAGAGGCATTATGGACCAAGATACATATGAAGAAAAACAAAGTTTAGGAAGAGTCTGAAAATGGTAGTTACTTTACTGATATCAGCTATTATTATTCCTATTTGTCTTAGAGACAAAAGTAATTTTAGTTTCCTTCTCCTTCCTCTTAGAAAAGGCAGTCTTAAAAAGAGAAAGAGAGAGAGAGAATTAAAGAGATTAAAAGTCCTGTCTCTACTTTTTTAAAAGCCAAAGGTCCAATTCCATTTTGGATGTTGAGCTTGACTTCATTTCTGTCTTCCTCTACTCTGAGCCCTGCCTTGTCCCACTGTCCCCTGCAAAGATTGTTAATCACACAGGCTGAGCGAAGCCCATCAAGGATTCCACAGCAGTGTTTGTGCTCTTTTCCTTTTTCTTAATTTGATTCTCACTTCAATACCTAAATTCAACCAATGTGAAGACAGATGGCATGAGGTCCTTTGCCCTGTCAATTTAGCGGCGCTGGCAATGATTCAGGCCGTGCGTGGATAGGGAGTGATTTTGCCTGAATGGTCTAAGAATACTACAGTTTATAACCTCTGGGAAAAGTGTTAAGCAAACAACCTATAGCAGATTTGTGGGGGCGGGGGATGATGTCACATTCCTAGCCAGATTTGTCTAAACAAGGCTCTGCTCAAGATAAATGGCTAGCTATGGCCACCATTTACATGTAGAATTAGGAGACATAGCTATGCTGGCCTGGAAAGAGATTTGGCTAAGAGGTTGGAACTTGGGTCGCTGTCTTGGTTCTTCCCCCAACTCACCAGAGTGGTTGGTCACTTCACCTCAAAAGTACTCCACTTCTTCATTTTAAAATTAGAGGTTTAGTCTATAGCCAATTCAGTTCAACTATCGCTGGGTGATGCAAGGTGGGTTCTTGGTACTGTGATGTATTCCAAGATGAGAAACAACTGCAGTCAGCCTCGAGAAATGTAAAATTTATTAAGATATATATACCCCTAAAGCTCATCTCTTGGTTCCCTCTACTAAAAAATCTCTTCTCTCCAGAGCTACATTTGGCTGGATTCTTTTCCCCACTCATGCTTCAGCTGAAATGTGACCTCTGCAAAGACTCAACCCCAAAACACATTACATAAATAAACCCCCACCTCATACATCCCAGGCCACTCTCTGTCCTCTTATTCTGTATCATTCATTCATTGCACAGTACTTTCTTTTAAGTATTTCTTTATCACTGGTATTTCACTGGGTATAGCAATCTCTACCTGTCCCATGGCCTTCATAGGACAAAGCCACTAATGTTCTGGAGCCATCATGGTGCCAAAGTCAGGAAGGGACACCTGGAGACAGTGGGGACAAATAATCTATCACCAGTGTGGTGAGACTCTGCTTTTTTATTCAAATAGGTGATAGCAATTATGACACCAACATGGAGGCATCATTGTAGTGATTAAATTATGCTTTTATGCAAAGTGCCTAGAACAATGTCTAGTATATACTGAGGTCTTAATTTTTCATGTTAACCCCATGAGACCTTTCTGGGGAAAAATAAGGTGACCTAAGCAATAAGTTCGTATTTAATGGGTATTCATTCGTTGATAAACCTCCTATCATTTCTGTGAATAAAGAATTAGAGGGAAAAAAAAGAATTAGAGGAGTCTAAGGAAATTGAGCACAGATTTTAGGAAAAGCTCTTTAGGCATTTAGTACCACCTTCACCTCTGTAATTTCTAAAGAACTTAGGTGTGGATGCAACAAAAGTAGGCCAGGAGATAAAGCCAAAGGTCAGGAACCATGTTATGTTCAGAATAGCCCTTCACCTCTGACCCGTGAGCTATTACACTAAGTCCTGGATTTCCTTCTGTTGGGGTCTGCCTTTCTGTGGGATGTGTCACAGTGGTTGGCCCAGAAAGCAAGGAAAATCTGAAGACACCTTCTGGAAAAAAGAGCCTTCCATGGGAATAGCCCCACCTGCTTTAGTTCCCCGGATATGACCAGATGTGTTTGAATGTCAGCTGTGTCTATGTTTGAGATTTTCCCCAGGAAGCTACTTCTTAGCAGCCAGGAAATTGTCCAACAGCTACACAGATCCAGGTGAAAGGGAGCATGCCTGAAATCCAGAAGGGGACAAGATTTAAGTTCAGCTGAGGTTCTTCCCCTTCCAAAAATGCCAGAGTGATGCAAAAGGGTGAACACAGCTACATGGGGGGCTCATAGGGTGTGTCCTGAAAGGAAAGGCAATTAAAGTGAGGTGAGCCCCTCTCAGGGGCCTGCAGTCAGACTGCCCGAGGAACCCATATAAACAGGTGCTAAGCTATAATAAATCAGAAATGCTGGTGCCAATTAACCCAGGTTTCAACACAGGAGCTCCCATACAATTAGTAAAAAATACAGAGCTTTTGATCCATTGCAGGAGACAGTACCTTCAACCAGGAGTTTATAAAATAACACAACTACCATGATGGTGGTGGACAGTCTCTTGTGTTTCCGGCATGTTTGTATGTGTAAGTGGCACAGTGCAACTCCAGGCTTGACACCACCCTGAAATCAGCTGTGTGACAGGAGCCTGAACTTGGTTGGCAGTCACCACTGACTGAAAGGAAGAAACCCAGCACCACACAATATCAGGATGCTTATCCAGGACCTGCAAATTTATTTATCACCTAAATTTGTTTCATTCAAAAAAATTGCAAAAGAAAACAAGAGAGAGCAAGAATAATAGGAAAGTGGTAAGCTTAGGTCAGACTTTGCTATCTTTCTTTTTTTTTTCTCCTCCAACACATTGTCTTGGCTTTAGAGAGAGGAAGTAAATTAAGAATTAAACTTTTCACGTAGAATGGTTATTCATCAGAAATCAGTTTCTCAAACAAAACTATAAATCAAATTTGCTCTGGGGTTGACTTGTGCCCACCCCCAAATTCATATATTAAAGTCCTAACCTCCAATGCCTCAGAATATGACCTTACCTGGAGACAAGGTCTTTAAAGAGGTAATCAAGTTAAAATGAGGTTATTAGGAAAAACCCTAATTCCGTGTGACTAGTGTGCTTAAAAGAAGGAAAAATATGAGCCTTCCCTAATGGTGCAGCAGTTAAGACTCTGTGTTTCCAATGCAGGGGGCGCGGGTTCCATCCCTGGTCCGGGAACTAAGATCACACATTCTGCACCAGTGCAGCCAAAATTAAAGGAAAAGTGTGGACACAGACATGGGAAAATGCTGTGTAAAGATGAAGACTGCCATTTATCCTTCCCTCATGGCCCCCAGAAGGAACCAATGCTGCCAACACCTTGATTCAGACTTCATCCTCCAAAGCTGTAAGACAACACATTTCCATTGTTTTAGTCACCCACCTTGTGAAACTTTGTTATCACAGTTCCAGGAAACTAACACAAGCCCAGACCAAATTACCGACCACACACAATAACAAACTAAATAAAATGGTTATTGCTTTAAGCCCCTTATGCAGCAAAAGCTAATTGATAAAGTGGGTAAATTGTGGAATCTCTCTAGGATTCAGAGTTCACAATTACAAAAGGAATTTAAACATATTTTCCTCACCTAATTATCAGGAAGATTTAGTAGAATAATGTCTCTAAATTGCCCAGCACAGTACCTGGCATATAAGTAACATTTAATGAGTACTTATTTTAGTGTTACCTTTGGAACATATGGTAAGTCAAAATCAGAGTTACATATCCAAGAAAATATAAACTTCTGCCTTTGAGTATATCTTAAATAATGTTGGAGTTCAACATCATTTTATATAAAACATTAATTTATATAAAACTAGAGTATCACATAGCAAGCATCAAGAGAACAGCAGGCACTTGACAAGGACTTGATGTCAGTTTAAATGAACCAGGATTAAGGTGGAGCAAAATTAAAATATACTGAGCACCTACTATGTGCCCCAAACCTTGCTCCTTGTATTTACTGAACAAATGAACATCATTTTGTTCATTTCTTAGAATATCTCTAAAATAGAAATATTACTATCCCTCAATCATAGGCAGGGACACTAGTTGAGAAATAAACTAGAACTTGCTCAAGATCACATAACTGATGTGTAGTACAGCAAGAAGAAGAGCCAGGGATTTCTTATCCCAAACCCCAAGTTCTCTCCATCACACATGAGGGATTTGGTCCGTATGACTTGGTGGGGGGGTGGGGGTGGTCTCAGAAAGCCATTGGCAACATCAAGTCACAAGATAATCAGTGTTTCATGTGTATGTGAAGCAAGATAAACAAAACCCATATGCTTCCGTGTTGCTCAGCAAAGCTTCAGGATGTTCTGGTAATTTCGAAGTGCCATATGAGGATATTGTGTGTCTTTAAGGACACCCTTTGGGTTGGGAGACCTCAGCCTCCTGTAGTTTTGTTCATTGCACTTGAACTCAAGAAGAGGAAGTCCGTCCCTTACACAGGTCACACCACCCAAGTTCTGTGGCTGCATTTCACAGGAAACCAAACCTAAAACGAACCTAGGAGGAACTTTCTGGTAAAGGACACTGCTTACCATTGAGAATATTTCAACCCCCTGCCTCTTGGATTACCGGCTGCTGGACTTCTCCGTGACGCTGCCACGGACCCCCGACGCAAGGGACATCTCAGCACAAGGCCGTTTACGATCCCCACGCTGTTCAGGTAAACTACGTAGGCCACCCTCGTCTGAGTGGTCATTTCACTGTCATAGAGGATCATTAAGAAATAGCTGATGCCAAGAATAAAAGGTTTTTCTAACATAGAATGCTGGGCCTTTTATAAAGCATCCAACGGACATAACGAAAGCCAGATCCCTTAATCAGTTTTTAAAGATTCCTTCCTCTGCTGGAAGAAGGAATCAAGATACCGACCCATGAAAATTGAAAGACGAAATGTTTTCAATCTTCCCTTCCTGGAGCTTGGACTCCCTAACTGTTGGCTACTAAAATCTGAAGACCAGGCTAGTCGCTGGCTTTCTTGGCTGACCTTCATTACGACAGCCATCTAGAAAGGCAGCCTCTATTCAAAGTGGGCCATTGAAAGTAGAAGTTAACTCCTGGAGCCTCTGTGGGTGTATATTTTTTCAATGTTCTAAATTGAGTTGGTTTTCTTTCTGTGTTGGTCTGGAGGAGTGTGGACTTTTTTTTTTTTTTTTTTTTTTTTTTTTTGCGGTATGCGAGCCTCTCACCGCTGCGGCCTCTCCCGTCGCGGAGCACAGGCTCCAGACGCGCAGGCCCAGCGGCCATGGCCCACTGGCCCAGCTGCTCCGCGGCATGTGGGATCCTCCCGGACCGGGGCACGAACCCGTGTCCCCTGCATTGGCAGGCGAACTCTCAACCACTGCGCCACCAGGGAAGCCCAAGTGTGGACTTTTTAATCATGCTAACCATTTTCCCTCTGCAGGGGTGAGGAACCCAAGCAGGAGAGTGAAGTTGGGGTGAAATGCTTACCCTCTAGGGGTACCAGGAGGTATCTCTTCTAGATGCCTCTTCTTCTCAGAGAGAACAAACAAATAGTAAGCTGGAATAAGACAGAAAAGAGAACAAGTGTCATCCAAGTATCTATACTTTAAAAGATACTGATGTAGCTGAACTTGATCAGTACTGATTTTATTACAATGTACCAATGTTACTTATCTAATTATCTCCCTCAGTGATGCTGTTCCTTTGGATTCCCAAGGGCCACCCAAACCACAGGGAATAGTCATTTCAAAAATCAGGAAGTCAATTGTAAGTCAGGCAACTGGAGGTCAGCAGAGAAACGACAAAGCTTCAGAAATCCTCTGAGAAACTTAAGATAAAACTTTCCCTAGAGAAGCAAGAAGGGCAACTGGTGTTTATTTAACTGTGTCTCTTGCCAACCAGTCTATAGGCATTAGCTCATTTAACCCTTATACCCAAACTTGAGACTTAGATATTGTTTTCCCTGTTTACAGAAGAAGAACTTGAGTGGCCCAAGTTAATGTTCAAGGTTGTCCAATCACTAATATCAGTAACAGAATTCAAAACTACACTGATTTGCACCTGGTTCTCACTAATATGAATGGTGGCCACTGTTCCTTTGCAGCTTCACAGAGTTCACCTCGAATCCATTCCTGGCATCTTTGACACCAGCCCTCCTAGTGGTGACATTATTTTTTCTTTTCTCCAAGGAACCCTCTCAGATGATTCTATGAATAAGACCATTCTAAAACCAAAGCTTATGGTTTTCTATACCATCTGGTCACCCCTGGCTTGATACCCAGGACCCCGTCTCTAGCTCACTTTGCCGTAAGTCAGGAGTTGTCTTGGAAAGACTATAGGATTTAACATCTGACTAAATTGATCAGGATCCAAACTCTGTAGCTTGACCATATATGTTACTTTATTCCCTGCAATCCTCAATTCCTGCATCTTTATAATGGAGCAAGATTATATCACTTGTATTGACAACTCTTTAGCCTCAATATTATAATATCTATATTAAATGACCTATGGTATATATTTAATACTTAGTATGTGCTCAATAAATGTTGGCTCTTTCTCCATTACTTTCCTTTCCTCACCCTACATCAGCTCTGGCCTTCTTCCTAAAACATGCTCACAATTATCATGGAATTTATTAATACAGATAAATTTATGATATTTTATTTTAATAATCTCATTAGAGAATAGTAATATAACACAGTTACAGAGCCTTGTAGAATTGACAGAGTCTTTGGACACTTTTTTTTAATTTAATGATCTTAACTTAATGAAGTAGGCAGGGCAATATTAGATGTTGAAACTGAGGCTGAAAAAGTTGATGAGGATGGACAGTATGGTGATATGGAGAGGAGGCTTTGAGATCAGTCAAAACTGAATAGGAATGTGGTGTATGACTTCATTATTGTTTGGGGGTAAGTGGCTTAACCTCTCTGAGCTTTGGTTAGCTTTTGTTGGTATTTTGTAGTTTGAAACTGGGTGGATTAATACATGCTATGGATTGCTATGAGGATGAAAGTGAATGTATGTATTGTGTCTGACACAGAGGAAACATTCAGGGAATGGATAAATGGCAGCTGTACAGTGTTGTTGCCAAGGTCACAGCAAGTAGCTGAGCTAGATCTGGAAGTATCTTTTTATGAATACCATCACATAAAGCAGTGAGATTCACCTTCGCAGGCAATTGCCAAGGTCCACCAAGACCTGAGCTCTGGATAGTTGCTCCAAGCCATGCCTACCCATCCTAGCATGAGAAAGAGAGAATGGTCAAAAGGGGTGAATTACTAAACAGAGATAATTAATTGAATCTAATTACATTTAAGATTTTTAACAGATTGAACATAATTTTCAGTGATTGGGGAAGTAAGTTATCAATAAGACTGAGAAACATCAGGTTATAAAGGTTAGATATGAGTAGCTTAGTAAAGAAAAATAATCATGAAAAACAGAGTTGTGGGAAACAGCGATCATAGGAATTTTTTGTGATTTTTGTTTCTTTTTGTTACTTTTGTGGACAGGATACTTTGGGAATCATCACCATGTTTATTCAACTTAATTTTAATCATGCCCTCCAAATAGCAATGACCATTTGAGTGCCTGCTATGCCCTGGACAGTGCATACTCACTCTGTCTCATTTTTTAGTAGATATACTTATTCTTACTCTATAAAACAGGATACCAAGGTTCAGAGAAACTCCATACATTGTCAATTTCACACCGGAATGAGAAGCCAGGTCTATGGAAATCCCAAGCCCCTGCTCTTTGCACTGCATGCCATCAATGCCCTGCTGGATGTATTCAGAATCATGATCACAGCATCACTTTCCTTCCAACTAACCAAAAGCATTTTAGGACTCCCAGATATACCATAAACAATAGTAAAATATGTATGTGAGTTTTGTTTTTTGTATTTCATTGGTGATGCTAACTGAAACATTGTTTCCCAAACACCTAGGCATGGGAATTAGAATTCTACCATGTTTAAATGGCTCTGTGCATAGCTGTTTGCCCTATAAACTAAGATGAGCCAAAAGGTCTGGACATAACATGGAAGTTCAATATCCATGTGCATGAGGACAGAGCCCTTAAGTGTGGTATCTTCTCTGTTGAATTTAACATGAGATAAAGATGAAGCATGGCTAGTAGCCCAAGCCCAGCCTCTGAGAGTGTTGAGCTTTTGTGGAGTCCCCAAGGATCTGCATTTCATTATCAACTTTGCAGATTCAGAAGACTAATTTTATGCAAGGAACTCAGAGTTGATGGGACTTCAGGACATTGTCTCACTCTGGTATTCTGGCGTATACATCCATGTTCTGTGACTTCATTCAAGTGTTAAAGGAAGCAACCTGAATGTCCATTGACACATAAATGGATAAAGATGTGTGGTGTGTGTGTGTGTGTGTGTGTATAATGGAATATTACTCAGCTACAAAAACGATTGAAATAAGCCCATTTGCAGAAACATGGATGGACCTAGAGATTACCATACTAAGTTAAGTAAGCCAGGCAGAGAAAGACAAATATCATATGATGTCACTTATATGTGGGATGTAAAAAAAAGATACAAATGAACTAATTTACAAAACAGAAAGAGACTCAAAGACATAGAAAATAAACATGGTTACCAAAAAGGAAAGGGGGGAGAGATAAATTAGGAGGCTGGGATTAACATATACACACTACTGCATATGAAATAGCTAGCTAATAAGGACCTACTATATACACACATATGCATACACACACACACACATATATACATATATACGTATATATATATATATATATTTTCAGATTATTTTCCCTTATAGGTTATTATTAGTACAGTTCCCTGTGTTATACAATAGGTCCTTGTTATTTATGTATTTTACTGTATATAAAATAGATAACTAATAAGACATTGTAAAACAACTATACTTCAATAAAAAATAAAGTATATTCTAGCTGTAAGTTCCCTCCCAGGAGGCAAATCTACAGAGGATATCAAATGCCTGTCAGGAGGTGAGAACCAAGTCAGAGCTGTGTCATTGCAATAGCTGGATTTGCCCAGCTACTGATGATCTGATGCCTTGATAGGCACCTGGGAACCAGTCTGCCCTACACTACTTATGAATATTCACAGAGCAGGTCACTCTTACTCCTGGGCAAGTCCAGGGAGCTCCTGACCAGCTCCATCTCTCTGGTATTTCCCAGAGAACACCTCCACACTCTCCTTATCCCAAACTCCTACTTCTGTTCCCAAGGTCTCTCTACTAAACCACCACATCCATCCTTTGAGAAATAGATAACCTGGGTTTGAATTCAGACCATTACTTGCTAGCAGGATGATTTTAGACAAGTTATTTAACTTCTCAGAACCTTAGGTTATCATTTATAAACTGGAATTGCAATACCTACCTTCTGAATTTGTGGTAATAAGTGAGATGCAGTATGTAAATAATATAGTGCATATTATAGTGTCTAGCAATTATTAAGTGCAAAGTAAATGATGGTGGCTATATTAATCACTTTTAGCACAGTTATCATGAGTTTATTTTATATTCAGAAGAACCGTCATTAGAATCTTTGGGGGTTTGTCTCTTCTTAAGAATTTTGATCTAAAGAAGTCCTATTTTGAGGTGATTTCTATAGAAAGTTAATCTCATCATTTTTGCATTTATTTTAATTGGCCATTTATCAAAGCCTTGGTAGTATCTTCCAACTCCCAAAATGTATTACTCCTCTGAAAAACACAAAGATTTAATGAAAAAATGGTAGAAATTCCTTTAGAATACTTTCCTTGCCAATTACATATCCTGCATCCTTCATGGTACTGATGCATAGAATTTACTCAATAATTAGCTGTTGAGCTAGACTTGTCTAACAGTTTATAATTTACAAAATACTTTCACTTCCATGATCTCATTTGGTCTTCAGGATCATCCTTTGAGCAAAGGAGCATGAGGGCTTATATCCCCACTTTTCTGATTAGAAAAAATGAGGCTCAAGTTGTACAATTCACTGTACAATTCAATGTACCTGGGCTTAGAGACCTGCCTCACAACTGGCTAAGGGAGTGATCCTGAATACAAGAAGGGACAAAGAAAGCATTAATTACATGGAGGAAGTTCAACTCAGAAGTTAGGTTCTAAATGCATTGAAGTTACAAATTAAGTGATGATCTCATCTGAATCCATATTGTGCATTTGTTCGCTGGACAGATTTGGCTCAAGAGGACTCTCCCTGAACAAAATGACAGAATTGTTCAATATTGAAAAATCTGGGTCACTTGGATTGTTGCCTTACAATGGAATATAAATTAAACAGGATGTCCTACATAGGGTTCTGGCATTCAGTAAATGGTATCATCACCATCACCATCATCATCATTATTATTAAATTATATTACTCTTAGTCCTGGCTTTTCATGCCTCTTCTTTGGATTTTTAAGCTTCCCTCAAACCTCTTTGAAGTCCTTCTTATGGTGAAACATTTCCTCAGAAATGGCTAGCATACAGCAGGTGTCTTGTAAATGACTGCTTAAAGAATGATGGTGCTTTCACCATTGGACTTGAGATGTTCATGGGAAGTAGGCTGGCCTGTAAGTTGTGATTGATAGATAAATAGATAGATCCATCCCTGAATCTCAGTTTATTTTCTTATATCTTTCTTTTCTCTAAAATTTGCCTTCAGTTCTGCCCCAATACATCATTCAATGGAGAATTCATCACAGTTGGGGATATTCTGATTAATCTAGACCTGGCAGTACCTGCCCCTAATCAGCATGCTTCTAGCATCATTTATGAGAGCCAAATGAAAAAGAGGGACAAGGTAAACAGTTAAACTTTGAAAAAAATAGAAAACATCAAACTAGGCTCTTGGTAATCTACATTTTATTTTCCTACAGCATTTGATTGAACAGTTAAATAACTTTAATGATAAGAGAGCAGAAAGAGGAAGGATGGGGGAAAAGGAAGAGGAAATTAAGGAAGAAGGAAGGGAGGACAGAGGGAAGAAAGGCATACGTGAAAACAAAATGAGTGAATGAGGAAAAGAGATGATAAAGAAAGAAGCTATTTACTACAAAATAGGGGGGAGAGGGAAAAGAAAAAACTCTTACTACTGAAAGAAGGCAACCCTTTCTGAAGAAGAGAAAAGGAGACGGCTTTTGAAAACAAAGTCACCAAGAGTGATAAATTCCAAAACGATAGATTGCATCAGTTCATTAAGGGTGTTTTCAAAATCATTTAAAATAAAAAATGGATGCACATGAAAATGCCTTGAGATATTTAAGGGAAGTTCCTTGTTACCAAGACAGTTGCAAAATCTTTTTCTTAAAATATGCCCATACTTAATAGCAGAAAAACTAAGAAAGCAATCTCCCATATTCCTCAAAAAAAAAAATCTATAATAACAATCCATTTGACTTCAAATGCCTCCATTCATTGGAAATCCAGTAAAATTAAATGTTATATTTAATTAAATTTAGCTGATTGCTCTGACCAGGGTATAGAATTAGAAATCCAATCAGCATATATCTTTCTCTAAGTATGAGTATCTCTAAAATGTAACTTTCTCATTTGTGATAAGAAAATAGAGGAAAATTACATACAGTTGTGACCAAATTAATAAATATCTGCATCTGAGAAATCTTGGTTTCAACATGTTTGCTCAAAATTCGTGCACCATGCATACATGTGCACTCACAGGCACACACACACATTTCCTGGCCCTCTTCCCAAAATATACACATTTCACACCCTCCCTCAAGTCCAAATGACAACCACCACTTTTCATATGTTAGGTGTGATTGTGTAGGGAATCAGATGTATGTTGCATGTATTTGATATTAATTTCTTTTCTTATTTTCTTGTTTTAATGGGAAAAAGCATCAACCCTCTCCTCGAGCCTTGACCCAGTTTTAGCTGCACAGCTACATCTTAGCTTTATGACTGATGCTAATATCTTCTTCAGCAATTCTTAGTTTGCTTCTGGTCATTTCCTATATCTATTTAGGTACATTGTCATTATTAGAATGATGTTTCTTAAACTTTGCAATAAACAGAGGCCAGTATTTTTATAAGCTTCATCTTCGAGGAATAAGTGAGAAATGTTTGAGAGCAAAAAACAATGTCCTTACTATAAAAAGCATTGTTTTCCCCTCATGAAATATTAATTTCAGATCAGGTTGAAACAAGCATACTTATGATAAAAATATTTATGATAAAAATGTCTCTTTGCAAGCTCAGTTTGGTAACATGGGTGAAGTCCCTGTGGAGAACAGTTCTCCAGGATAACAAGGAAATATGATTTGTTGCTTTACTTGTTTCCTAGTTGTTTAAACTGTTTACGATACCATAGGGGTATTAATTATTTTTGGATTAAGATCCTCCCCAAAATCCAATTTATTTATTTAAAAAAGTCTTTCTTTCCTAACACATCCACTGAGACCCCAGGTGGGTTATGAGCTCAGAAGCAGCCCTTCTGTTTTAATGCCCATATTTAATGTACGTTCTTTGGAGGTCTTAAGCATGCTCCCAGTCTGTAGAATCCTGTTTCCTTTATTTCAGTTTTCTGAAATATTGATGTGTTTTAACCATCAAATCCATGGCCTTTACCAAATGCTTTTCAACCTACAAAGTGAGCTAATCATTGGGATCATCATCTCCAAAACGGTGGGATTATTTGGCCAAAATGTATGATTAGGGCAGGAACTCCTTTACTCTCAGGACCTCAGCCATGTTGTGCACCTGTCTTTGACATGACCCTCTTTATACCTTGAGGGGGGTGAAAGAGCCTTATAGGGAGGCAACATAGGATGGAGCTGTGTTTCTCAAACCGGGGTTCATTTTGGACCTCCAAGGAGATCCAGAAGCCTATGGGTCTATAAACCCCATGGGAACTCTATTCTTGAAATCAAACCATAGATTTCTATGGCAAAATTAATTATAAGCATATTCCAGCTCTTTTGCTTAGGCTTTGAAGCCTGGTGTACATTCAAGCAATTTTAGCACTCAGCTTGGTATTTATGATTATATCTGCATTGGCTTCTACCTTTTAATGCAGTCAGTATTTTCCCTTGTTGGAGAAGTAAACAGGCATTATGAAAAAAGGTGGCCTTCTTTTGTGGACTCCTCAAGGACCCAGGGTCTCTTCCTACCCAGTCGCTTCCCTACCATGGGACCTTGCAGGCACGGTGCGGTTTCTTGGTGCAGACAGGATGCAGGCAGCATCCCCAGGGCAGAGCCAACTCTGGACATGTTAGTACCATTTGTAATAAGTGCCCTGCTGTGACTGACCAATGGCACCTGAGCATCACTTCTCTTTGACAGCAAGAGCCATGCTTTGACTTTATTTCTGTGGCTAACTAGGAAGAGAACCTGAAATCAATGCCTCCGTTCCTATAGAAAATGAATGTACAAAACACAATGAGATTTCCCCATTTCTGGGGCACCACAGCCTCTCGAGGTCCCTGAGTGAAGGCAAGAAAGGCAGGCATCTAATGATGCTCTTTTATCTCAGATCATCTCTAGATCCTGAAGCTTCCTGGAGAAAGACCTGCAGACCTGGGGGACTCCTCAGCCTGGAAGTCCCTCCCCCCACTCCCATTATCACGCCCCAAGTAGGGGTCAGGGTTACTTGAAGCTTTGATTGATGTCTTTGAGACATTTGAGAAATTGCTGTCTGGTGGCTTTTCCCACTCTCACCTGTGTCATAAATTTTGGGATGTGGTAGATATCCTTTCAACATTTCACTGAAAATTAACTCAGAAATAGCTCTAAATGTATGGAGGATTCTTGATGAACGGTGGCAGTTCCTGTATTTCCATTTAGGATGAGCTTAGGACAGCAAGGAGAATGGAAGTGTGGTTATCTGGTACTTTCCATAAGGGTAAGAAGTGTCAGTGAGTGGTAGGTACAGACAGAAATGAGTGGCAGGTGCAGACAGAAATGAGTGGCCTGATGTTCTTATATCCACTTCCTCTGCCTCACTGACCATTAAAATACCTGAGGCATTTTAAAAATACCAATACCTGAGCTCTAGCCCAGAAGAACTGACTCAAACTTTTGGAGTCATCAATATTTTTTAAAGTTTCCCAGGTCATTCTGATAAGTATGAGGATCCATGCTTCCCTCACCTGGTGGTCATGAACTACAGGTAAGCACTTCTCATTTCTGGAGACTAAAACCCAAAAGTGATATAAGGCATTTAATTAATCTTAAAAGTTTTAAGTTAATGTGAATCACCATTTCTCCACATCTTAGATATCTTATGTTCTCATGTAATCTTAACAAGAGCCCTACAGATGGCTGTTGGGTTACACCCATTTTATAGATAAGCAAACTGAGACTCAGAGCAGGTAGATAGGCATCTCAACATGTAACTAAAACATTTCAAGGCCAGTGGTTTGCAGTACCAACTTGTAGAGCAGGCTACCTACCACCTGTGAATGTTCAGTTTGGTTTTGTATAAAATAAGGATGATAATACAGATCATATCGGGTTACTGTGATAGAGGCTGGGGACACATAGTCGGTGTTCAATGTTCATTCCATTTTTTTTTTCAAATACACATGTCAGGAAGGGACAGGTCTTATCTTTTCTATAATGTGTTACATTTGTAAAACCTATGGGCATGAAATTCTGTCTGACTCACCTCATCCCATTCTCACCACATCCTTTACAAAGTGACTAAGATCAGATAAGACCGCAGCACTCTCAGACAGGACTTAGACATTCTGAGTAGAGCAAAGAGCTCTTCACCTTGTGGAGTGCTATCCATTCTGTCGTGCTGATGACACCATTTGGCTGACTCATCTTCTGATATGGGTCACTAAGTCCCCAAGTTTTGCTTTTCAAACGCCAGCAAAGTTGGACTCTCTTCATGACATTTTAAAATTCTTTTTGTACAATAGATTGCTCACATCTCTCAAAAGCTGCTAGTAAAATATCTCCTTTGAACTTTTATTAAGATTTTAAAATACAAACCTAATACACACTGATGTTTCAGATTGAATAATTTACAAAGGTTTAGATATAAAGCAAAAGCTAAGAATTCCTTCCCCAGCATCTTCCCTGACCATCGCTGATGCCCTAGGTGTTCACACTTTGTCAAAGTCTTTCTGCAATTTTGCTCTGCAAGGAGCTCTATTAGAGAAGACAATAAAATGTGAGAAACATAATAACCTACTTCCAACTTTTTAAAGCCATTTTCTGTCACCAAGTATGGAGGGATTGTAGTTTTTATTTTTTATTTTTTTATTTTTTTTAATTACCTACTGGACTTTTTAATTAGTTTATTTATTTTATTTTATTTTTTTTGGCTGTGTTGGGTCTTTGTTTCTGTGCGAGGGCTTTCTCTAGTTGTGGCAAGTGGGGGCCACTCTTCATCACGGTGCACGGGCCTCTCACTGTCGTGGCCTCTCTTGTGGCGGAGCACAGGCTCCAGACGCGCAGGCTCAGTAGTTGTGGTTCACGGGCCTAGTTGATCCGTGGCATGTGGGATCTTCCCAGACCAGGGCTCGAACCCGTGTCCCCTGCACTAGCAAGCAGATTCTCAACCACTGCGCCACCAGGGAAGCCCTGGGATTGTAGTTTTTAAATGGAACTTTTTTGAGGAATCTTTGAGCTGGAAGAAACCTATTGGGCCCAACCTGTTCATTATTCAGGTGAAAAAAAAATGAGGCCTGGAACATTCCAAATGCTTTGTTCAAGGCTACACCATGGATGGCCAGAGCAGGGCTGGAAAGCAGCTTCCCTGGCCACCTCTCTGTGGCCAGTACTGCTTACTGATCCAAGGCAGCAAGCCTTTGAGGAAACTGTCCTGTACCTTGTGATTCCTTCATTCTGTACATAAGCACTAGCCAAGAACCAGGCACATGGGGAGCCCTCTATAAAGATCTACTATCTCATTTCAACACAACTTTAGCCCTGCTGGTCAATGCACTGAAAGGAATGAAGAGACTATACATGAAAGACATTTAAAGTCATAAATGCTCCCGAAGTCGCGAAGGGGTTGTAAATTGACCTGTATGACTATAATCAAGTTATCTCATTCCTCTGAACAGTAATATCCACAAATCAATGTCAATAACCCGAGATACCCAAATATAACATGACCAATGTTAAAATGACTTGCAAACTTTGTTATGCAAGAAATTGCATATCTGTATTTCCATAATGTTTATAGTTTGTAAGGTATTTTCAGAGGTACCTGGTTATTTCACACTTAAAACAATACCAGAAAAGGATCACATGAACATTACCATTTATAAATGAGGAGATGCCAGCTTCTCCTACAAGGTCCAGTGCTGGTTAATGACAGCACTGGAACCAAACAGAGTCCCTCAACTTTCAGTCCAGGACTCTTCCAGTATTTGATGCCCATTGTTTGTATTATATTGATGAAGTCCTCTTCCCCACCACCATGGACAAGACAACTTACAAAGAGGTCATGAACTAGATACTCCACACCCTATCCATATAGGATGATCAGTGGATGAGTATCTAACAGCAGCCTCCCCTTTCCCTGTGTCATTCATTGACCTAGAAGCACAAGGTGAGAGATGCTGTGGGGTAGAACACAGAGTGTCTGAGGACCTGGAGCTTAGTCCCAGTTCTTCAGTAACTTTCCTGCAGTTACTGGTCCAAGATCACACGGCTCAAGTCCAAATCCCATCCTTTGTCATACATGGTCCTTGACAATCAAGATCCAAGGGACCAGGACTTCCCTGGTGGTCCGGTGGGTAAGACTCCTTGCTCCAATTGCAGGGGGACTGGGTCGATACCTGGTCGGGGAACCAGACTCCACATGCCACAACTAAAGATCCCGCATGCCACAACTAAAAACATGCCACAATGAAGATCCCATGTGCCACAGCTAAGACCCAGTGCAGCCTAAATAAATAAATAAATAAATATTTTTTAAAAACCCAGTGGACCTTCCTAAGCTTTTTTCCACATGCTACCAACATCCAAGTTGCTGGCCTCTGTGGTCCCACCAAGCTGTGCAAAGCCTCTATATCATACTATGTATTCTAACATCTTCACATCTTTGCAAATGGCACCCCAATGGCCCAGAACTCCTTCCCTAATTCTAAGCCAAGAAGATGCTGACATATTCTGCAAGATCCAGCTCAGGTATGATCTCCTTCATGAAGATTCCCCTAGCTGTCCAAGACAGAGCTAGGATTCATTTTGTTTTGTTTTATCTGCATGTTTTATAAAGCACTTTGATAACAACCATCATAAGGGTATGCAGAATCTACCTTAAACTGAGTTTTAGGCATGATTGGAGGGAAAGGGATGTTTCTTATTGGGCACAATATTTGAACAAAGTTAGTTTTCAGTCAATGGCGATTGAAGAGATGAAAGGATGAATGGATGGACACATGGGTGGCAGAACGATCTAGGAGCACCTCAACTCAGTGGGCAGTATGGTGACTAGCTAAGAAATGGAATGTTTGAGTCCTATGGATCTGGGCTTTTATTGCAGATGGGTGATCCTGGGCACATAATTTAACCTCCATGAGCCTCATTCTCTTTAACAGTGAGATTCACACTCCATGACACTCAGCTGAGAGCCCCAGGAGGCTGATGGATAGAAACCATGCCAATGGCTCCGCACACTTGGCTTCCTGTTGAGTTTGGCCAATGGGAAATGGCAGCAGCAAGGTATTCAGGGCAGGAGGAGCCTGAGATGCATATTTTTATTCCACCCACCAGAGCCCCCTCCCTGTGGGTCCCTCAGTTGGAAGCCGCAGTTCTTTCCCCACCAGCCCTGTTTCTGGGTCCACGTGACCACTGGCTCCCCAGATGCTTCCAGGTTCAGGTATGGTAACAGGCCCCTCAGGTCCTTCACTGTCCTTTGTGGATTCCCTACGCTCTGCCACATTGGGGTTTTTTTTGTTTGTTTTGGTTTTTTTTACATCTTTATTGGAGTATAATTGCTTTACAATGGTGTGTTAGTTTCTGCTTTATAACAAAGGGAATCAGTTATACATATACATATTTCCCCATATCTCTACCCTCTTGCGTCTCCCTCGCTCCCTCCCTATGCCACCCCTCTAGGTGGTCACAAAGCACCGAGCTATCTCCCTGTGCTATGCGGCTGCTTCCCACTAGCCATCTTTTTTTTTTTTTTTTTTTGTGGCACGCGGGCCTCTCACTGTTGTGGCCTCTCCCATTGCGGAGCACAGGCTCCGGACACGCAGGCTCAGCGGCCATGGCTCACGGGCCTAGCCGCTCCGCGGCATGTGGGATCTTCCCAGACCGGGGCACGAACCCACGTCCCCTGCATCGGTAGGCAGACTCTCAACCACTGTGCCACCAGGGAAGCCCTAGCCATCTATTTTACGTTTGGTAGTGTATATATGTCCATGCCTCTCTCTCACTTTGTCACAGCTTACCCCTCCCCATCCCCATATCCTCAAGTCCATTCTCTAGTAGGTCTGTGTCTTTATTCCCGTCTTACCCCTAGGTTCTTCGGTCTCTTTATTAAACTGTTCTCATATGACCCAATTTGATGGTGCCATCTGTTTCCTGCTCGAACCCCCAACTGATCCCATGGGTAATATCCTTTATAACTCCTAGCTTCTCTGTGTAGATTAAATGCGATTATTGACGTAAAGCCCTTATTGAATACTCCCAGGGTCTCTGGTGCTAATTTATATGGTAAATGGGGCTAATCATCTCTCCTACGCAAGTGAATACAAGCCACAAATAAAATGTTGTGTCCTATGTGAAGCGGTATATAAATGTAACTTCCAATAAATATTTCATGGCAAAGTCGCACTTTGAAAAGAAAAGCATTCCTTCTGCTACAGGCATGTGGACTCCCCAGAGCAGAGCCTGGGCTAACACGCCTTGGGTGCCCAGGGGAAGCACACAATTGCAAGCCAGAGAAAACCAGGCTCGCTCAGGATAGGTTTGCTCAGCTCCCTGAGGCAGATGGGATGAATGCTGACAGAAAGAGGACAGCATGTCAGGGAAGAGGTCCCCTCACCCACCCATTCCCGAAATAAACCAATTATCGACCTGGATTGATTCTCTTTCTGTCGTTTCCTCTAAGCTGGCACCTGTATCCCATTTTAACAGGAAGCGACAGAAGCATGTTCACCAGAATTAAAACATGATGGGTAAGGCCCAGTAATGAGCTCGCTTTTGTTTCCACAGGCTGAGTTGAAGATCCCTCTCATTTGCTGGGTGCCAAGAAAGATGAACAAGCAGTAAGTACCGCGATGTTGCCCTGAGCACGAATCTCCCATCTCGTAGTGGGGGCCGGAGTCAGCTGCTGGAGGAGCATTAAGGATGCAATGTGCCCCTGTGGGAAGGCCGGGCTTGAGGATGTGTGAGTGTCCAGTGAATAGCTGTCCCACTAACAGCAATGTTTTGCAGGCAGGTCCCTTGTTCTCCCCCAGCCCAGCTGGGCATGTGGGATTAGGCAGAGACTAGATAAACAGGACCAGAATGCCAGGAGGGCACCCAGAAATGCCATCCCTCACCTCCCACCAGGGTGTGGAATGAGAACTAACAGAAGAGCAGTTTGCACACTTATTCCTGCAGCAGAGAGCCTGGAATCCAACTTTCTCTTTGTGGAACACCCAGAGCGGGCAATGTGGTCGGTTTAGGATATCGAAATGTGTAGCTGAATCAGCAAAATTTTCATCTCATTCCGGATGTTTATGAGCATAGTAAAATGATAGCTGGCCTCCAAGTTGTAAGAGATAGTTATGATGAAAACAAAAGACCTTTCAATGGAGAAAGTCGGGTACACTAATTTTAAAATTGATCTACTCATCTATTTATTTGCTTTGGTTTGCCAATTGGAAAGGTAGCACTGTTTTTCTCCTCTGCATGAAATGAGCAGTCGTGTGAGAAAGAACACGAGTTTCAGAGGCAGACAGACCTAGTGTCAATCCCTTGCTTTTCCCTGTCATTTTATAGCTGTACAATATTCAGGAAGGTACCTGATACCCTGGATATTAACCCTCCCTCTGGGAAGTAGGATCTGGCCTGGAGAGGAGGACAGCCTGGCTTCTGGGTAGATCCCCGGTCCTAGAGGAAACCTGGGCATGGCCAGGGTAACCAGGTGATGCCTGGGTGTCACAGGTGGACCCTAGGCACGTGGTTGTTGTCCAGGGTGACAACAGAAGCAGCAGCCCAAGCATCAGACTCATACCCCTCTTTGGGAGCAAAGTGGGGTTACTTTGACAATCTAAACAGTATTTGCTATAGGTTGCCATCTGGCTTTGAGGTCATAAATCCCTACCTTTCAGTCCTTGCTTCTGTTTCTCTCTGTGATTCCACCCTGTGCCAGCTGTCTCCTTCATAAAGAAGAGGCATCCCCCTTTCGTGACTTTAGGTAGATTTGGTTTTCACCCAGACTGCGGCCCCTTGGCAATTGCTCTCATCAAGCTTCCCAAAGGGTAGTTTTATGAGTTCGGCTTTAGAGTCATGTCAGATATGAAGCTGCCAATACATAGACCAGAAAACAGACCAAATCATCATAATTTCATAAACAGTAGTTTTCTCCTCTAAGGATGCTGATTCCAAGTCTGTACTTTCACAAGATCGCCAGTTGATTAATAGCCACATTAAAGTTTGAGAAGCATCTGACTGTAGAGCAATGGTTCCCAGAGCTGTCTCCATCCTGGCACACTGCAGAAGTATCTCCAATATTCGTCAAGATATGACTCAGAGAAGGCAGTTACGTATTGGATGTTGCATGAGCGTAAATTGGAAATTTGCTTCCCTCCCCCTCCCCCTCCACAGACACACACACACACACACACACACACAAGTACACATACACAAATACACACACCAAACATACACACAGTTTTTGTTTTGCTATATCTTGGGGGGAGCACTCCTTCCTCTGTGAAAATCACTAACCCAGTTAATTCAAGGCAGTAGATTTTAAATCTGACTGAACATTAGAATCATCAAGGAACCTCTAAACAACAGCAATTTCAGTGACTTTCCCAGATCAAAGAAGTCAGAATACCTGGACAGTGGGCCATTCTTTTAATGTGCAACTGAGTCTAACCTGCAGTTAGCCTTGCAAAATGCTTGTCTAAGATGTCTGACAATTCTATAACCTAGAATTCTGATTTTATAAAGTGAAATTCTAAATGGCCTTTTTAACTATGGTTAATTCCTTACTCTCTCCCATTGGGCACTTTTACAGGGAAGGAATGAATAAACACAAATGAAAGGATGATATAGAAATAGGTTTATATATTTATACACATGCACACACATATGGGTACACACACACAGTACGAGCATATGCACATGCATTTCCCTTTAAATGTATCAGTTAGGTCAAAAGCATTTACTGAATAGTATACACTACACCCGGCACTGAGCTAGGCACCTCCATTATAAAGATGAATAAGATCTAGTCTCTGCCCTCAAAGAACATTAGCCGTACATTAAGCAAAGCAGTTTAGTATTATGTTGAAAGTGATGGGAAAGCTCCACAAATGCTACGGAGTCTGGCTGTCCCGATTCTAAATGGCTTCTGAAATTAGCAAGCTATTCTGCATTAACGATCTCTGCAACCAAACTCGCAGCTTCCTTAGCAATCAATTAAACTACATAAAGCCTCATTCTTTGGAGCATATCGGTGGAGTTAGAGTAGACTGACCAGACCAGCCCATTACGCCCTCAGGGCTGGTTACAGGAGTCCTGGGCTTGGTTTCCAGTATCTCTCCATCATTCTGGACAGAACAGATAAGAACCGTGGTGCTGCGGTTCTGAGTGTTCTGGAAGAGACCACTAGAGTGATCACTTCTAGGTCTTTCCAGTAAGCAAACGCCCTCGATGGCCAGGCTCCTTTGGGAACTCAAGAGGAGGACGCCCTCTGACATCCCGGATTGGGAACTGATGGGGGAGCCAGAGTCCCCAACTTTGAAACATATTGAGATGGTGTAACACTAAACTCACTTTGTTCACTGTTAAAATGATTCCTAGTTCCCATAGAAATTTCAGAAAATATACCAAAGTACCAAGAAGAAAATGAAAATCACCAATTACCCTAGCACCCAGAAATAACCACTATTTTATTACCAATTCCTTGTCATTGTTCTATATCTTTGTGTAATATTTTGAAACCTCAGGAAGCCTACTTTTAAAACTTATATTGTTTTCAGTTTTTCATTCAATAATACTGCTTTATATTATAAACATTGTCCCACATTAGTAAGTCCTCTTCAAAAGCAGGGTGTTTTAAGTCTAGTGTTTAAATAAGGTTCGCAATTCCTTAGCCATAATTCCAAAGTCAAAAGTTTTCAAAATACTGAAAATTTTTCATAACTAATTTGATGACAAAACTTGACCTACAATGAGGTGAAGTTATGGATGTTCTTCATTTATCCCACTTAGTGTGAAAACCCACATGTTTCACTGCAAAAATATTAATGTTTTTAATGACCAGGTGTTGCTCCAGAGCTTACTGGGGACATTACATAGTATTCAATGCATGCACAATATTACTTTCTAAAATCCAAAATATTCTGAATACCTAGCCCTAAGGAATTTAGATAACAAATGGTGGATCTGCATTTTACCTGGTGGTTTATTTTATCTTGACCTTGGTGTTGGACATTTCAGTGGTTACCTATAAAGTTTTATGAGGCAGTTTTATTGCCGAAATTTAACTTAAAACTTTATATTCTAGGAGTATTACAATAGGCTGTATCACTATGGTCCCCAGCATGCGATGCTAGGTGTCCTGTCACATGTAGGACAATTATTCTGTGATAGTCTAGTATTACGTAGAAACACAGGTGCAATCAAATTATCTAACAAAATCTACTATTTCTTTTCTTGCTTCGGGGAACTTGTCTTTCACATCTATTTTAGAAAGAGTTTTGATGGTTAAAAAAGTAGAGTGTGTCCCTAAAGAGAGAGTATTAACGGTATGGAATTCAAGCTTCCACACATGGTTGTAACCCCATTAGCAATAGATCTGAGAGATAGAATTGAGACTCCTTCTTTTCCAACATGCACACATAATTTTTATTAAGAAATGTATACTGTGTTTAAAACCAATTACAAAGCCTATTTCAACTTTGAGTTACCCAAGTTCATTTTACCACCAAAAGTTTACTACCCATTTCTGTTCTGGAAATATGTTTTTAGATGATTGGACTCTATACAAAAATAGAACAGAAATGACTGATCAGATTGTTCCCACATGAAAACTTTCTCATTTTTTAAAAATATACAGTGGTTTCTAGTATATTCATAGAATTGTGTAACCATCACCCACATTCAATTTTAGTATTTTTATATTCTTTATGTATTATAGATGCAAGTCCCTTATCAGATGTCTGAACTTTTTCATCAACCCCAAAAGGAATCCCTTACCATTTAGAGACTCCTCTTGAATAGGTCTTAGGATAAACTGCCAACTACCTTCTGAGACAGTGAGTTTAAAAAGTGTAAGAAAGTGCCTCTCTGTATTGACATCAACAAAGCCAGCTTTAAGTCAATGTCAATCATTAATCATTAAGCAAAATAATGATACTTTTCCACAATACTTTTCTCACTTGAATTCATTGCCTACTTATGAGAATGAAAGGGTAGACAGAATAAAAATTTCTACAGGCCAGTACTGCCTACAGGCCAGGCACTCTGCTAATCATCTTGCATGAGGATCTGTGCCATGCTGTCTGGCTACTCAGCACTAAAACACCTTTCCCATGTTGCCACATAAGACCCCCTGCTTTAGGATAACAGTCTCCCCAATTCAGAGTCCGTTAAAGCCACATCTCTCTGACTCCAAAATCCATGATCTTTGTGGCAAATTGAGCTGCTTCACAATGATAAGGAAAATCATCCTTGTGTATATCTCATCAGGGACACATTCCCAAACTGAATGACTGTTTTGCTTGTGAGGGGCATATTTTCTTCTTGAAAACTTGCCTGATGAAATTCACTCCATCACTGGGTGGCGATGGACATGGGCTCCTCTCGAAAGGGGCCAGTTCAATGTCTGGTACACAGGAAATGCCCAATAAATGACATTTCCCTCGATATGTATGTATCATATCATTTTTATGATAAAATGATACAATTTCGTGTAAACCCCAGGTCATTATTTTCCTTCCTGATATATGTGAACACCCCTGCCTTTGACCTCAGGGAGCAACTGCATTTTGATTTGCAGGAATTAATAAGTGTAAATCCCACTGAATCTTGGGGATACAAGAAACAGCAATTTTGGCATTCTGAGATCAGAGTCTTGCATCCAGCAGAGGAGTCAGTGTGGCTGCCTTCCCAGTTACCCAGTAGTAATTATGAACCAACTCTCAGGGCAACCAGGCTCATACACTGGTGCTATCAAAGTCACATAGCTAGGATTCAGCTTTGTGGCTGGCTGGCAATTAAAAAGCTACAAGCTGTGAGAGAACATAGCCAAGATACAGGATGAGAGTTCACCCAAGGTTGCAGACATGGCCAGAGATACCTTTGCAGCAGCAGCAGGTATGATTGGTCCTGAGACCCATGAAGATGGGTAGTGATGGGGGATGGGAGATTTTAAGATAGCCTTTCTTCTCTCTTAATGGCAAAATTGCCAGCTGGGGATGGAACTAGCTGACTGAACTCACCTACCACCACTTGGGAAACTTCCAGCTGAAAAAACTTTGTCTCCTGCTAACTAGCCACAAGGTTGGACTTTTATAGTTATAGCCTTTAAAAATATTACAAAGAGTAAAGAAGGTTGTGACTTATTTTAATATTTGAGTTTATTATCATTGAAGTAATACATATTCAATGTAGAAAAAGTTTAAATACTAAAAATATATATAAAGAAAAAATACCAGTGATCAAACCACTGAAAAGGGGTCAACACTATTATTGGATATTGGTTTTTTGGCTTTCTTATACAACTATGCATCTTATTTTTTTAACTTTAATGTATCATAAATATTTTCCAATGTTACTATCATTATTTTTATAGCTATGCAATCTTCCATCATTTAGGCAGCTCATATTTTATATTCTTCCACTACTGAAAAATAACACAACCCATGAACGAGTTTGACAAACCCTATTCATCTAACCATGTCCAAATGTTAAGATGCTCTGTTCTGTTACCTGGTAATGAGCAAAACCTACCACCCCAGGGAATCTTATGAGCCAGGGCAGTATTTGGAGAAGTTACCCCCAATGACAGCTTATAATGATCACATACTATTTAATTATATAAATGTGCAGAGAAATTGGAAACAAGACCTAGAATTTGCCATTGGATACTCCATGAAGGTCAAACCGCCAGTCGCTTGCATGTTCTATTTTACACATACCTGACATTTTCCCACAAATACGGTATAAGAAGAGAGAAAAGTCAACTTCGTAAAAACACTTGTTCATATCCAAATGTGCCTGATAACCAAAAAAGTTAAAGATTTCCAAAACTTTTGGATGGATATGATCTGAGGCCAATATTAGGACATCCTGGAAAATGAACCCAATGGAAAGAGAAAAAGGAATTTCCTAGAAGTCTAGCTGTCTGGAATTTCAGAATTCCTGGAAAAGAGAGATCAGGTCACAAACAAGAGCAAATGAGTTTTATCAGAGGCTAAATATCAAGTAGAAAAGCATGAGTGTCTCCTGCTTGGTTCTCCATTCTTGACTTTAATTCTTCTCTATTATTTTTTTTTTATGGAGGGGGATATTTAACAGCTTAAAAATAATTCCATTGAGTTAATACAAGAAGGAGGATATTAAAGTCAAACATTTATTTAGCTTCCATGTTGAGGAAGCCAGATACTTTATTAATTAGAAGGGTGGGCACTGTAGTGATTTAATGGCAATATCAGCTCTGCTGCTTACCAAGCTGTGCCATTTTAGGCAATCATTTAGCCTCTCTGAGCCTCGTTTCCTTTATCTATCAAATGGAAATAGTAATAGTAACTAAAAGGGTTTTTGAGAAGATTAAGGGACAATGTATACAGTATGTTCAGCACTGTATCTGGAAAATGGGAAGCATTTGATAGATGTTGCAGCAGATGGTACTTTCTAAACATGGCGACAACAATATCTCCCATCCCATATGTTCTAGTGCAATGTGACCTGAACGCTCCCCATTCAGAGTGAATCAATTTCTCCACCTCCTTTCACTTGTGAGGGCTGTGGCAGTGTTGACCAATGCAAGATGGCAGAAGGGACACTGTCAAGTCTGGGCAGAGGCTTTAACAGCCAGGCAGCTCTTCTTTCTGCCTTTGGCAGCCCACTTCCATCAGTCACATGCTATGACCACCATGCTGTGAGAAGCTCCAGACTTGTGGAGAAGCCCTAGGGAAACTGACCCCATGGAGAGAAGGGAGGCTGAGGGGCACCAGGCACTAGACTAGACTTAAAATTAGGAAGCCATCTTGGGCATTCAGCTCAGTCCAGCTTTGAGATAACCCTCTGAATACAACAGCACGACAAGACCCATCCAGCTGAGAACCAGGAGAGAGAAAAATAAATTGTTTCTAAGCCGCTGCTTTAGAGTGCTATGTTATGTAGCAAGAGATGACCAGGACAGATACTGTCTCGTACTTTTATCATCATCGCAATTATTACCTCACACAAGATCCTTTGCTGTTAGATATTCAAGATTCAACTTAGAGGTTCGTAGGACTTCATAGCCCACCTTGAAGAACATCTGTTCTAGATGAGAATGATAAAAAAAAAACACTGCTAATAATAGGCAAGCAGAGTGTTAATAAGGAGATTTTTGTTGCAAGTGTGTGCAGAGTGCTAAGGGGACACAGAGGAGGGACTGGTTATTCTGTGAGGGAACAAATCCTGGGGAAGGGTATGGTGATATTGGAAAAGACATCCTCAGAGGAGGTAACAGCTGAGTGATGAAATGCTGCCGAGTAGCAAATGGAGGAGAGGGCAGGGATAGACTTTCTGAAGTAATTGCTGCAGCTGGAAAAGCTCTATCAAGATTTACTATAAAGGTAACACTAAATTGACTGACAATTTGAATTTTGTTGCTTAAAAACAATATAAGTAATCGGAGAGAGCATTTCTTGATGACATGATGGGTGGTAGAATTTACTTCCCATATCTCTTTTTTTATTTGTTTATTTTTAAAAATTTTTATTGGAGTATAGTTGATTTACAATGTTGTGTTAGTTTCAGGTGTACAGAAAAGTGAATCAGTTATACATATACATATATCCATACATATATCCACTCTTTTTTAGATTCTTTTCCCATATAGGTCATTCCAGAGTGTGGAGTAAAGTTCCCTGTGTTATACAGTAGGTTCTTATTAGTTATCTATTTTATATATAGTAGTGTGTATACATCAATCCCAGTCTCCCAATTTATCTCCACCCCCTTACCCCCAGTAACCATAAGTTTGTTTTCTACATCTAATAGCATGTAGTAATAGTAACTCTATTTCTATTTTGTAGATAAGTTCATTTGTACCCTTTTTTTAGATTCCACATATAAGCAATATCATATGATATTTGTCTTTCTCTGTCTGACTTACTTCACTCAGTATGAGTCTCTAGGTCCATCCATGTTGCTGCAAATGGCATTATTTCATTCTTTTTTATGGTTGAGTAATATTCCACGGTATATATGTACCACATCTTCTTTATCCATTCCTCTGTTGATGGACATTTAGGTTGCTATTTCCCATAGCTCTTTATCAACAGGGAAAAGAAAGAACTTCAATCCATAACCTGAAGGACGATAAAGGCCTGAATCTGGGTTGCAATGTTTAAAATCCCATGTTGGAGGGATGGATTTTTGCTGCCCTGCCATGTTACCTTTTGGATAGGCTGCAATTAGAGACATTTGTCCTGCCATTTGGTGCCATTGTTGTTCATTTAAACAAAAATTCTTTGAATAATGAAAATCCTACATCCAGGTAAGTTTCTGTGGACTTTTCTAAGGATTCCATCAGCAAAGATACAAGAAATTTTTTTAATTTTTTTTTTTTTTATTGGCCGCACCACACAACATGTGGTATCTCAGTTCCCCGACCAGGGATCGAAACCGCACCCCCTGCATTGGAAGTGCAAAGTCTTAACCACTGGACCACCAGGGAAGTCCTTACAAGAAATTTTATGAGGAAGAAACATGAAGTCTTTCTCTGCCATTTCGGCAAGGTTTCATTTTCTTCCTTTATTTTCTGCAATCTCTTAAAATACTGAATAGAAACAAAAGAATAGCCATAAAATATGCATGAGGTATAAAGAACAAAAAAAACCCTCAGATATATGAATGAAAAACTCATTCTCAGTTTTTAAAAATTACTAATATTTTTGCAGTTTTCATTCACTTTTCTGTGATCACAACTCTTCACCACCACCACCACCCCAAACACACAGGATACAGCTGTCCTGAATTTTGTGTTAATCATTCACTCATTTTTATTTTTAATTTTACAACATATGGTTATATCATTAAAAAAATTTTGTCTTGTTTTGCTTGTTTTTGAACTTTAAGCCAAAAAATCATATTACAGGGTCTATTTTGCACCCAGACTACCTGGTTTTTGACAGCTGTTTCCACTGGTTCCTCCATGAGATCTTGAGCAAGTTAGTAAACATCGCTGTCTCTGTTTTCTCAACTGCAAACTGAAGATAATAACAGTGCTTCCTTTGTAGTGATCTTGTGAAGACTGAGCTAATTTATCTAACATGCATATATAAATGGAACATAATGTGAGCTCTATATGTATTACTATTATCATTCTACAATCTGTTTTATGACTACCCTAATTTGCATTTCAAAGATAATCCATGTTTTTGTGGCTAGCCGTAATTCCTTCAATGTCATACCTATATAAGATTTCCTTATGTGCATATAATACTATTTATTCATCACCATCTAGTCAATAGAGATTTGGATTTTTTTCCAGATTTTGCTTACGTCAGTGCTGCTAAGAACATTCTAGCTTGTGTCTTGGAGTATATCTTCAAGCATACCTGTTTATAAAGGTATATGCTTAGGATGGAAATTTCTGGGGCACAGGGTATGCACAGCTGTAACTTCACTAGGTTATGCCACAATTTGCAAAGTGAGCAGGCCGTTTTGCACTCCCACAAGTGTGTGTAAGTGTCCCATTGGCTTTGCCACCTCGTCAGCCTTCCATACTAGCAGTTTTCATGTTTACCAAACTGGTGGGTGGTTTTAATTTACCTTTTGTTCACCACGATGGGGTTAAGCATATTTTCAGATATTTATTAGCCATTATGCTTTTGTCTGCACACAGTGCTAGTTCAAATCTTTCGCTCACTTTTCTGTCAGGTTTTTTTGTCTTTTTCATATTGAGCTGTATGAGTTATTTATTTATTCTGTACACTTTTCCCAGTTTGTGACTTGAGCTTTCATTCTCTTTTGATGTTTTCTTTTGGTGACCATAATTCTGAGGCAGTTGAGCATCACAAACTTTTCTTTTTGACTGATTGAATTTGTGTATTGTTTAAAGAAACTTTCCTTACCACGAAATCAGTAAGATGGCTTCCTATATTGAATTCCAAACATCATAAAATTTGTCTTTAATCAGCCTGGAATTGATTAATTTGTGGGTAAAATGAAGTAGGAGAGGATAGTTTTTTTTCATACAGATGATTTACTCAGCATCACGTATTAAAAAGTCTACCTACCCCTTCTACATTAATCTGCAATGCCAGCTCTGTCATAACCAACTTTTCTTATACAAATGAAACTTTTTCTGGGCATTCTCTACTGTGCTATGATTAATGTATCCACCCCATGTCAATTACACAAATCCTAATTAGTATAACTTTGTAGCAAATCATGGTATCTAGGAATTTACAAACCCCAATTTGAACTTTATCAATGAATTGTGTCTTGAATGTTTATTCTTTAATGTAAACATTAAAATTGGCTTGTCAATATATACACATACACAACCTTTTGGGATTTTGGTTAGAATTACTCTGACTCTGTAGATAACTTTGAAGAGAAATGGCGTCTTTATGATGCTGAGTTTTCCAGTTCGTGAACATACTATATACTCCCAGAGAGAGAGACAGAGACAAACATCCACATAATTCCATAATGTTTTATAATTTTCTCCCCCAAAGGACTAGACCCTCACATCTTTTGAGAGATTTGTTTCTAGGCACTTTACATATTTTAAAGATCTTATAAATGTTAAGATATCATGATTTTGTGTTCATGTTTGTAGTTGGTGTATACATTTTTATAGATGATATATACAGCAGGTTTGCAAAGTGTTTTATCAATTCTAGTATGATTTGTCAGTTTATTCTTTTGGGTTTGCTATGTAGATGATATCATCTGTAAATAATTTTATTGCTTCCTTTCCTTTTTTATACTTATTTTTTTCCTCCTAATGGTACTGTTGAGGGTCTCCAAACAATGATAAACATAAAGGTTCATAGTAAGCACCCTTGTCCTTAAAGGGAATGCTTTCAATATTTCAGCACAAAGCATTAGTCTTGTTTACAGATTTTGGTAGCCTTCATAATAGTTTAAAGACACTAGGTTGCCAAGAGTCTTTTTTTTACTTATAAATAAGTATAAAATTTTATCAATATTTTTTCTGTATTTATTGAGATGATTATATATTTCCCCTACCCTTATTGTTAATGTAATGATTTAAATTAATGGCTTTTCTAATGTTAAACAAAACTTTAATTGCTGGGATAAATACAACTTGATCATGACATATTAATTTTTAGTATATTGGTGCAATGAATCATTAATGAGTATTTGTGAGAATTCCCTATAATTTTTCTTTCTCTTACTTTCCTTGCTGGATATTGGCTCGGATTTGTGCTAGCTTCATCAAATGAGTTAGAGAGTATTTCCAAATTTTCTATTTTCAACAAGAGACTGTGTGTGTAATGGGTAATAATTTGATCCTTTACCAATAAAACGGTCTTAAAAAGGTATTTCCTTGGGAAAGATTTTCAACTATTGATTCAATATCATTGTTGGTTATAGAAATATGTTCTGTTTTACTATTTCTTCATGAGTAATTTTTGTTGTTATATGTTTTTAAGTATTCATTTATTTCATGATATTTTCTTATAAATTTGATCTCTGTTGTGCCTATAGTTATGTCTCCTTTTTCATTTCTAATTTTGCCTGTTAATGACCTCCCTTTCATGCTTAATCAAGCTTGCCAAAGGTGATGAATTTCTTTATTCTTCTGTTACAGTTTTATGTTCTATTTTGGTAACTTCTGTTCTTATCTTCATTATTTCCTTCTGCCTACATTCTTGGCATTATGCTTTTGTTATTTCACTGATCTACAAAGTTAGGTGCTTTAATAATTAAATTTTAGCTTTTCTCCTTTTCTAATATAAGTATTTCAGTTACATATTTCTACATTATTGTTCAGATTTAAATATTTTTATTCCTATTATAATTTATTCTTTGACTTGTGATTTGAAATTTCCAAATAAAGTTGGATTTTTAAATTACCTTTTGTCACTAATTTCTAACCTAACTATATAGTGGTCATAGAAAATAGTCTACATGATATTATTTAAAAAAAATTTTTGAGTACTTGCTTAATGTTCAAATATAGGGCAATTTTCTTGCAATATTCCGTGTGTGCTTGAACAGAAGGTGTACACCACCAAAATTGAATGCAATGTTTTAAAAATATCCATAAGAACAATTTTGTTAATTATGTTATTTAAATATTTATTCTAATGGATCTTTTATATTTTATCTTATTACAACTTACAAGACTGGATGTTTAAAATATTTCATAGGATTGTGAATTTGTCTTTTTCCTGACAGTTACTGCAAATACATATGTTATTAGGAACATAGAATTTTCAAATATTATACTTCCTGGTGAACTAATTCTTCTTTCATTATGCAGTGACCCACTTAAGAAAAATGTTTTTTTTCTAAAAAACTTATTTTGCCCACTGTTAATATAGACAAGATGGCTTTCTTTTAGTTAGTATTTTAATAGTACATCTTTTGCATCACTTTATACTCAAACTGTCATATCCTTATGTTTTAGTCATCTCTTATAAAAAATGTAAAAAGTATATGACTGCACTGTGAATTGTTTGATCCAGTGAAGTAAAATTGTCTTTAAATGAAGGATTTTGTCAATTTACAATTATTCTAATTACCAAATTACTTAAATTTATTTCTACACTTTATTTTGTTCTTTCTATTTATCTGCCCATTTCTTTTTCTTTCTTTCATTTCTCTTTTTGGTCTTCTACTTTCCTTCTTTTGGTTTGATGTGCACATGTGCATGCATGTGTGTGTATGTATTTTTTTCTCACTCCATTATACCTCTACTAGTTTATTACTTATGCCTTCTAATTCTATTTTTGGGATTTCCTTAGATATTTTTAAGATATAATTAAATTACCAACATCTAAAGTTATTTAACCCTCTTTTAGAACAATACATGCACTTTTAAATACTTTATTTCTGACCACCTATTCACAATTTATATGCTACTGTAGTCATGTATTTTAATTCTCTTATTTGTAAACCCCTTAAGACCTCAGTAGTATTGTTTTAAACAGTCAAAACTATAGAATATTTACCCAAATATTTAACATAATCTTTGGTCATTTTTTTCTGTTTATATCTCAAACCTTCTCATGAAGATCACTTCCTTTCAGTATGGAGAACACAATTTGAAATTTTGTTGTGTGTCAAGGCCCATTATAAGAAAACAAAATGTCTTTATTTTTACCTCATTCTTAAAATGATATCTTCATTGGACATACAATTCCAGGTTGACAGTTATTTTCTCTCCGAACCATAAAGTTATTTTTCTACACTTTTTTGCCAACCACTGTTGTGATTGAAAAATCAATCAATATAATTGTCATTCTTTTGAAGGTGATATTTCTTTTCCATCTGGATGCTTTTCTGGCCTTCTCTTTGATTTTCTGCAGTTTCACTATGATGTGATGAGTGAAACTTATTTATCTTGCTTATTTGTCTTACTTTTCCTGCTTTGGATACACTAGGCATCCTGATTCTCTATTTTGATTTTTTCACCATCTCTGAAAAAATATTTCCTATGTTAAAGCCTCAGCTTATTTATTTAAAAATACTATACACAATTGGTTTATATAATTTGTCTGATAACTTTAACATCTAAAGAATGAACAGATGATTCTGTTGTCTCTTCCATCTTGTATTTCGATGCCTTGTTATTTTAAAGGTTTTCTGATTTTGTCTGTATGCTCGTTTTTCTTAGAAATTAATCTGTGAGAATTCTTTGCGGCCTGAGTTGAAGATGAGCTCTTCCAGAGAGGATTTATGTTTGCTTTTGTCAGGTCTTTGAAGGAACTACAAAAACAGGTTTTGTTTACTCTAAATTCTCAGGTTGAAGGGTTTCAGACAATCTAGGCTGAAAACCCACATGTATTAACAGATTCTCAGGGGGAAAAGAATTGTCCCCATCACTCTGCACCAATGTTTGAGAGTAGGGAAGGTAGGCTTAACTCTAGTTCACTCTTACACTGACACTGTAGGTCTTTAGAGTCCAGTTTACATGGGGGTCAGGGTCTCCTCCTAGACCCTGAGCATAGAATATCTCAAATTCCCAATATATTTCAAATTCTCTGAATTCTGGGTGGCCATGAAAATCAAAGACCATTTTCCCCTGTTTTAGCAACACCATCAAGGAGAGGGCTGCCTTCAGTGCTCTGTTTCCATCTCTGAGTTCTTACTTCATTTAAATTGTGGGCTCTTTCTGAGCAGTTCTTACTTTTGCCAGCAATCGACTGCAAAAATAAGTGTTTTTTTTTTTTAAATTGTTTCCTATGGAAGGTTCAGTCAGGATACCTAGTTTATTATGCTGCAAGAAATAAAAGACATTCTCCCTATGGAATTCAATTTTTTAAATTATATTTTGATAAAATTTTAATTAAAAATAGAGTAAAAGAGAATTTCCATGTTTTCAGTTTCATTAAGGGTATTCTTATTTTTATATAAAGTAACACATCCCTGGGATTGGTGTGTTCTTTACTTAATATGATTCATCATAGTTTTGCAAAGGCTCATTCAATGAACATGAATTAAGCTCTTACTACTTGCCAGACTTTGTGCTATCCATATTTGTATACAGTATCTCATTACCTTTAATCATCAGAGATTGAGGATTCTAGGGCTGCCCTATATATTAAAATGGGAAAACAGTATCAGATAGCAGTCTGTGCAAAGCTATCATTGCTTGTAATATGCCTATATTAACAGGTCCATATATGTACTACCAATTAATCTTTGTATGCATGAATGAGCAAACAAATAAACATATCAATAAGTAAACCTAAAATACATGAATAGCCTTAATGCTGGTAAGGAATGATTATGGAATTTGGGTTCTAATACTGGATATGGCAGCTCTTAAGACTTGAAGCCTGGACTATTAATGTCATCTCTCTGTCCCACAGTTTCCTGGATCAGTAGGAGATAATACTCCACCTAACATAATAAAAAGAGGCATTAAATAAGATAAAGTATGTAAAAAACACCAGTGTTAGGTCTCTCTTTCCTTTTAATCAATCAAGTTATCTTTGGTAACTTATCAGCTGTGTGACCTTGAACAGGTTACTAAACCTCTGTGGGTCTCAGTTTCTTAATCTATACAATGTAGATAATAATAATAATAATTTTATTAAGCTGTCCTGACTACTAAGTGACTTAATATATGTAGAATGCTTAGAACATTATCCTGAACATGATAATCCTTCATAGATGTTAGCTATTCTCAGCAGTTATTATAGTCTCAATTTAAGAGGAGCCCTAAATCGTACAAGCCTTTTTAATATAAGAAATAACATTTTAAAAAAATTTCTTTCCTCTGATTGTAAAATAGGAACACATTCATGTAAAACACAAAGATAAATCAGAAAGGCATTTTAAAAAAGTAAAAGCAGTCCAAAATGGC